>NC_090171.1:1477500-1786250 GCF_017916325.1 Leishmania martiniquensis
CAGGCGGAACCGCTGCAGGAAGTGAGGTGGCGCCTCGATCCGTTCCCCTTCACCGTTTCTTCCTCTCCATCCCTCGTCCCTACCCACACATACACAAACGAATTGATGTTCGCTCTGACTGTTACCGTTTCCTCCATTTCCCTCTTCCTCACCGTTTCGTTGTCGGCCTAGCTGTCCTTCCCCTCTGCCTGGACCGACTCACGTGACGTCGTCACGAATCACACAGCACCACACGCCTGTCTACTCATCCAGTTTCTTTCTCCGCCTCGCCGAGTTGCGCTCGCCGCATCGCCCTGTTTCCAATTCCTTTTTGCCTAAACCATTTGGCGCCTCCGCCCTTTTCGATATCGGCCGTGTCTGTGCTCGTTCTCTCGCCGTCTAATTGTCCTCATCACACACACGCACACTCACGCAGACTCTTTCAAGGTGCAGTCAGCCTCTTTCCCTTTACGTCCTCTCTCTCTCGGTGTGCGTAGCAGTGCCCTCTATCCGCGTGCGTCGTGCACTACTCCATTGGAGGAGGCACCGCTCAAGGGCCGCTCGCACGCACGAGCCTGTCAAGGAAGGAAAGGGGATTGATTATGAGGGTGCTGTTGTCGCATGTGAACCGAAGGAAATCACGCGCATTTTGGGTCTTGCCTCGCCCCTGCGATCTTTGATCGGCCCTCCCTTTCCCCCCTCTCTCGTCCTTTTCCCCCGCATCTGCCGCTCACATTGCTCTGCTTGCTCCCTCATCGCCGCGTTGCCCGCGCGTCTCTCAGCCCTCCCTCTCTCGCTGTCGGTGGATATTCTGCTTCTTCGCACGCACGCGTGTGATTGCTTCCTTTGCGGCTCCAAACCTGGAAAGGAAAATGGACGCCATCAAGACGTATACGTACAAGTCGGGGGCCGTCTACGAGGGCACCTTCGACGGCAACGCGCGCTCCGGTCGAGGCCACTGGACCCACCCACAGGGAGAGGTGTACGAGGGTGAGTACAAGGACAACAAGCAGAACGGCCTCGGCATTTACATCTTCTCCGAGACAGGCAAGAGGTACCTTGGCCACTGGGTGGCTGGGCAGATGAGTGGAGAGGGCCTGTACTTCTTCAACCGCGACCGCACTGCCTACTATTTCGGCAACTACACCAAGGACAAGAAAGACGGCGATGGCCACTACATGTACGAAACTGGCGTCATGACGACGCAGAAGTGGAACATGGGTGCGCTGGTGAGGGAAGAGGAGACGTCGCCGTCTGAGATGGTGGAGTGCATGGTGAGTCTAAAGGAGTTGGTGGACGCCGTGCGCGCTGTGGCGCCGAAGGAGATGGGTGAGATACCACCTCCGTCGGAGGTGCGCACCTTTCAATTTCCGTCCGGTGCCACCTACACAGGCCAGTACTTCGGGACCAAGAAGCACGGCCGTGGCTACTGGCTGCACCCGGAGGGTGACAGCTACGAGGGTCAGTTCGACAGCAATCACCACAGCGGCTGGGGCGTGTATGTGATTGGCCGCAGCGGCAAGAAGTACGTGGGCCACTGGAGCAACGGCAAGATGAACGGCATTGGCGTGTACTTTTTCAACCCACAGGAGACAGAGTACTACGTGGGCCTGTATCGCGATGACGTGAAGAATGGCCGCGGCATGTACCACTTCGCGGAGAGCGGCACTAGCATGGTTCAGATGTGGGAGAACGGCGTGCTGCGACAGGAAACGGAGGCCGACAAGGCCGCTGAGAAAGAGTACGAGGCGGCTATCCGCAAGATCATCGGTATAGTGAGGCCCTACGCTCCCAACTACGAGCCAGTCGCGTTCGCCTCCTAATACCGTTTCCCATGAACTAGTTATACGAAAGGAAACGCAGCGAGCCTGGCACGAGGCGACGGCGCCGGCGGGTGGGCTCCTTTTTGCGCTCTCTTGATGCGCCCAGAAAGCCCATGATAGCCGAGTCCATGCCCCCTTCTCTTCATATGCCTTTCTCTGCGCCTTTCTTTGCGCGTCCTCGTCTGAGCCACAGGCATCGAAAGGAAGGCTTTCTCGCGTGAGAGCTGTCGCCGTGCTACCTTGTTCCCCCGCCCATTTTTCTTTTGTTGCTTTGCTACAGATTGTGGTATCATCGCGGAAGGGGCTCCTCTCTCTCTCTACTAGCGCGGATGTGTGCACGTGTGTGAGTGTAGCACACAAAGGCGAAGGCATAGACGATTTCTTCACCCTTCTCGCGTGATCTCAGTTACGATTTATTTACCTCTCTTGTCCAATGGTATCGCGCTGGATTTGCATGCCTTCGCATATGGGCGTGCGCGCTTGTTGGTCCTTCTGTCCTTGTCTTCATGTGAGTGTGGGGTGGTGACCGGCGTACGTATTTTGAGGCCGATGGATGTGCCGTGATCGGAGGTGTGCGTGCGAGTATGCGCCGTTGTTGGGCACGTGTCAGCGTGCCGTTGTCTCTTTGATTTCGAATATTTTTTTTCGCCTATCGCCGCTCTGACTTCTCCCATGACGGTGCGGATGCGTTGCCGCATACACAATCATAGTAAAACAGCGCCCCCCCCTCTCTCTATCTCCCTTTTTCCCCCATCTTGCAGTGCATGCTCCGTTTGAGCGGCAGCTTCCGCAGTACGAACTAAGGCTCTCGCGTGTGTGTGTGTGTGTCTGTGTGGTGGGTGCATTGGTATCAGCGCTTGGGTACGGTACCCAGTGCTGTGAGGGCGACGGGCAGAGGGGTGTCCGGGCGGGCTTCTGTATCTATCGATTTTTACCGGCGCAGAGCATCCCTTGATGGCGAGTGAAGAGAGGGAGAATAGAAAAACACGCAAAGACGGGTATAAGAGAGCGGCGCGAAACACAGCGAAGCAGCGTGCACACATGTGGCTCAGGGACTCAGCGAGTTCGTAGGGGCAGGGAGGAGGGAGGGAGGGTGGCCGTTTGTGTAACGCGCGGTAGTCGAGACGAGGCGATGGGGGCTGGGTCGCTCGGCACGGCAGCGTTCATCGCGCACGTACTGGGTCCATTGCGCTGTGGTCGACGACGACGAGAAGAGTCTTCAAGGCGCCGGTGCTGCTGCGACACTGAGACTGTGTTATCGGTTCTCGAGCCGTCGCGCGACCGACTCACTCGGCTGCCCGACTCTTTCTGTGCCCCTCTCCCTCTTACTTCCCGATTCGCATGCGCCTTTCTGCCCACGCGCACTGCTGCACAATGCGTGTGCTCTCTGAGGAATCTACTCCCCCCCCCTGATGTGTGAGGTGCGCGTCGTCTCTGTGCTTCAACGGGCCTCATTGGTTTTCTCTGCTTACTGTTTCCTTTCTTTCCCCTTTCCTGCCACTGCATCTCGCCGCAGCCACATCACCTTCATTCTCGCACGTTCGTCTGCGGACTTTTGTTCATGGCCGCACATGTACAGCGCTCACACGTCGCCCCCTATTGATCAGCACATCGAGATGCCCAGGATTTGACGGCAGTACCCTGTCCTCCTTGTCTTTCACCTTGTCTCTGGGCAGTGCCGTGCGTGCATATGATCAATACCAAAGGATTTCATCTTGCCGAGATCCGCGCCGGAGCTCTCGTTTCGCGAAGAACTTGAGTGGGCTCGGCGTGTCGCACTGCTACAACCTTTGCTGTGCATCATCACCTCCGCGTCGCTTTTCCTCTCTCCGCTTCAGGGCTCAATCGCGGGCGCTCTTCGTTACCGTTTCCTCTAGCTGCTCTCTCACATACACACACACGAACATAATTATCATGCAGCTGCAGTGAGACCTCTCTGGGCTTTGCTTTCTCGGCCTCTGCACACACGAGAAGGTGAAAGGACCGTAGGGGGGGGACTCGGCACAACCACGTAGGGGCCGAGCGAATGGCATCATAGAAAATAGAAAAGAAGACGAAGAGGCATCAGACAACGGGCGGCCAACACCAACCAGGCAGCACATCTATTTCACGCGACGCACACATACGCGCCTGCCACAGGCGGAGGCGACTACATGACGATTACATCAGACTCGCTCGCGATTTCCCTTTCCTTGCCGCTTGCCTGTGTGCTTGATGCCGGCTAAGTGACACAGCGGTCGACATCCTCTCCCTCACTCCCTCGCTGACCTCGTTGATTCACAAAATCGGCCCTCCGTCATCATCACATTATATTTTTCTTTAGTGTTTTCGAACGGAGTGAGCCCATGTTACTTGGCAAGGCAGAGCTGCTCGCCTGGGCTGCTAGCGTGACTGGCATCACTCCCTGCGACAAGTACGGTGACCTGAAGGATGGGCTCATCTACCTCGCTTTGGCACGACAGATTTTCCCTGGTGAGATCGACAGCTCTATAGTGCGCCTACAGCGGCGCGGTGCTCGTGATGCTTCCAAGAATTGGTCACTACTCATCGGTTGCCTTCGGCGCCATGGAATTCCGACCCACTTGTGTAACCGCGAAGCCGTCGAGCGCGGCCACACGCGTCACTGCTTCAACCTGCTGGTCCTCTTTTACTTTTTAGTACGCGTGACCAGCGGCGATCAATTTGCGGTCGACTTTGCACAGCCGGTCGATCCACAGCTCGCCGCCTTCCTCCAGTCCCCCGAGAGCGTGCATGCTGTGGAGCGCAAGGTTGACGTGAGCATCGACGGTGACTGCGGCAACCACGCCAGTGCGCCCGCCGTAGGTGATGGCAAGGTGGACTCTGGCACTCTCTGCAGCGCCACACGTTTGTCATCGCCTCCATCTGCCGCCGCAGCGCTCGGCGCGGCAACGCGGCTGCCGCCGACGGCACCGCCTCACCGCTTCACCAGTCCGTCAAATAACATGTCTTTCGGCTTCCTCGCCCCACCGCCGCAGCTGATGTGGGGCCCCACGCGGAGCTCGACGCGCGCTCCCCGGGATGCCGTTGCGTGGCGCACTCGCGGGGGTCGCAGTGATAGGGACATGGACGCTTCGAAGCACGCGGTAGGCGCGACGTGTGAGTCGGCGCTAATGCATGGGGTGGAGTGTACGCCTGCCGCGTCTCGTGGCGATCTTGTCACGGCATCCTCCCCGCCTCCACTCGCTCTCTCGTCTTTCTCGCCCCCCACTGTGCACGAGGCTCACATCCGCACGCAGAACCAGCTGCTGAGAGAGGAACTGCGGCACATCAAAGCGGTCAGTCAGCTGCTGCTGGCGCAGCAGCGGGGATCGGAAGCGGCAGCCGAGATGCGTGCGTCTGCCACCCTGCACGATCAGCTGGCAAAAGCAGAGCTTGACCACCTACACAAGGTCCGGCAGTTGGAGGTCACATTGGCTACGGCGGCCGTGCACTATGACAGAGCCGAAGCTGTTCCCTCGCCGCAACAGTGGACAGCCCTCGCGCATCGAGCGGAGACTGCGGAGGCCATGACAGCGCAGTTGTATGACGAGTACCATCACATCCAGCAGGTTTACGACTCCACACTGGAGCAGATTCGTCAGGCGTTTTGCTCCGTGTCTGATATCGCGGCGGCGGCGCTCTCGTCGGTGCCACCCACCTCCGCCTACGCAGGTGCCGCTGCGTACGATGGGACCGTAATGACTGCCATGATGGCGCAGCTCACCGGGGTGCCTGCTCTCTTAAAGGATGCATTTCGTGCACAGCTTCAGACTCTGCTGCTGACGCTGAACAGCCTAAGAAACACAAAGACGCGTGTTCAGCTGGATGCGGCATCGTCGCAGCAGCATCACGACCCCTCCGACGCGAGCGGATTTTGCACGCCGAACCTGCGCTCCGTGCATGCATCCTTTTTTTCTCCATTCGAACGAGAGAGCGTCGAAATAGCTTGCGCCGAGGCCCGCAGCGCCTGCCAAGGTGCAGACCCCTCTGCGCAGCGCGCCTTGCGGTGTCTCATGCATCTTGTCGACGCCCTCAGCAGCCGCCTTGACGCAGTGCAGATGGATCGAGACAGGTGGGAGCAGCGATGCCGGTGTGCAGAAACGACGGCGCCCCAAGCCAGCTTAGCGTTGCAGCGAGTGCGTGAAGATGTTGGGGCGGAGCAGCAGCAGAAATTCGAAGCGCAACAGGTCACTCCGAGTACTCACATGGGTGAGCTTTCTTGCTTGTGCGAGGAGCGGCGGGCGCGGGCAGAGCGAGCCCTTCAGGAGAGTCAGCGACTGTGCAGTCGGGTACAGGAGGTGCTCACCACGGCATTCTCTGCACCCGGGACCCGCGACATGCAGTGGGCTAGTGATGAGCTGGTGGCGGTGCTTCGTGCGTTTGTCACATCTCAAGAACCGAACCCTGCCGTGGAAAAAGCTCTTGCAGAGCAATCAGAAACCATCGCGACATTACGGGCAGATCTTCGGCAGCAGCGGGAGGCGCAGGAGCGAGCCGAGGCGCAGCGGGGCGAAGGCGAGGGCTGTCGGCGGGAGCTGGAGCGCCAGTGTGCCACTCTACAGGCCCAACTTCGCAGCGTCGCGGAAACGCCCCAGGGGCAAAACAATGGCACGAGGCAGCACGCGACTACTGTGCACCGCGCGCTGCTGGAGAAGACCTTCTTCCCCACGCCGGCCGCGCTCGCGATGTCGCCGGTCGCAACACCGTCTGCATCTGGGACCCACGAGGCCAAAAAGCACATGGCCGTCAGTAATGGTGCACCTTTGGCTTCTTATCGCCACGCCGCGAGCACGCCGAAACGGTGTTCGGCTCAGGAACTGTACTCCTCACCTCACCTGCCAGGCGCACTGCGCTCCCCTTCCATGTCTGATGACGACATAGGTGATGCCCGGGCGCGCCACCCAGTCACTCACCAGGACCGCTTTCACACCGATGTACACCATCACCAGGCTCCGCCGTCGCCTTCTCTGTCAACTTTGGCATTGCCGTCGTCCTCCGGTGCCGCCACTGCCGAGCCCGGCGCACCAGAGGCGCTCATAACGGAGCGGGCTGCTGTGAAGACCAGGAAAGCTGCCCCAACTGCTTCGCCGGCTAGAAGCACACTGTCTTCGAACCTTTCAGCATATGCCTCGGGCTCATCGCTCCTGCTATCGGCGGCAGAGCTTGAGCGGCGCAAAGAAGAGATCTTGCGCAGGTACGAGGCGACACAGCTCTGCGGAGAGGCCGAGGACGAGGGTGAATGAGGAGGGGTGGTCATTCGCTGCTGCCCTCATTGCAGCTTTGGGAGGGACCGGCTCAGGGGTGTCTGACGACAACAACGACAGATGGTATCCACGCAACGACAGGTATATGCGTACATAATAGGCGGACATGTCGCTGTCGAACCTGCTGCAGCAGCACTCCGCATTCAAAGGCGCTCCCTCTTCCTCCTCTCCTCCTCCCTTCCTTCCTTCCTTCCCCCTTCTCCTTTCACAACTCGCATCGCCCTGCTGCACGCACACCATAGACAAAAAAACAATTGAGAAAGAGAAAAACAGCGGGAGGCCTGGCTCGCGCGCTCTGCGTTACTGTGGGGAAGGGGGAGGACCACACAGTGCCGCCATGCAGAGAATCGCTGCGAGCAGATAGCCATTAGCCGCGGTAGCAACTGAAGCTGCCGTAGAGTAAAGAGGAGTGAATGGGGCGAGTGCACCCTTCACCACCTCCTCTGGCCTTCCTTCCTCTGGACTCCCACGCCTGTATCGATGCCTCGCGAGAGAAGAGCGGCGGCCATGCTGCGTCTGCCACGCATTCCGCCTTGCACTTTTCTTTTTTTTTTCCCTTCTTCCCTTGCGTCTCTGAAGGTGCATTTGCGTGCGTGCGCCTCTGTCCCTCGGCTTGCATGGTTGCGTTGCGTGTGTAATGGGGGTTGCTCCCTCGCACGTCCTCATCCTGCCCCCGATTTCTTCCCTCCAGCCACCATCACGCTTCACTTTCCATTCCGGAAGTACACGCCTCACCTCTCGGCTGCCGTCGCGAACACTCTCCCTTCGAGTCCTCCTCCCTCCCCCTAGTGCCACTTCATCTGCACCCGCAACATACCTCCCCTGACCATGAGCTCCTCTCTTAGGAAGACCGCGCTCCACAGCTTCCATCTTGCTCGGCAGGCGAGGATGGAGGCATTCGCTGGCTATCACATGCCCATCTCCTATCGTAGATTAGGGGTGCTGAAGGAGCACCTCTACACTCGCGAGGTTGCCGGCGTATTCGATGTGTCACACATGGGCCAATATGAGGTGCGCGGCGCTGACCGTGAGAGGTTCGTGGAGCACGTCACTCCTATTGACCTCCACCGCACCCCGGCCGGGCAAGCAGCGCTGACCATGCTGACCAACGCGCAAGGAGGAATTAAGGACGACTGCATCGTGACGAAGATGGAGGACCATCTTTTTCTTGTGCTAAACGCTGCGTGCAAGGAGAAGGATATCGCGCACATGGAGGCGGCGCTGCACGAGGGCGCAATGAAGGGTGCTGATGTGCAGCTTGTGCCGCTGGAGCGCTCGCTTGTCGCGCTGCAGGGCCCGAAGGCGGCCGCCATCCTCTCCGAGTTCATGGATGGCGTGCCGGACATGAACTTCATGTGCTGCCGCCAGAGGGTGAACATAAAGGGCATGGAAATGCGGGTGACTAGGTGCGGCTACACGGGCGAGGACGGCTTCGAAATTTCTGTGTCGAACGAGGACGTGGTGGCGCTCGTGGAGCTTTTCGTATCGAAAAAGGCGGAAATGATCGGTCTAGGGGCTCGTGACAGCCTTCGTCTGGAGGCAGGCTTGAACCTCTATGGCCACGAGCTGACCGAGGAAACCAACCCCGTGGCGGCTCGTTTTATGTGGTCCATCTCAAAGCGCCGAATGGAGGAGGGCGGCTTCCTTGGCTACGAGCGTATCAAGTACTTTCGGGATAACGCGAGCAAGGGCGCTGTTCCGCGACTTCGTGTGGGCCTCGTTTCGACTGGACCAGTTGCTCGCGAGAACACGGCAATCGAGGTGAATGGGAAGCGGGTAGGCGCGGTGACCAGTGGCGGTCCGTCGCCGTGCTTGAAGAAAAATATCGCGCTGGGCTACCTCGACCGCGAGCTGGCGAAGAAAGGCGTAAAGGTGGATCTGGTGGTACGAGACCGCCGCGTGCCTGCTGAGGTGGTGACTCCGCCGTTTGTGACGCCACACTTTTACCGCAAGCCCGAGTAGGGCGGCTGTTCGCACGAGCACGCAGCTCACTTCGCTGACATCTCGTGAAGGGGGCGAATGGAGGGAAAGGCCGTTGGGTGACTGTAGACGGAGAAGGAGAGGGTGTGTGTATGTGTGTGTGGTGCACACCAGCGCCACGCCCGCCTCACCTTCAGTCCGGCCCTCGTCTCGCTCGCACCGAACCGCATCTCTTTTCCTCACGTCTGCCGTCGTTTTATCTGCCTGTTAAAGTCCATTTTTCTTTATCTACCGGTGAGTGCCCCTGCGATCTGCCTGCTCTTCTGCTGCATACGATCACCTTTCGTGCATATCAGCGTGCGTGTGTGGGTGTGCTTCGTCCTCGCCGTGGATGTCCCAGCTCGTTTTATTTGTCAGAGCTCAGTGTCCCCCGCTCTCTTAGCAACAGCCCAACAGCGCTCCCCCATCCCCTGCAAATGCGGCGTGACTGCTGGTGATGACTGCTGCAAGCACCGAGGGCGTCGGGGTGGCCGGAGCGCTGCATTGCGGTGGATGTCAGCGATCGGGCCCTCTATGGTGGGGCGCCGAGTCGACCTTTGACGGCGATCACGCTTGCTCCACGCATATCCTGGGCGAAGTGCCAATGCGACTTGAGCGCTTCTCACTCGACCCTGACACTGCTCGCTGGTGTGAGAAGCCCGCGTCCCTTCCCCCAGGGAACCGCAGCGCAGCTTTTAGGCAACCTGTGCAGTGGGTGGGCATAGTTGGAGCCAGGGGCCGTGCTCAGGTGGGCCTGAGTCGGCGCACTACTGTACTGCATGTCTGCAGCTGCTTTGCCCCACGCGGTGAGCCTGTGACAGGCCGGTGATGGCCGAGTTCGACGCACGCTGTGCAGCGGGATAGACACGCTGAAGAAGCACAATGATCGATGCCGGTCTTGCGACGTTATATAGCGCATGCGCTGCACCTTTTTCTTTCGCTGCTTTGTGAACGGGGCCCGTCCGCCCGACACACCTACTCTCAAGGGCGCGCGGATCCTCCTTGGACAAATTTTAAGATGCCTCTGCGCTTTTGGACGATCTGCTCTCCCTTTCTGGTCTCGCCCTCTCAAGGCGGTTCTCTTCCTCCCCGCTCTGCCCTCCCACTCCCTTCTTTCCCCTCCCTGCATGAACGCACGCTTATGATGGTGTGCAGTGTGTGAGCGCCATATCCTTAATCCAAAACGTTGCTTCGCTGCTCCCTTTTTTTCTGCATCTCATGCTGGCACCTCTCCTCGCACGTGTTGCATGTCAACGCAGTGCCCTCGCTTGGCATTTTGCCTCAAAGGCTCCTCTCCCCTCGCGCCTCTGCTTGCCTACCCGGTACGAATCGATGTGACGGTGGCGAAGGCCGTGACCACCGCGGCACAAGGACGGAACGAGGCCATGCGGAAAGGGGCAGATCATGCCACGCTAGTTTCAGGTGCTTTGGGGGAACACTCTTGAGTAGCCGAGAGGCCTCTCGACAGGAGGAGACCAGAGGGATGGCGTCGTGGAAGGAGGCAAGACTTCGTCAGGTGACATATGGGAGTGCCGGCTGCAAGAGGGAGGCCCAGCGAAGCTCGCTTGAAGAAGAGAAGAGAGATGAGAGTGACCCATGCTGCCAGGGCAGCTCGAATGCCCCCCTCTTCCCCTCCGCGACAATGCGTCCTCTTGCCACTGCCTCCTGTGCGGCCCTTTGCACCCTTCTCGCCGTCAGGCGCGCACATCTTCTTTGTGGCACACCTCTCCACGGGCTCTCTGCCCCACTAAGCGCAGCCACACACACACACAAAGGTGAAATATCTGCCTCCACTCTTTGGGCTGTCGTCTTGGTGCTTCTTTCCGCTGCTTTCTTTTGAGCCTCTCTCCTGCTGCTCGCACGAAAAATGTCAGTGGAAGCGCCGCCACAGAGCCGAGGGTCTTCTCTGCCCTCCCCATCGCCTGCCACCCTTCACCAACTGCGCTGCGAGAACGCGATGCTGACAGAGGAGAAGCAGTTCCTGACACAGGCGGTGGCTTCGGGACCTTCCACCTCCGCCCGCGTCAACAGTATTCGCTACCACGCCGATGCAGTGGAACTGAGACTACTGAAGGCCTATCTGATGGCTTCCGAGCTGCACGACGCGGAGGGCTGCAAGGCCGTAGAGATGCAAATGAAGCAG
The DNA here is from genome assembly GCF_017916325.1 of Leishmania martiniquensis. Taxonomy (NCBI): domain Eukaryota; phylum Euglenozoa; class Kinetoplastea; order Trypanosomatida; family Trypanosomatidae; genus Leishmania; species Leishmania martiniquensis. The sequence goes on from NC_090171.1 coordinate 1,488,669, forward strand.
CGCGTTGCAGAAATGCTCTCTAAGGTGAATAAGTTGCGCCAGCTGCTGGAGACGGTACGGAAGGATGTGGAGGGGGTGCTGGCGGCGAGTGGCGGCTGGGGCGGGCCGGCTGCTACATAGCAAATCGTGCGCTCATATGCTCTGCTGCGGGGCTGCGCGAAGCACCCGGGGTGGGCTGGCGGCAGCGGAGTTCCAGCATGAGAAAGAAAGTCGAACGACAAGAGCAAGAACAAAAAGATGTTCTATATAGAGGGTTCTGTGTTTGTTCGTCTGTGCTGATTTGTGTTTCAGCCGAGGAAGCTGCTCGAACGTGCGCGCACGTCTACTTGGAGCCCTCCCTCCCTCCCTCCCCCCATCACCGCGCGGACCCTCTCGCATATTGCTACTATCGACCATGTTTTTTCTGCCTTTCTGTTTACGATGAATGTCCCTTTGCCTTCCTGGTGTGACCTTGTGCTGAGGGTTTCGCTTTGCCGCCACGGTTGGCGTGTGAAGCGGAGGGAGCAACGATGAAAACCAGCAAGCACAGAGGACAAGAGCGCAGCCCTGAATGACCCACGCTCTCCTCCTTCGCCACACCCCTAATAGACGGTCAACAGATAGGAGCACCTGTATGGGCCTTTTAGAGCTTCACCATCGCATCCTCGAATGCTTCCTCGCCAACGCCGATGCACATCTCCACGCATGGCGAACCCCATTGAGGCAGTGCTATTCTACCCGTACTCCGCCCACCATTAACGCCCACCTCTATTCCAACGCACACTCTCTCACCCTCCTCATTCGCTCGCTGCCTGTCTATTTGTATGCTTCTTCATCACGGCTTCTGCACCGGCTCTCGCCATTCTCTTACGTGTCCCATTCTTTCCAACTCTCGCGCAACGCTTGCCTTTTCTGTGGGCCTTCTGCGCCTCCACACGGCGAAGGTTCGATTTTAGTGGAGGCGGCCACTGCCGGCGCACTTCATATACACAGAAAAGCTTTCGTTCTGGTCTGCTAGGCCCACTTATCCATAGGGCAACGTCGACCAGCATCTTCGTTACGATCCACCAAGCGATTTCTTCCCCCGTGCGCCTCACCAGTGAGCGTCTCCCACACACTTTCCTCCATTTCACCCCCTCCCCCCATCCATCTTCTTTGCGCTTCACACTTCTCTCTGTCATCTCACTACATGCTCTTCCTTTTATTTCCTATGGTGGCGCTCTCTTCCTCCTTTCCCGCTTCTGTGTGACTCGAAACTCACTTCCGCAGTATTGCCCCCCTCTCTCTCGCACTCCCGGCTGCTCCGTGATTACTGTTCATCTTCTTTCTTCTGCTGGCGTGCCATTCCCACCCTTTTTCTCCGTCTGTGCTGCACCGCTCTCTGCCTCTCTCACGTCGCTTGTCGCTTTTCTCTCTCTTTCACACACACACACACACAGACGCCGTCGCACCTGTGAGAGGTAGTGCCCTCTTCCCCATTCGACTCTATCCCCAGCACTCCGTTGACAAGGCTCAACTCCCTTGAAGGCCTCACTGCTGTGTTCCGCGCCACCGCGTCTCTTCTTCACTTTCCGGCCATTGGCTCTACGGCTCACCCTCCTTCCCCTCCCCTCCCCCCAACACACGCATACGCACGACTTCATAAAGCCCTACAGACCTCTTATCATCACCTACTACCATCCCCCGGACCCCCCTCCATTGCGCTGCCTTGCGTTCCCCCTGTCGCTTCTCCGCCTCTCTCGTTTGGCTTGTTGTGGCACTCATCTGTTTCTTTGTCCGCACCCTTCTTTAACCTTCCTCAGCGGAGAGTCTTCTCTGGCAGACCTTCGCCAGCCCCGTTTCCTGTCGCCTTCAGTTTCCTCGCCCTTCATCGCTGCCTCCCTGAGAGCGTGGATCCGAAGAGAATGGGCTGCTGCTGCTGCTGTTATCCCTCGGATTTTAGGTCCTCTCGGCAGGCCTCTTCACCGCTGCAGAGGCCGCCGAGCTCTGTCGAACCCCGTGCCTTCGAACGTAATGTGTTCGATCAAACAAAGCAGCCCGCGAAGACCGGCTGTATCTGCGACATGTGCGGCGCTGCGCTCGACCCCACCCTCTTTGTGGGACACCAAGAGGTCTGCCGCACGAACCACCTCCGCGCCATCCTAGCCAAGAATGCCGCCCTTCTTTCCCATGCGAATATTTATCCATCGTCCTCGTTAGCGAAGTCGAACGACGACACAGCTTCGGTGGACAAGGAAGTGTGCGTGGTATGCATGGACCAGCCCCGCTGCTACGCCTTCCTGCCATGCGGGCACATCAGCTGCTGCCAGGAGTGCACCAAGTCTCTCGATCAGTGCCCCCTCTGTCGGCAGCCACGCGAGGGGCTCTGCCAGGTTTCACCGAACGTGACTGCGCAGTACGAGTGCAAGCACTGCCACGAGCTTATTGCACCCACCCTCTTCGATGGCCATCGCGAAGTTTGCGGCTTGCGGCAGCGACAAGCACAGCGCGAGGCCGAGGATGCTGCTGCTGCGGGGGCGGCAGTGACCGTTGGTGTGCCCGTAGACGCAGCTGACTCTTCGGAGGCGCAGCAAGGTAGCTCCAAGACAGGGCTCGGGACAAGCCCGACCGCATCGGCGGCTGCCACGCCGCTACCCACAGAGAACACGTCGACTCGCAGCCCGGCACGCTCGCATTCGCACGTCTGCCTCGAGTGCGGGAAAACATATAGCCAGCTGGTCGTGTGTACGCCATGTGGGCACCGCGTACTCTGCTACACCTGCTCCCGGAAGCGTACGACTTGCCCCGTGTGCTTGAGCGAGATTCGCGACACAATCGTCGCGTTCAATTGAGGCGAGAGCGCTACTCGCCCCAAGTCTTTCTTCCTGAGACGAACCCGCCCCTGCGCGCCGCGCCCAGGCCGACGGCCGTGATGGCGATGGTGACGCGGAGAAAATCACGCGGGTGTAGGACTGCAGCCTCGGCTATCCCCCTCCCTCTTCCCCCACTTCTCTCTTCTCTGAGTAGGCGCCACACAGAGACGAATGCGATGAAGCTGAAAAAAGGATTGATGCATGCACACATAATGCCCAACCTAGAAGCGATGAAGAGGCAACGGAGGGCCCTTTTCCTTTGCGCAGCTGCGTGGGACCCGCTCATGGTAGCGCGTGCACGCGCGCGGTCGCTCGGGTGCGCTGCCTGTTGCGCTGGGACCGTTTTGCGGGTCCCTTTGCTGTTTAGGTTTTGTCTGCTTTGTCGCGCGCTCAGATAGAGGATGTCGACAGATGCGCGCCACCGGGACTCGTGAAAAGCGTGATGTTCCGCTTGTGTTGCGCATGAACTGGCTTTAGCTATCAATGCACGCCCCGTGCATCGCCTGTGCCTTCCTGGCGCTGTGTTTCTGCTTCGGTGTGCCGATGCTGTGGGCACGGTGCAGTTCTCGACCGAGTGGCGGTGAGTGAGGTCGAGTGAAAGAGACCGGTGGCAGCGGTTCTGCCTCGGAAGGCCGCCTCGTCATCCCTCCCCTCCTCCCTTCCTTTCGATCGACTTCGACGCTCGCCAGCAGTGGGCTTGAGTGTGTGTGTGTGTGTGGGGGGCGGTGTTGGTGGGGGGGTGCGAGGGGTTTCGTTCTTGTTGCAGATGCTCTAGCTGGGAGAGTCGCTGCTGTTGCTCCTCTGTTCTTGGCACTCCCTGCGGGCCACCCCCTGCTGGTTTCAGATGAGCCTTTTTTGCCCTTCCCCTCTCTACCCTCATATCTCGAGGGAGACAAGTGGCAGCATTTCCCTTTTCTCACCTGCTCTGACGCGCTTGCGTTTTTTTTTCATCTCTACCTATTCTCCAAGAGACCCCCATGTTTTTCCCCGAGGTACATGCGTGTGCGTGCCAAACAGAGAAGCCGTCGAGAAGAGGGGGAGAGAGCGCAGAGTCGGGAGAGGAGAGGGGGGGTGCGAAGCTAGGCATTTCCTGCAGGCTCCCCCACTCCTCTTTCCCTCTGACGGGCACCCGACTTTTTTTTTGGTTTACGTGTGTATCTGTATGCGCGCGCGATGGACTGGGTGAAAAGACTCCGCCCCCGTCTGCCCTTGTCTGTCGCACCCCGCCCTTTTCCCTTCCGCCGATAAATTTCCGCTCCTTTTTTTTTCGCTTCGCTCTTTGTGTGCGTCTTGCATGTCCGCTGTTTTGTATTTTCTCAAGTCTTTTTTTCATGTCGATTCGGTGCCAATGTTTTCCTTCCGCGTCTCACACTGCCGCCCCTCTCTCCCTCTTTCTGTCTCGCTTCTCGGACCGCCCCTTTCGCTTTTTGTTTTTGGGCGTGTGTGCGTGTGTGTGTGGTTACGCTTCGTGACCCGAAAATACCGGCCAAGCCGCTGTCTCTTCGTCCGCTGAGGTTTTGTGGCGTTATGCTCCGTGTGCGTCTACGTTGCTCTGTTGTCTTGGCGCTCATGACGCCCCCTCTCTTTCTCTCTCTCTCGCCTTGTGCGCTTATCTTTTCTGTCGTTGGTTTTGTTTGTTTGCCTATTTGCTCCTCCTTCTCCATTGCTTTTGGCCTTTCTGCCATGGCGGTGCCTCGTCGGGTCGTCTGGGACGTGAGTATCGTACGCCCCGCGTTGTTTGCCCACGCCTCCCTACTTCCTACCCCACATTTCGTACCCGTCACTGCTTTGCGTGTGCGTGTGCGTGTGCGTGTGTGTGTGAGGGCGCCGGAGTGAGAGACCGGCCGTGTCGTTCTCTGCGCGGATGTTCCCGAAGCCAATAAAGATCCATCAAAGCGAAAGCACCGGCGGCCACAACAGCAAAAAAGCGACAAAGTCTGACGCCGAAGCTCGTCGCTCTCGTGAGAGGACATGTAAGCCGATCGAGGACAACCCGCACGATTCGAACGCTGCTTGAAAGAAAAGTTTTTCTTCGTTGTTTCCTCCACGTTGCCGAGGCCATTGAGGCAAGCGTCCAAGAAGAGAAAGAGGGGAAAGATGAGTTGGCACAGGCCAGAGCGCGATGGGCTTGAGCGCACACCTGCTCTCTCTCTCTCTGGTCTCCCTTGCCAGTGGACTACCGGCTGCCCTTTTCTTCCGAGCTGCTTCGTGATAGGGGCATCAAGGAGTACTCCTCTCGCTTGACGAGCGCTCTGCCACAGCCTGATGGATATGCGACCTTTCAAATAGGAATTGTGCTCTGTGCTCCTCCCCCACTCCTCTCTTTTTCTCTCCTTTCTCTTGGGCCCGGTGCCGCGTGCGCCCGCGATGCTTGAAGAGGAGTCACCAATGGGAGAGGAAGGGCGGCACTGCGCACCTACTCTCCGCGTAGGAACGGCTGCATGTATGCCTGTGTGCTCTTCTTAGCCCTAATCGGACTCTTGCGCTTGACTCTCCGACTTCAGTGGAGATCGCAGAGCCCATCCTCAAAGCACGCCAGAAGGCGTCAACGAGTCTCGAGTTACATCGCCACGCACAGCCTCGCCCCTCTCCCCTGCCCTGTGGACCGGCGCCATGAGCCGAGGAAATTTCTACTCTGCCGCAGGAACGCCACCGGCATTGTCCGCGTCGCAGTCTTTCAGTGCTCCTCTCTTGCCTGCTTCACGTCAGTAGCCAAGTCAGTCGCATATGAGTTTATACCCCAACTGCCACCCCAGCGGAGCTGCTCTGCAGAACAGCTCGGCTTTTGGGTGCGGCGTCACTGTGCAGACACCACTTGCGTCGCAAGCGCCACTCGGCTCCTTTCTCCCGCCGCGCTCCTGCTGAGACGATCGTGGTCTACCGCTGCGACGGCGCTGGGACCAGCTATGGAGCAGCAGGTTGGCTGCGGCCAGTCTTCTCAGCAGGACATGACCATTCCTGCAGGCTTGATTGAAGAGCGCCAGTCTAACAGGGTCTTGGCGATGCTGCCAAATGGCTACGGCTCGCTGATTTGCTGCAGCCGCTTCTGTAACTGCATTGCGGTCACTTTGCCAGCGCATTGTGCGGCTGGGCGAGGCAGCGGTGTACACAGATTCCCTCCATGCTGACAGGACGCCTGGTAGCCGCTCTCGCGACGCAGTGCCCTTCCTCTATAGGGAGAGGGGAGATGACGCTTGCGGTAGTGTCGCCCTCCTCGTCAACCGAGGTAGAGAATAGGGCGGGCCCAACAAGGGTGGCGGTGCTGACTCAGGGTCCCCTCCCGTCGCTCTACGGCGAGCCGAGCCACCACCGCCTTCCTTCTACGATGCCCTGAATGCTATCGGCGCGCGCCCCTTCCCATTTTCACCGCTGCTGCTAGGGCAACTCTGCTTGCTCTCTGGGCCGGCGTGGCGGGCGCGCCTCGGCGGGTGTGGGGGCCCCTCCCCAAGGGACACACAGCAACGGCGCACCTTGCGCGGCACCATTGCGATTTCACAGCCCCCGCCGCATCCCCCGTCTGACTTTCACCGTCCAGGAGGACTCCATTTCGCTGCACCGGCGCGGAGTGCTGCAACCCTCCTCTATCTCCGTTGTCTACGTGCAGCTCGGAGGCAACGCTGCATGCTTCCCGAGACGGTGGCCGATGGATGAGGATAGGCGACTGTGCAGCGTGGGGCGAGGTGGAGACGCGAAGGTCGCTGCAGGGTGCCTCACAGGCGGGCGAAAGGGCTCCCCAAAGCTGCAATTAATCTGTGCCGCACCCACCGCTGGTCATGCTATTTGTGCTCTCGACGTCGCCTAGTCCAGGCTGCAGGCGTGGCGCGGGCATAGATGCGCCACTGCTTCGCCTCTCTACATCCAGAAACCCCCACACGCATTAACGCCCTGGCAGATTAGAAGGAGGAGGAGCGGAAGGAGACATCAAGCAGGGAAGGCGGGGAGCCAGGGCAGCAGGGCGCTTGGCTGGTGACGTCAGTCGGTGTTTCGGATGCTGGGTTCTTATTCAACGGCGCTTACAGGCTAACTGGACGCTCTGTTGCTTCACCAACGTTCACCCCTTTGCCGTCAACGCCGCCGCGAAACGCGGCCTTTCAACGAGCGCGAGAGTGGCAGGAGGTGTCAGTTCTGCGGCAGCACTTGAGAACCCTGAGAGTGGATATGGCAGGGCGAGAGCGGCACGCCGCCTGAGTAGTGCTTGTGCAGGCCGGGATTGGCCAGGTAGAGTATAAAGCGCGCTGGCTGCGTGAGCGACATGCCATGATTGCTGCCGCCGCGTCCTGCACGTGGCGGAGGAGGCCCGCACAAAATCGTGAAGTCATTATCCACACGGCATTCAATGTGTACGAGGTCACATAGGTGCAGCGACGGGCGACGCCGCTGAGCCGGGAGCGACTCGCTGCTGCCTGTAGATGGAGCAGAAGCAGCCAGAGGCTGAAGTTTTGTACACCGTCCAAGGCAGCAATGCGAAGGTGGTGTGAGCACCTTTGCACGCATCTGCGCATGCGCTTGTGTGTGTGTGTGGTCAAGGCCGGAGGATTGACGAAGGGGGTGGGTAACACTGCTCCGCTGTGCCAACAGTGAACCTTTTTGACCTGGAGTACATTCGCGCAGCGAGTCGGCCATGCCGATGCGCTCTTTGTTTTCTCTCTACCTCTCTCTATTTCTTCCTTGTTTGGCTGCCCGCTGCCCACACCTACACTTGTCGAGCGTGGCAGCCGCACACTTGCACCCGCCCACATCCCCCCTTTTTTCTAAGGAAAGACAAACGAACAGTAAAAGAGAAAAGAAAACTTTACATCCAAGCAGATATACATGAATCAGGCGAACCGGATCTGCTGACTTTCACCACCCCGTCACTTTCCACACAAGACCCCTGCTTGCAATCACGAAGCTTTTTCGCCAGCGCATCATGTCAGCGGCGCCTTCTCTGCCGGCGAAGCTGGAGGGCTTTGTGCGCACTGAGTTCGAAGACACTTGCCGCCGCCGCTTCTTCTACGGCCTCGCCTTCGACCCCTATGGCGGAACAGCTGGCCTGTACGACCTCGGCCCCACCATGTGCGCCATGAAAAGCAACATGCTTCATTTTTGGCGCCAGCACTTTGTCCTCGAGGAGAGCATGTGCGAGGTGGATACGACCTGCCTGACGCCGGAGGAGGTGTTCAAGGCGTCCGGCCACGTCACCCGCTTCAACGACGTCATGGTGCGCGACACTGTCACCGGTGAGTGCATTCGCGCTGACAAGTTTCTGGAGGAGTGGAGTGAGGCGCAGATCGCGAAGGATGGCATCACGGCAGAGCAGAGGGACGAGTTCCTGCACCTGCTGCACGATGCTGCCGGCATGAACCCTACCCAGATCAAGGCGGTACTGGAAAAGCACGACATCAAGTCGCCCAAGGGTAACCCCTTCAGTGAGCCCTTCCCCTTCAACCTCATGTTCGCCACCCACATCGGACCCGAGGGTGACCGTCTCGGCTACATGCGCCCCGAGTTAGCTCAGGGCATCATCCTTAATTTCAAGCGCTTGATGGACTCGGGCAATGCGCAGCGCATGCCGTTCGCAGGCGCTTGCATCGGAACCGCCTTCCGTAACGAGATCGCTCCACGCTCGGCACTCATTCGTGTACGCGAGTTCACGCTGGCAGAGATCGAGCACTTTGTCAACCCGAACAACAAGAGCCACGAGAAGTTCCACCGCGTTCGCAACGTCCAGATCTGGGCGTGGCCGCGCGACCGTCAGGCGAGGAACGAAGACCCTGTACGCATGACGATCGGCGAGGCTGTGGACGCAAAGGTGATCGACAATGAGACTCTCGGCTACTTTATTGGTCGTGTGGCGCTTTTCCTCGAGTCCATTGGCGTCCGCTTCTACCGTTTCCGCCAGCACCAGTCGACCGAGATGGCGCACTACGCCCAGGACTGCTGGGACGCGGAGCTGCTCACCTCGTACGGCTGGATCGAGTGCGTCGGTATTGCGGACCGCTCCGCGTACGACTTGACACAGCACAGCAAGGCATCGAAGAAGGACCTGTGCGCGCGTGAGGAGTATGATGAGCCCTGTATGGAGCGCCAGCTGCTGCGACAGATGGCGAAGGGCCTTATCGGCAAGACGTTCGGCAAGAAGGCTGGCGAAGTTATGGATTACCTAAACGCTGCTTCTGTGGAGGCGTGCGAGGCGATCCGCGCCGCCCACGCGGCTGGCCAGCCGGCCACCATCGCCCTTTCCTCTGGCGAGGAGGTTTCTATCACAGCGCAGATGGTGTCCTTTGAGGAGAAGGAGGTGAAGGTCACGGGCTACAGCTACACCCCAAGCGTGATCGAGCCGTCATTTGGTGTTGGCCGCATCCTGTACTGCCTCTTGGAGCAGAGCTATTGGGTTCGCCGCGACGATGGCGGCAAGAACGATAAGCGCGCCGTCTTCAGCTTCAGCCCGCTGCTGGCGCCACAGAAGGTGGCTCTGCTGCCGCTAATGGTGAAGCCAGAACTACTGTCCACCATCTCGGATATTCGAGAGGGGCTCGTGAATCGGGGCATTTCCGTCCGCATTGACGACAGTAGCGTGACGATTGGCAAGAAGTATGCCCGTGTCGACGAGCTTGGCATCCCGTTCGCCATCACGTGCGACTTTGAGGGAGACGGCAGCGTGACGCTGCGCGAGCGCGACACGGCCTTGCAGGTTCGTGTGCCCAAGTCGGAGGTGGCGTCGGTCGTGGCTGAGCTGTGCAACCCCATCCAGCCCCTTACTTGGGAGTCTGTCAAGGCCAAATATCCCGCTCAGGCTTCATCAGCGGAGAAGTAGATCGCGCCTCTACATACGGCCACGTTCGGGTGGGTACGTGTGTGCATGTGCACGCGATAGGGGTAGGGGAGGTGGTCACACCCACGCGCACCCTTTCTGGGGGCAGATCGGCATTTCCACACATGTGGGTACTCAGACAGATGGGGAGAGGAAGGGATGATGAGTGTGGTGGTGATGGTGGTTACACGTGCAGCGGCACTGCCGCTACGGAAGCGGCGCATGTGTCTCCTCTGTGGACTGCCCTAATCTGGCGTCCTCCTCCGCTACACCTTTGTTTCCTATTTCCGGGTCTCTTGTGACGTTGAGTAAGCGAGCGTTTGTGTGCTTGCCGTCGTAGCTTTGTGCCCATGGCTATCAAAACTTTCTGCCTCACTCACCCTCTCTCTCTCCTCCCCCCTCCCTTCCCCTCGGAAGCATTAGTGGTAGGCCCGGAGAGGGGGTGGATGGGGACGGGATAGAGAGTTGCCGGCGGTACTGTGGCGACTTCGGCGGTTGTGCGCGATTGTTTTCCTGTTTGCGATCCCGCTTTCCCAGTGTGTGTGTGTGCGTTTGCGCTGTGCCGACATCGCTGCTCTCTCCGTATGCCTGTGCAACACTCCTGAGCCTGAGCACACCGATGCCGAGCCCCATGGGCGATGGTTAAAAAGGGCGCATACAGACAGACAGCCACCCGTGCCACGGCAGCGGACGATACATGCAGCCAAGGAGGGCGCAGGTGCAGTCTCCTCGTTTCTTCTTCGCCTTTTAATTAGTATTTTGTGTTCATGTGGGGCGTGGCCGAGGGCTCGGCGGGCAATAGAAGGCTGGGCTGGCAAGCGCACCTCTCAACTACCCCTCCTTGCCTGATGCGTCTCAGCGTCTTCTACCCCCCCTCTCTCGCCGTGCTGGCTAATGGGTGTTCGCCCCCTCCGCCGAGGCTATGCTTCCCTTCGCACGATTGTGCTGGTGTTCACAGCTTTCTTCTTCAAGGGGTGTCGCGGAACTGTCACGGCGGCAGCGATGGAAACGAGACGGATCACACGCAGAATTCGGCTGCCCCACTTTGTGCGACTGCTTCTCAGAAGAAGAAAAAGGGGCAATCGGTACACTGCGCATCCGTGCGGAACGCAAGAGCAGAGGGAGTCGAGGTCACGAAAGCGACTGACGCGCAACACACACGCCGGGCGGAAAGGCCTCTCGGAGTGCCAAAGGCACGGCCGTCCTGCCTTCCGCGTTGCGTGGCGTGCCTTTGCATGCGACTCCGCTGCGGTTTCTGCGTTGCCTATCCACGGACTTGAGCATCCTCCCCCACCGACACATTCGTTCACTCACGCACCACCTCCAACGCACATCTCCCCTTCCTTCCGGGGTCGCCCCGGATTCAATGCCGCAGCCCCTTCCTGCGTCGTCGTCTCATTGTGTTAAGCAGATATTTTACACACACTTAAACGTCCACCGGCTGGCTAAGATGCTGCAAATGGGCGGTGCCCCGCAAAGTGCCACCGAAATGTGAATGAAGCGACCAAGGCGAGTCAGGGGAACGAGCGGTTGAATAGGCTGTGTCGGAGCATGGTATTGTGCCGAGGACGCCTGTCTTGCCATTACACGCAAAGCGCTCGCTGACCAGTGGTGGTGCTGCTGCTTTTGGCAACAAGGCGAGCCCCTTCGCGACCGCTGCTTGCTGCTTCGCTGTGCCGGTGGAAAGGGGTGATGGCACGTGCGCTAGGACGCATTGACATCAGGAGTGGGAGGGATATGGGGACGCCTGCGAATCTCTTGCCCCCGCCCTGCGGGTGCCCACGAAAGCGGTCTCGCACCCGTTTTCTCCCGCAGCCTTTTCTTTGCAAGCATGCCGCTTCTCCTCTTTCCTCCTCCTTTCCCCATCTGTGCCACGCTTACCCCATCGGCCGCATCCGTCTCCCACCTGCAAACGCTCCTCCCTGTTTCTTCCTCTGTCTCCCTTTGCCCGCTCACCTCTGACGCCCCAACACACTACATGATTGCCATACGAACGGCACGCGCCTTTGAGAGCAGTTGTGTTTCGCGCTTGCTTTACACGCACCTTTGCATCTATTCTTGCTGGTGCTCGTGCACCTTTCCTTTTTTTCTTCTGATTGATCGCACTGATCTTTCACGACCTTCTTCGACTGTGCTTCCTGCCGCACGTCTCACTTTCCGTTGCTGCTCTTCTTGCGTTTGTGTTGGCTTCTCAGGGATCGCCGTCGTTGTATACCCGCGTGCCGCCGTGCTCACTCGCGTTGACCGCACGTCTTCTTTTTTTCTTTGGTTTCCATTCTGTGTAGCTGCGTCTGTGAGGCACCCTCGCGTGGCAGGCTCTTCGTTATCCGGTCCTGCTTGCCCCCGTCTGGTCAGCACGAAGCAACTATAATCGCTGAGGATTGGGTGCTGCTCACCCGCGCATACACGGGCGCGCCGAATTCCTTCTGCTCCCTCCCCTCTCGCAAGAGGCGGAACAAAAAAATTTATCCCTGCCAACACGCAACGTCGCCTACCGTCATGTTCAATCGCCTCTTTGGTAAGGAGAAGCAGGTGCAGCCGAGCCGCGGAAGTGGCGGCGGCAACTCGAGCACCGCGAAGACGATGGAAGAAATGGACGCAGCCATCGAGCTGCTAGAAAAGCGCGAGGCGGCGCTCGAGAAGCGTATGGAAGGCGAGCTGACTAAGGCGAAGCAGCTGTATGCGAAGAAGAACACACAAGGCGCTCTGCAGTGCATGAAGCGCAAGAAGATGTACGAGGAGCAGCTCGTAAATATCGGCGCACAGAAGCAGAACTTAGAGACGCTTAAGTTCACGGTGCAGAACCAAAGTATGAACCACGAGGTTCTGCGGGCACAGATCCGCGCCAAGGATGAGCTGAAACGCTCCAACAAGCAGATGAATGCCGACAAGATCGAAGACAATATGGATGACTTGATGGAGGAGATGGACAAGGCGAACCAGGTGAGCGAGGCGCTCCGCCAGCCGCTAGACAACAACTTTGTTGATGAGGATGAACTAATGAATGAGCTGGAGATGGAGCTTGACGGCATGAGTCTCGAGCAACCGGCGGCTGAGGCGAAGCTGCCAGAGATGCCTGCAGTGCCCACTCAGAAGCTCCCGGTAAAGCCCGTGGATGCCAAGACGCAGGAAGACGAGGATGCCCTTGCGGCTCTCGAGGCAGAGCTCGCCTAGAAGGCTGACAAGTGGGAAGAAGGATGCGGCAGAGGGGGGAAGGGAAGCAAGGCTGCCCCACGGCGGCGCTTGATGGGGATGGGCGGAAGAAGGGATCGGGGAGGGGGCACATAGTGCTTCCCTCACAGGCGTCGTAAGCAAAGTAGTGGGGGCGGGTGCGCAAGCCTCTCGAGTGGTAGTCCTTCCCTCCTCGGCCACGAGCGACGCCTTGTTTGCATACATCTTCATTGCACCAGGGCGAGAGGGAATGGAGGAGGAAGCAGCTCTCGGCTTCGGCACCTCACTCCTCTCGGTTTCGTAGTCTGACGGGGTGTGCGCTAATATTGTTTTTTTTTCCTTCTTCCTTCTCTTTGTACGCTTTTACTAGCGCGCGCCGCCTGATGCCTCTTTCTCGTCGTCTTCATACTGCACCTCAGCAGCGTCTGTGCCTCTTTTCCCCGAGCCTTCCTCGATAACCTTCACTGAGCCCATGCAACCCTGGTGCCTCTGCCAGATGGCCTTCTCCGCGAAGTGTATCGGCGGATCTTCCTGGTACATTTTTTCATGGGCCCCTCCGCTTCCTTTCGATGGTCTTTGCAGGGTGCGTTGACTGTGTGTAGGTTCTGTGTGAGGAAAATGTTCGAATGTTTGTGCTCTCGTTCGTGTCCTTTCCTTTCGTCTTTCCCCTCTCTCCAACCTCACCCTGTGCTCTCTCTCTATACCACTCGCTTTCGATTTCTTTCCTCGTCGGCTTCACGGCCTCTCTGTCTACATGTGTGTCGGCGGTGACGCCTTTCCGTCTTTCGCTTCCGTCTGTTTTGCCTGAACACTGTCCTTCCCGGTCGTTGAGCGTCGCCCCTCTCCTGTCTCACTGTCGCCCTCGTGGACCACCCCACCCCCTCCTCCCCATTCTCTCTCTTTCTTCACCAAATCCTCTCAGCTGTGTATGATGATGTGCTTTGATTGCTCGCCTTGCGCATGCCGTCGCCGTCTTGACCTTTTACTGCTTGATATATATATATATCAATTCTACGTGGCCTTGTGGGACTCTGTGCCTCTTACCTTACTACGTGCCTGCACGTGCCATGTGTGAAAGAGACACCCTCTTCGTTTTTATTTCTCATACGCCATCTCTGATGCCTGTGAAAAGATGCACTCGTTGGCCGTCTCTTTGTGGGCATGCAGCCTTCTGTTTGCCGCGTTTGTCCCCTGGGCGTCTGCTGCCACGCGACCTCTGTTCCACCTCGCGGCCTCCCTCCTCGGCGTAGATATTTGCGACTGCCAATGAGCCGTGGGTGGTCTGCTGCTTCATCTATCGTTCTTGCGAGGCAAATGATGTTTGCGGGGCGGTGCATACGACTGACGAGCGCAATAAGGAAACACAACTGCAGTACCTTCCGCTGGGGTCTGTGGCTCCCGCCGCTTTCTTGTTGCCTGTCGCGCTACGTTCCGAAGTGCTGATATGCTCACCCCCTTCTTGTTTGTTTTCCTCATGACAGGCTGAAGACGTCGAGACAATCTTGTATGCGGTAGTCCCTTTCCCTTTTCGAACCCAGGCTGAGGCCCATCGATGTCTTCGTACGCCCTTTTGGTTGGATTTGTGTGCGCGTATGCACTGATCGGAATCGAGGGAGGAGTCTTTCCTTCTCTCTCTTATTTCTTGTGAGAATGTACGCAAGGAAGGCACAGCGCGAGGAGGCGTAGCCGCGGCCAGCGGATAGGAAGTGGGATGGCGGCATCCGAGCGGGAAAATACAGTAAATGGGAGGAGGGAAGCTCAAAAGAAAGTGCTATGAAGCCTTTCGAAAAAAAAGCGTTGAGCATCACCGGCCACATCTTCTCGGGCCTGTCGTCTGAGGACATGCTTCGGCAAGGCGCCTCTCATCCTTTTTTACCTTTTTTTCTCGCGTTAGCTGTCTCTACACGATGGTGGCGGATGATAACTTTAAGAATGCACAGTAGGCGAGCAGAGAGTGCCCTGCACGCAGAGGCGCACGCAGTATGTGCATGTGCCGTCATGGATGCAGTAGACTCTCTCGTTGCTATCGAGCCTATACGAGTCTGTGGGTGACTGTGAGCACTGCGCCCATTCAAGAAAGGCTCAGCCGAAAGAAGAGCAGCCAGCGCCTGGGCTCAGAGCGGAAAGAGGATGACAGCGTTGGCGCTGCAAATCGCAACGAGGCAGAGTAGAGGAGTGCCTTGCCTGCGCGTATGTGTATGTGTGTATGTGTGGGTAGGCGGGTGCAGGTGAGTGGATGTCGACGGGGCGATAGTTCGGTTTCCCTCTTGTTCTCCCTTTTTTCCACTTTCCTCCGCCTTCCCCCTCGCCCTCCTCACTGTATACATTCTGCTAGCCGCTGATAAGCTTGGGCGAGAGGGGGGGAGTGCGGCAGCAGGTGAGATGTCTCTCTGCACCCACAACGCGCTTGAACGGCGGGAGTACACAGCATTGTAGCCCATCTAAATCGCCATGGGACAGGGCCTTCTGCAGGCGCGGTTTCCGTAGGCGGTCTTTATGGGTCCTGGGCGCGTAGTTTTCGAGGTTGGCGACGATGTCTGCGCGCGTGCTTCGCTATGTCCTTCGCCCTCCCAGTTTACTTTTCCAGCATTTCTTCGCTTTCTGCCTCCGTATTGGACTCTCTTCTCTCGCTGTCGCCGCCTCGGGCCGCCTTCCTTGCACCGGCACACCATACGCATACGCACACACACACACACGTATGCTTCACCCCTTCCCATTTGCTGCCACACAAACAACATGGATAACTTCCTTTCCTCATATCGCCACCCCACTCACACTTTCCTCTCCGGTGGCATCCAAACATACAAACGCATACCATGAATGGTCTCGTCGCACACGTGCCCCTCTTTAATCTTCCCTCCTCTCTCTCTCGCAGACGTATTCTGCTCTGTTTTCTATTTCCTCCCTTTCGCCAACCCGAGCTACGTCTTCACTGCTGCTGAGGTTGCTAACGCAGTCCCATATTCACCCACGTACGCAGACACGCGCCCCCTTTTTTCGTCCTCCCGCTTCTGCTGTTGTTGTTGGTGTTATTCTCGTCATCTTCAGATCTCTCTCTCCCTCTCCCTCTCCCTCTCCCTCTGTGTGTGTGTGTCGGTGAGCCAACGGCGCTCTGAAGTATTTCTTCTCTCCCTTCCTCCCCCCTTTTTACTCTTGTGCGTCCTCTCCTTCGCTCTTCTTCTGCTCTCACGTCCGCTGTTCCCCACCGAGTATTTTTTTTGGCCATTTGAAGATTATAAATATCTAATTATATAAATATATATATACCATTTCCTCCTCTGCTCTTTCTCTCTTTCGTATTCCCTTCTTTCTCACTTCTTCCCCATTCTTTGTACCGCCATCTGGCCACCTTTTTTTTGTACCTCCCACCCACTCAGAGTCAAGCTTACACACAGACACACACATATTCACACACGTACAGGCGCAGACAGTTCCAAAGAAGTGCGATAGCGAAGGGGGGAATACGGAGGCATTTAAGGCGTTCACTAACAGATCGCACACGCGAAGGCGACAGAAGGAGATGAACGCCGATGCGTTGCGTGCATCTGGTGGTGGCTCCACTGCTGCTGCGCCGTCGTTGAGCCCGCTCCTTGAACCTGCTGCGCCCGCACGGCTAATGCAGGAAGACGTTGGTCGCCGTACGTCCATGCCCTATTCCCGGGCGCGCCGCGTTTCTCGCGCTTGCTCTGTGACGATGCCACCACCCAATCGCCTCGCCTTCATCGTGCTCCTTTTTGTTCTGATGTACGCCAGTCAGGGGATCTGTGCGGGATCTGGCGTTGACGAACTGCATGATAAGGTGAGCGGCGCCGCCACGGCAGCAGCCTATGTTCGCTACTGTGACGACACCTCGCCGGCGACGCCGCCCGGGTGCGTACGTAAGCTCGTGGTCAACATCACCCTCGATGACAGCATGCTCGCCGGCTCCGTCTTGGAGGCAGAGGTGACGGTGACGCACGCGCTGCATCAGTCGCTCTTTCCCTCTGAGGCGGCTACCGATGCGGCTGGCACAGTCGCCACCTCGTTGCAGGTGTCGCTTCCTCCCATCAAAGTAACCATTCGGCGCGAAGCCGTACAGGTGCGCTACGGGCTCACCTACTTGCGCACGTTTCCGGCGGCGTTGCGGGACCATGTGCAGGTGCTGCAGACGGCCATGTCATGTGACGATGGCGTCACTCGCTGCCCTTCCTACAGGAATATGACCGGAGCCGTTGTATCGGCTCCTGCCGGGCTGTGCTGCCTCTGCACGAGCGTCGAGTGCGCCCTTACCAGCGACCTCTGCAATGCCTCCATGCGCGGGGACTTTTGCTTCCGCTCTGGCGCAGCCGGAATTGTTTGCGTGCAGGACGAGGGCATCACATACGATGGCTGGTTCGTGGGATCGTCGTTTTTTTTTTACACGCTCCATCTGTCAGCGAGAGGGCAAGGAGTCGCACCGACGGCACTGCAGCTCACGACGGACACCCCTGAGGTGCGAGACGGGGCTTCTGTCCTACAGCTTTTGCAGGACTCTGGCATCTCGCTGGAAGAGGCAAGCACCAAGGTCGACATGGCTGGGCGAGTACTCTTTGTTCCTTCTGCAGAGTACAGCAGCGACAGCAGCTACGCGCGCGACGACGATCCGGCAGAGTGGCTGTTGCTTCCGGCGCCGCTTGTCAGCATCTCCGGCAACGATTGCGACAAGGTTGGCGTCTCAGCAGAGTATTTCTACGCGTTATCCAGCACGAAGCAGTGCAACGCGCAGAAGGGGACATGCGTGCGGCATCAGCTGGCCGACTACCGTGCGGAGGACCTGGTGCAGATCGCTCAGGGCTTGGGCGGGCGTTACATCGCCGCCTCTCTCGGCACCTTCACGCGGCAGATGGTGGGAGAGCAGGAGTTCCTGCTCGACGCACAGCAGCGCACGGGCGGTGCGATGCTGCGGTGGACGGTGAGGGCGGACGAGCTTGACTTTACGCCGCTTCCGGTGCACGGTGTGCTGGGCGCTGCCGAGTTTGCCAATGGTACAGGCATCCTCCACGTGACTGTTCGGAACGCGAACACCTACGCTGGCCTCTATCACGTTTCTGTTGGTCGATGCCAGAGGGCGCGAGTATCGAACTGCGACGGCGACGGTGTGGCGCGTGAGTGCCTTCGAACGGTTTTGGTGGCTGGCGCTAACGCCTCTTCGCTCTTTCGCTTCATCATGGTGAGCGACCCAGCCGACGAGTTGGGCAGCACCGCTTCATGCGCCGTCGTCTTGAGCGACGCGGCAGCCGCGCCGCTGGCCTTTACAAACGTTTCTTGGGTTCTTGAGCCCACGACCACCACGCCGGCGCCCATCCTTTCGAAAGCAGAGCAGTGCAGGCGCTGCGACTTCAGCGACCTATCTTGCTTGTTTCGCACCGTTTGCGAGTGGCAAATCCTCGCGTGGACTGCGGTGGCCTTGACGATTGCGTGGGCACCGTACGCGTTTCTGGCATACTGGCGCATCGTGTGGCAATTTGGTGCCAAAGGCCTGGCGTACCTGCGCTGATCCCCGATCTGCCACGCTCCTTCCTTTCCTGGAAGCAGTCGCCGCAGCTGCAGTGGCGCTGGCGCGTGCTTCTTACTTTCCCGTCCTCTTTCTTGCTTTCACACGCCGCCCCCTCCTCCCCCCTCCACAGAGAGGGAAACAGAAAACCAAAAGGCACGCCCGCTGCACCTTTTTGCCGTTTCTTGTCTCTGTCGTTCTGTTTGCTCTCTTCTCATCCCCCTATTCTCTCTCTATTTCCGCCCACGAGAGCGCCCTCCCTCTCCCTTCCCTCCCCCTTTTTTCTCGCCATTCCCCCCCACTCCCCCCTTCCATGCGCGTTTGTGTGTTAAAGGCGAGAGGAGCGGCAACTGCCCGTGTGTGTGTGCCAACATTCGCCGTAATAATCCTAAGAACCGTAAGGGGGGGGTGCAGGGAAAGAAGGGGCCTCGGCCATGAGAGTTATTACTCTGTGTGTGTGTGTATTTGTTCTTTTTTTTTGCGTCACATAGCCAGTCCTCCCTCCCCCTTTTTATTTTATTATTCTCTTTGCCTCCCTCTCTCTCTCTCGTCCTTCTCCTGGCGCAGAAAGGGGGAACGTTACGCAGATATTATTGACAAACGAGTCATCTTTGTCCTATGCATGCATTCAGAGCAGCGAGGGGCCCGACGTAGAACACGTGCGGATGCCGTGTTTGGCGACTGGTGCGGTCATGAGAAGAATTCTCACGGCGCTGCACGCCTGAGCGCTTGCGCAGGCTCTGCCATGAAGAGCCACCGGCTGTTTCAGCGCGGCCCGTTCTGGGTACCCCTTTTCATGGCACGATGGACTGATGGCTTGACCCTCGTCATACCCCCACGCTTACTCGCTGTGTATCTTCTCTCTGCGTTTTACCACGCATGTCTTGGTGTGTGTACGCACGCGCCCACACCACGCGCTCCCCCTTGTCTGCCCTTATTCCTGGGCCGTATTTTTTGTGAAAAGCTCAGTAGCAGTCGAACTTCTGAGTCGACTTTTCTTTTCCACAAAGTCCGCTGCTCCTAATAGATCAGTCATCTGCGAAGTGGAGAAGGTACGCCACTCGCCCTTTCTGAGCGTGGAGACGCGAATCCGTCGATCAACTCTCAACAGACAGGGCACATAACCTGCTCATCTTTGCCCCCCTCCCCCGTAGGCAGGCTCCTCCCTTTACCTTCCTGTGCTGGCAAGGAACACTCTTGGTTTGTGCATGTCGGCCCTGTCTGCGACGGTCGGTCGCGTCAATGGGGCGACCTTCCCTCGTGGAGCGGTACTTCGCTCAGTGCCAGGCGCACCACACACTGCCTCGCTCTGAGTTCTGTGCCTCCCTTCGTGACGGCGTCATCGATGTGAACTTGGCCAACGTTCCGCTTGCCGACATACGCCTTTTCGCGCACGCAGTCTTAGACATACACCCAGCATCCGGCGCCGCGCGATCGCGTGCGGTGCAGTCGCGCAACTCATCAAGACCGCGGAGCCCACAAGGAGCTGCCTCAGGCAGCCGAGCGCCCTCTCGGCTGGGGGCGACAGGCGCTCTCCCGCGGACGCACTTTGTCAAGCTCCACTTCTCTTACAACGCAGCGCTGCCAGCCGCCCACGTCTCACGCGGCCAGGCCTCGCCACCGGCGTCAACGCCGCTTCTCTGCCCGCAGAACGAGCCTACACTGCGATGCCTCTCGGAGGCTGTGGCGCTGGCCGTTAAGGAAAGCGTCAGCACCCTAAGCTCTTTCGCCTGGTGCGGCATGCCTCTCATCACCACGGCGGCGCCTGGCCGTGCAACGTTGCAGCAGCGGGGCGGCGGCGCACCGGTGCCGCGGTCGCTGATCCACGTGCTCCCACTGTGCCATCGGCTCACTTGCCTGCGCCTGGTAGGCGTCCCACTCACGCGTGCGCAGTTCATGCAGTTGACCGTTCTCTCTCCCAAGTCGCCCACCGCAGGTGTGAATGGCGGCGTGGCGTGGTCGGCTCTGGAGGAAGCAAGTTTTGTGAGGTGCGGGCTGACAGATGCTTGCCAAGGCGGCCTTGTGCGCCTCATACGAGCCGCCGTGCCAGTTACCTCGAGTTCGATGTGGCAGCGCTCCCTACGGGGTGGCAGCGCGAGCTTAGATGGTCAACCATTGCCGCAGCCTGCAGCCGGCGCCCTGTCCATCGGTCACTCGGCCACGCGAGGCTTGAAAGGGCTCGATGTGAGTCAAAACCCGCTGGGTGACGAGACAGCTCGTGCGGTCGCGACAGCTATTCCTGGCTCCGCCCTGCGCTACCTGAATGTGTCCAGTACCTCCATCACCTGGGGAGGCGGCTGCTTGCTAACGTCGCCGGCGGTGCTGGAGGACACCGCAATGGAATTGGTGGACATGAGCAACACGGGCCTCAGCGAGATGCTCGCTTGCTCAGGGAGTGGTGCCGAGGCGAAGATGCTGGCTGAGTCTAGCGTCGCCGCCGGCTTCCGGGTGATCGTGCGCGGCATGGGGCAGTTGCTAGTCTTGAGAGAATCTGCTCGATCGCGACAGCAGCGGTGGCTCATGCACACCACCAGCGCCATCGCACCACCGGCGTCGCGCACGTGGGCGCCAGAGAGGTCACACGCAGAGCCCCCCACACGCACCCAGGCCCACATGATGGAGATGGAGCCTGCGGCGCTGCCGGCACCGACCACACGCGTGCCGCCCTCCAACACTGCAGCTCAGCACGGGGCCCCAGAAGCTGCTCACACCCCAGCCACTCCGCCGCAGGCCGATGTGAACCCCTACGGTCCCTGGTGGCCCATGTTCGCGAGTTGGTACGCCCTGCAAGGCACTATCAGCCCCGCGTGTTCAGCCGCCCCTGCGGCAAACGGCAGCTCCACTCCGAGTCCGGGGAAAGGGTATGTACCGGTGCCGGTTCCATTTCCAATGTTTGCGCCCATGCCACTACCTCACACCGCCCCTCACGGAGCGGATTCCGGTGTGGCCAGCGTCGTCACCTCGGCGCCCGTCGCGACGGGCGCCGAGGCCGGGGATAAAGCACCTTTTTTAGAGCCAAAAGCGCCCACCCCCACTCCCGACGGCCTCCCCGATGCCGCACGAGCAGCACCAGAGGCGTTGCCTTCCGATACCTCTGCAGACGAAAACCGCAACGAGGCCGGTGAGGAGACCCTCGCGGGGGGTCTAGCGCAACCCGTCTCGGCATCGACGCAAACCGCAGCTGACACTGCGGGTGCCCCCGACGACCTGGTGCACCGTGCGAGCGAGGCCGCCGGGGACCGCAAGTTTCTTCTGGCCCTCATTAGCCGCCTGGAGGCATACGAGCTGGACATTGCCGAGCGTCTCGAGGCACAGCACCAACGAACGACAACGCAGCTGACGTCGCTGGAGAAGGACATGCGCTTTCGCCTTCAGCATATAGCTGACGCCGACCGCAAGGAGCGGATGGCGGCAGCGGACCGGCAAACAGCCTTGCTCGAGGCGCTGGCGGCACTCCGCGCCGAGCCGGCGGCCGTGCCTATGGAGGGCATGAAGGAGGCGATGCTGGCGCAGCTCGTGCATCTGATAGAGGTGGGGATGGGAAAAGTGCAGGCGGCACTGGGCACGGAGCGCACTGCAGGTGCGAAGGCTGCGAGTGCCGGAGAGGGCGAGACATCACCGCTGCTACGCCGCAGCGCGGCCAACACCCCTACTGGTGCGGCGGCGGTCACTGAGCGTGATTTGGTCAAGATGGCGAGCGAGCGTCTCAAGGAACTCGGTTGGTGAGCACGTAGGACGCCGCTCTCTTAAGCGCGAGCTTCTTTTCCTTTCGCACGATGGGGTGGGCTGCCGCTGTGTTGACTAATTTCGTTGCCAGACTGCTCTCTGTGCACTGCAGCGGCGTGCGCATCTGCTCGCCATTCGACGCAGATGCGGTCGCGCACATGCAGCGCGCACTCTCATATAGACACGAACACCTTTACGATGGCATTGCGGAGGATTGAATGCCATGCATGCGGTGCTTTGGGCTGCCTCGCCGGCATTCCTCGCTTCCCGCACCGGCTGCTCGCTCAGTGGGTGCGGGCAGACGACGTCTCTACCTTCCCTCTTTTGTGTTGCACATGCATCCCCTGTCCCACCACCCCTTCGTCCTCTCTTTCCCTTTATACGCCCGACGCGATGGAACCGCTCTGACGACCGCACACACCAAAACTCCCCCGCAACAGTATCACCTCTGCTGCACTCGATCTTTTTTTTCCTCTTCCGGTGCCCGCTTCTCTTTGCGTGCGTGCGTACCGCCTCCTTCGGGAACAAGAAAAAGACACGAACGTTCACCTGCTGCGTCTCAGCGACCATGACGTCCGCCGTGGATCTGGAAGGCGTGGCGCTTCACGGCCACATGAAGGGCGTGACAATGCTGAAGTTTAACCGCGACGGCGACCTTCTCTTTTCCTCTGCCAAGGATACAAACTGCAGCGCGTGCTGCTGGCAGGCCAAGACGGGCAAGCTGCTCGGCTCCTACACGACGGTGGGCCAGGTGGAAGGTCGCACGTACGATGCGGCCATGGTGGCACTAGATGTGAACCGTGAGTCCACACTCTTGGCTACTGCCAGTGCAGGTGAGGAGGTGTTGTTGTGGAGCGTGGAGTCAGGCGCCCTGCTTGGCTCTGTGAGCCGTAGCCTGTCGTCTGGCGCGAGTGTCGGCTTCTCGCACGATGACACACTGATGATGGTGGCCACCAAAGGCCGCTCCAGCACGAGCTCGGCGATTCAGGTGTACAACGTGCCTTTCACGGTGCCCAAGGCCAGCGAGGACATTGCCCCTGTCAAGACACCCTTCACCATCTTCTCCACCTTTGAGACGCCGGACACCATCACGTGGGCGGCCTGGGGGCCAACGAATGAGACAATTTACTATGCCGAGGGCGGCTACATGAACATCCTCGACGTGGAGGCGAACAAGGTGATTCGTAGCCGCCAGATCCACGAGGACGAGAATGAGGTGATCAACCGCTTCAGCTGGGACCCCAACTACCTCACCTTGGCCACCGCCTCCACCGACAAGACATCTCATCTCATAGACTTCCGCGATCTGGCCACCATTCAGGTGTACCGGAGCGACGTTCCAGTGAACGACGTTTCGATCAGCCCGAACGCCGACCACGTAATTCTCGGTGGTGGCATGGATGCCGCTGCTGTGACGACACAGGGCGGGCAGTCCATCTTTGAGGTCAAGTTTTTCCACAAGGTGCAAGGCCACCAGCTTGGCCAGCTGCGCTGTCACTTCGGTACGATTAATGCCATTTCCTTTCACCCCGACGGTCGAGGCTTCGCCAGCGCGAGCTATGACGGCCTCATTAAGATGTACCGCTTTGGCGACGCGTACGAGTCCGCGCCTGGCGCGAAGCCGTTGTGGACGCTATAGCGAGGCGAATGCGGCGAAGACAGGCTTCTGGTTGCGTGCGCACATACGCTTGCTCGAGAAGCGTCTGCACACATGAAGGTCTCTTTTCATGTGGCTGAAATGTCGGCGGCTGCGCGCGTCTCCGCGACTTCCTTTTGTCTTTGGGTTGTCTTGCTTATATATCTTTATCCAGTGTGGATGTGTGGATGTGTGTGTGTGTGTGCGTCTGTGTGTGTGGAATCGTCTCGGTCGCGGGTCGTTGTCTTCTTTGCAGATTTTTTCCCCTTTAAAGAGGTAAACAGCTGCCATCGCGCGTGCAGTTGTGTATGAGTAACGTAAACGATTCCCATGCCCTCCTCCCTTCTCGAGAGTCGGGCACGGGGGCCACTTATTAAGGAAACACGCAAGCATGCAATCGTAAGAAAAAGTAAAGGGGCATTCCAGCACAGAGGGCTCGGCGTACAGAGAGGGGAGAGGAGCACCTCGGGTGATGAAAGTGGTGGCAACACCTACGAAAGGGGCGGGGAAGGGGCGGCGGCGCTTTCCATGCGTCATTCCCCAAGCGCCCCGTGCCGTCTGTCCGTCTCTCGCCCCCCCCCCCCCGCATGCATGACTGCTTTTGTCAGCGTCTGGCCAGCGCGGCGAGGCACCGGTGAGTGATCGTGGGCGATCAGAGGGTTCCACTTTCATTCTCCTCTCCTGCCCTCTTTTTCTTTTGTTGTTGTTACTAGTCCCGTATGGTTTAAGCAGTGAGCTTGGCAAGAGGGGGATGCACTGCTCTTGTCAGCCTCGCGCGCCGCATATCTTCAGACCCCGCTGACGAATCGGCCTTCACCTGCGCCATCTCTCTTCCTCTTTCCCTGGCTTATTTGTGCACAACACAGCGCATCTTCAGGTTCCCCCTTTACATGCGTACAGGCGTCTGAGTGTGGCGTACGTGGTGGCCCATTTCAGCTGCATGCCACCAGCACGAGAGGCTTTCGCCACTTTTGCCGTCACACCTCCTCAAGCAGAGGCTCAGGAACAGCCACAGTGGCGCTCGACGAAATGATCGTTGCCGCCACAAAGTGTTCTTCATATCCACATCCATCTTTTATCGTTCAGGGCCCTTAGGCTCTCCTTTTTCACCGCCGCTTGACACAGGGGAAGCGCATCCGCGGCTGCACGCCTGTGGCCGTCTGAGGAGTGCCCTTTACGAAGCCGGTTTTGCTCCATCGCCCTTTTTTCGCCACAGGTCTTTATATATATTATTATTATCATCCTCCTCTTCCGCATCGATTCACTGCCCGCAAGCGCAGCATCGCCCGTATAGCTCGGTGCCTTCAAAGCTCGTTTTCCTTGTCGGCGTTGCCGCACTTTCACTCCCCTTCTCCGCCCCCCCGCAGCTCTTCTCCTCTGAGTGCCTGGAGCGGATGTGGTTCCTCCAGAGGGTGCCGCGCAGCCCCGCTTTGTTGCGCGGCTCGGCTGCACTTGCCGGGATGGTTCGCCGCTTCCCGGCGGCACAGGGAGCATCCTCGCCCGGTGCGCTGACGGTAATGGCGCACGGCCGCCGTGCCCTCTCTACCGAGGACGTTGTAGATGAAGAAACACAGTGGGCACGTGCGATGGCCGACAAGTACGGCCCTGGCAACCACCAGCTCTTTCGAGCGCTTTACAAAGACTTGTGCGACGAGATTCGGCGCGAGTATTATACAAAGCCCCCACCTCCGCCACCCGCAACAAGGACCACAGCTGCCTCCCCTTCACTGGCGACTGCGGAAGCCGCAGGCGAGGTGCCCCGCGGGGCACATCAAGACACCAATAGCGCTTCCACCGTCTCCCCCAAGCAGAGTAGTGAGGCGAGCAGCGCCGGAACAACAGCATCGTCAGTGGAAGCCGAGGGTTTGCCGGGAAAGCCTGAAGGTGAGGACGGCAGTGATGAAGTGGCCCACGCAGCCGAGCAAACGGCGTGGCCGCGTCCTTCTTTGAATCCGCCTGTCACCTGCGGCGATGGCTCTTGGGCCGTACAGCACCGCCCGGAAGACAACGTTGTTGTGTTTCGCCGCGATGCCGTCAAGGAGGGTCGTCTCGGCGCCGCGCACGCGTGGGGACGCATCGAGCTGAAGGACCCGCCGCGACTGAACGCTATGCTCACTTTTGCCGACTGGATTCCGCTCGAGGTGTGCATGGAGCGAAACGGCATCATCATCCACTTCTCCATGGCTTCGAATGAGGGTGGTATGCACATGCGTAACGTGCGGGTGTACGCGCCAAGGTCAGCGGAGGAGCGTGCAGCGCTGCTGGACCCTTCGGACGACGGTGAGTACGCGCGGAAGAACTTTTACTATGATGGGCCGTGCCTGTGGCACCTGGAGCATGATATGCTGAACGAGCTTTACGATGTCATGCAGGATCATGGCGTCACTCTTGACTGGGTTCGATGGGCTGCTTCGTGGGTCTTCTACCTGGAGCACGTCCACTACGTGCGATGGAACTTGGGCATGCTGGAGGAGCTTATCCCCTCCTCCGTGCGCGGCCCTGAGGAGGACTTCTTGTTGCCAGTGGAGAAAGCGCTGCTGGAGGAGCCCGTTGAGGACTGGCTCCGTGAACACAGCATCTAGCGGCCGGTAAGGAGAGGATAGACTGACGTGCAAGGGTGTGTGCACGAACGGGTCTCTGGGACGGTTGCGTCTGGGAGGGCAAGGATGTGCAGAAAGTGAGGGGGCGGCCTCAGGAGATGACAGCCGTGCCGTCGGTGTAGAGGAGGGTGAGACCACTGGTATCTGGAGTAGGTGCAGCGACTGCACAGGGGCATCTCTTTACGAGAAACAAAGGTGAGACCCGCGAGACGGAAGGACTTGCTATTGTACCCAACTGAGGTCGGCTAGAGGCGCATGCAGCGACGAGCGAGAGATGAGGCGAGGGGCTGCTTGCGGCACAGATGAGATTGGTGGATAGTGGGGGGAGTGGGCGAGGCTAGCAGTGCGAGAGGTAGGCAGGGCGTCTATTCAGAGGTGTCACGCGCTCGCGTAGGCGTTCGCGCTTATGCGGGGGCTCCTCTGTTTCTCTCGTGGACAGCTTCTGCTAGAAACGAGTATCCGCTGCGCTCAGGCACCAGCGTGTGTGCGTGAGGGGTGGGCGCGGTGGATATACATGTGCTCGCTTTCTCGCTGTGCCTCATCCGCCTCGTCCGTCTGGTGCTCGGGGCAGCGCAGACGTTTTCGTTGGCTTCCCCCCTTGTTTTTGTCTGTGCGCGCAGCATTGTCTTCGACGCCTTCCCGGCTTCTCCCGCGTGCACCCTCGTCACCGTCAGCAAGACGGTGCTGTGCTAACTGCACCGTAGCTCTTCACAGTCGCCAACTCGAAGTTGCATTAGGACGCACTCGATGCTTCTGACTTGCCTTTTACCTTCCCCCGTCTCTTCTGCATCGGCTTGCGTTTGCATGCGCTTCTTTGTCCTCTTTGGTCCTTTCATCGAGCCGCACAAGCCGCTTTCTGCGGGTAGCTTCAGATGCTGGGGGAGGATCTGCACATCGGCTTCTACGCGGAAGACGCGTACGCGGCGTACGTGACGGACCTTGCCACGTCCCTGGGCCTCATCCCACACTGTCGCAGTGCCCGTGGCGCCACACTCGAGGTGGTGTTTACCGGACCCTTCCTGGACTTGCCCGCGTATGAGGAGGCGGTCAGGCAGGGGAAGCTTCCCCCTTACACTGAGGTGCCGTGGGATATCGCCGAGGAACGGGGCGTGCAATCAGCTGCAGCAGCATCTCGCGCAGTTACCTTGTATGGCTGGATCGAGAAGCTGAATGCTGGACGCAAGGTGCAACTGATGGAGCGTCTTTTTCAAGCTGCCGAGCTCGGCGAGGCGATCGACGCGACCAATACAGCGCATGAGGCTAACCACGCAGCGCAGTGCGCATCGGCATCGACTTCGGCACCCTTAGCAGCCGAGTTGGAAGGCACCGAGAACAGGAGCGGCACTCCTCCTCCTCTTCCTCCCCTGAAGTCGTCGCGCTACTGCATTGCCGGCACCCTAGATTTCCTTCTCCACCTCTCCAGCTGCAACGTGCCCATGGGTGAGGGTAGCATCGCCCTCGACTCGCCGAGCGCGGATGCGTGCGACCAAGGGAGCACCGATTTCGCAGGCGATGTGGACGACAGAGCGCGCGCGGCCCGTGCTTGTCGTGATGCACTGGAGCGCCGCGATGACGTTGCCCTCGCCCGTAACGCAGTGAATGCGGTCATTAAATGCGCGCAAATGGCGGAGGACCATCCCGGTGAAGTGGCCAGCGTCTTGGCCGACGAGGAGGGAGGGGTGGAGTACATACAGTTCAGCGGATAGCAGCCAAAGCCTCTCGTTTGTTTCTGCTGCCTTCACCAATGTGGTGGGCGCGTCGCCCCTTCTTCCGGCGATTGTGGTGGTGGTGATGATTAGTCTGCAGTCAGCGTCACTTGACGGGTCAGGTGGGGAGGCGCACCGCACGTCGGCACTGTCACATCTCGAGCACACCGAACGCAAAGCCACGGAAAAGCAGCGAAGCGAAATGTCACCGCTTAGTGAGAGGCGTAGCGCCCCTTATTGAGCGCCTTCGCCCATCTCCTGTATGCCGTCAGACGGCGCACCTGACGCACGCCCCACAGTGCTACCAGGGAGCCGCTTTTCCGTCGTGCATTTGGGGTGACCTGCGATGGACCAGCAAACCCGCTCGACTTTCACTGGCAACATCGTGCATCTTGCCATGACGCCGGGGGCGCTATTCCCCTCCCCCCACACACACATCTTCATTGCTCAGATGCTTCAACACAGGCGTCGCGCAGTCTTGAGATGGCATGCGCCACCCTCGGCTCGCACTTCCTTGACCATGCAACTCCTCTTCCCCTCTACTTCTGCGTTTTTTTCTTCCTCGTCTGTCTACCCTGCCCCTTCGCTTTCGCTCCGCTCTTTCTCGAATTACCCACACATACCTTTTCCTATCGCCCCACCGGCCCGCGTGGCGCTACCGCACC
The DNA here is from genome assembly GCF_017916325.1 of Leishmania martiniquensis. Taxonomy (NCBI): domain Eukaryota; phylum Euglenozoa; class Kinetoplastea; order Trypanosomatida; family Trypanosomatidae; genus Leishmania; species Leishmania martiniquensis. The sequence goes on from NC_090171.1 coordinate 1,517,309, forward strand.
GCCCTCCCCCCTCCCTTTCGTCGTCCTTCTCGTGCCTGTGCGCATTGCTGTCTTGTCGTCCCCTTCTCCCTCTTCCTTCCTCCCTCTCACCCTTCACGTGTGCCCTCCACTGCGGGCGAATCATTCAAAGAAACGCGATAGCCTTTGTGCTCACGTTTTCTCCTCCCTCATCTCACACCTCCTTTCTCTCTTTCATTGTATTTGTCGTTTCGCTTCGCCAGCCGCAGCCGCCCACAGAGACCGCCTGGAAGGAGTCTGAGTTTTCTTTTTTCGCCTTCCGCTTCATTCATACAGCAAATCATGACGGACTATAAGGTGAAGGATATCAGTCTCGCGGAATGGGGCCGAAAGGCGATCGAGCTGGCCGAAAACGAGATGCCTGGCCTGATGGAGCTGCGCCGCGAGTATGGCCCTTCCCAGCCGCTGAAGGGCGCAAAGATCGCTGGGTGTCTGCACATGACAGTGCAGACGGCCGTGCTCATTGAGACCCTCAAGGCCCTTGGTGCGGAGCTGCGCTGGTCCTCTTGCAACATCTTCTCCACCCAGGATAACGCCGCCGCGGCCATCGCGAAGGCCGGTGTACCGGTGTTTGCGTGGAAAGGGGAGACGGATGAGGAGTACGAGTGGTGCATCGCCCAAACACTGAAGGGCTTCAGCGGTGACGGTCTGCCTAACATGATCCTCGACGACGGTGGTGACCTGACGAACCTTGTGATCGACCACCACCCCGAGCTCGTGCCCAAGATTTTCGGCATCTCCGAGGAGACCACGACCGGTGTGAAGAACCTGTACAAGCGCCTGAGCAAGGGCGCGCTCCCCATTTCCGCCATCAACGTCAACGACAGTGTGACCAAGAGCAAGTTCGACAACCTTTATGGCTGCCGAGAGTCCCTAGTCGACGGCATCAAGCGTGCCACCGATGTCATGATTGCTGGTAAGACTTGCTGCGTGTGCGGATATGGCGATGTGGGTAAGGGATGCGCCGCCGCCCTGCGCGCCTTCGGCGCTCGCGTTGTCGTGACGGAGGTGGACCCGATCAACGCTCTTCAGGCCGCCATGGAGGGCTACCAGGTTGTCTTGATCGAGGACGTCGTGGCTGATGCACACATCTTCGTGACAACGACCGGCAACGACGACATCATCACCTCCAGGCACTTCCTGCACATGCGCGACGACGCCATTGTGTGCAACATCGGCCACTTTGACACGGAGATCCAGGTGGGGTGGCTGGAAGCCAACGCCAAGGAGCACGTTGAGATTAAGCCGCAGGTGGACCGCTACACCATGGAGAACGGGCGCCACATCATCCTCCTGGCTAAGGGTCGCCTGGTCAACCTCGGCTGCGCCAGCGGTCACCCATCCTTCGTCATGTCCAACTCCTTCACAAACCAGGTGCTGGCGCAGATCGAGCTCTGGAGCAACCGTGACAACGGCAAGTACCCGCACGGCGACAACGCCGGCGTGTTCTTCCTGCCCAAGGCGCTCGATGAGAAGGTCGCCGCCCTTCACCTGGCCCACGTTGGTGCCAAGCTGACGAAGCTGACCCCAAAGCAGGCTGAGTACATAAACTGTCCGGTCGATGGCCCGTTCAAGCCGGACCACTATCGCTACTAAGCGCGCTCGCTGATACGCAGAACCGCCTGAAAGGGTGTGAAACACGAATGGGGATGCGGGAGAGAAGAGCGAAAAACAAGAAGAGGGGTGGTGGTGCGAGGCGCGCGAGGTAGGAGCAGGGCGACGCTGCCGCTCCTTACATGTGTGCCCAGGCAGATGTTCGAACGGCGCATCGGCAGCGCAGTCCACTTTTCTGCTTCTCGTCTTGTCCACCTTTTCTACCCTTTCTCTTTCGACCTCTCCTCCTTGCTCCTTCTCGCCCCTCCACTCAGGCTCGGCATGCAGACTGCATGGAAACGCCGGCGCCAGGACCTGTTGCCTGGCACCGCACCTGTCAACTCCCAGCAACGGAGAGACGTGAGAAGAGACGAATTGAAGTAGACAGAAGAGGGTGTCGGTGGCTCCGCTGTGAATGGGCTTCGAGAGGTGGAAAGAAAATGTGATGGTGTGCGATGGCCCGGAGCAGCAACTGGCTAGATTATGTTGCCGCGGCTCCTCAGACCACGCACATACACAAGATTTCGTGACCTATCGTTTCAATCGCCGTACCGTCTTTCTCTTCTCTCTGCGACGAGGCTTGCGTTCCTCCATTCGTCCCTCTCTCTTCCAGTACCTCCTCTCCAAGGAAGAGGCGGTGAGGAAAGAGCGCGGCTGGCGTGCGCTTCATGAAGTGGCGCGTGCGTGTATAACAGCCGGGCACCTCGTCCTGCATGTGCGTTCGGGTGTCACGAATTGCGCGCCCTTTTCAACCTCCTTCCCCCAGAGTAAGCTTCACTTCCCTTTCGCTGGTGATCGTATGGGCATTCCTTTATCGTTTGCTCTTCACACAACGATGCGTGTCGCGAGAGATTTCGGCCGAACCCACCACCACATCTGGGCGTTTACTCACGGCCTGGGCCTCAACCTTTTTTCTCCGGCTTGCCCTTGTTGAACTCGTATGTGTGTGTTCCCGCTTTTCTTCAAAAGGTTCGGGTACGACGGTAGGTGCTGTGCGCGGGGGGGGGGGAATGCGTTGCCGGTGTAGAGGGTAGGGCTAAGTAAGAGCAGATGACTGTTGTTATGCATGCGTGAAGATTCAGCAACTCGGCGGGCGAGGTGGCAGGAAGCGTTTTCACGGGCAGTGGCTGCTGCGGCAGCGGTCCTCCTACGGTGAAGGAGCGGAATGGAACCGAAGGCGGAGCATCTGCTGAGACGCAAAGGCGTCGAAGAAAAAGGAAAAGTTGCTTTGGCGAGCCTCGTATCTGAATGCGCGCATGCACCACGCCTTTCATGTCACGAAGTACGCTCATGCACACAAGAGAAGAGAGACCCTCCATCTTCCCTTTTTCCCATCTGCCGAGCTTTCTTTCTCTGCACCTCTTGCACCATCGATCTCACCGTGCGTTCTTGGCCAAAGGAGGTGTGCGAGAGACTGGGCGCTGCGCGTGATGTGCGCTTTCGTTTTTCGTTGGCGAATGCCGTGGCAGCTGTCCTTGTCTTTTGGCTACATCTCTCTTCCCCTCCCTCTCTGCCTCTCTGTCTGTGCCTTCCTCTTTTTTTTTCTCCCTTTATGCTTTCCTTTTAAATCGCTCTCATGTCACTAAGGGGCATCTTCATTTTTTTCCTTTCGCTCCTCTTTTTCTTTTTTGTTGTTGTCGGCTCTCCTTTGGGGCAGCGAAATGTCATCATGCCGAGCAAAGGCAGAAGGGAGAGAGAAAAAGAAAAACGTGTGCCGACGCACTCATCACCACTGGACCCCTTCTCACGCCCCCATCCCCTCTTCCTCCTTTTCTCCGTCTCCCCATGCCCCACGTTAGGAGGGAAGCCCGGCGGGGGAGGGCGCATGCTGGGGAGGAGAGGGGGAGTAGGTGAGGGAGGGAGGGGACTGGAAAGGAAAGAGAAAACAATAGAATAAAAGAAAACAACTAAACACACGAAGAGGCCACCCAACCGTGCGACTCCGCGGGTGGATGACCAAAAAATGGTGCCGTATGGCACAAAGACGAACCCAATGAAAACAATCGAGGAGCGCCCCCCTCATAAAAGCCCCATACACAGACACGCACGCAGAGCTGTCAGCGTATGGGGAACGTGTACATGTGAAAAAGAGGGAAAAGCACACGGGAGGCAATGGCGAATCGATAGGGGAGGGGGGGTCAGAGCAGGAAAAGGGCGCCGCCACACTGTGCTGCAGCGATTTCGCGCCGTTGAGGGGTGCGGGCGGCGTAGAGGAAGAAAGAGAGCTGAAGCATGCGGACTGCAAAGGCGGTCCAGGTATATATGCTCTTTCTGTTGCTGCCTTTACGCACGCTTGCCTTCTCACCGTTTTTGAAAACTGTTCAGTCGAGGTGGTGCCGCGTCGTTCCATCTTTGATGTCGTATCGAGGAACGTGTATCTCTTCGCTTCTTCGCTGCGCGCCACCTCCCCTTGCCCTGCTCACAGTTCCCTCCCTCCCTCCCTCCCTCTCTCTCTAAAACAACCTGCGCGCAACGAGCTGGGCTTCGCTCCCCCTTTTTCCCATTTCCCCTCACTACGCCAAGCGCCAAGCATGCGCACACTGAATTTTCGCCAGAGCCACATCCGTGATTTGCTTCCGCCTGTTACATTGTACCGAACCACCGAGGACGCAGTTCAGACGCCCCCCTTCCTCCAGTTTCGGTAACGTACTTTTTTGCTTAGCGGCCCCCTCCCGGCTTCGGGATCGCAGGTACAGCAGTTGATACCGTGGCCTCTGTTTTTCTTTGAGCTGCATGTGCAGGGCCTGACAGTGCCCACGAATCGGCGCGGATCGTTCGCGTTTTCTTAGAAGGAGGGGGCTCCACTGGCTCTCATTCACTTCTCCTTCCCGCAGGACGGTGACAGCGGAGCCCTCACGTCGGCGTACTCCCGCAGAAACTACCTCTCCCGCGTGTGCCGTCACGCTGAAGTGCACCATCCGCTCAAGTGACTTGCTCCGGTGCCGCTTTCGCTTGTCCGTCGGCGCTGTTCGGCTCTTCCCTCTCCCGCTCGCTTGCTCGCTCTCTCTTTCCAGATAACATCCGCTCACATCAAGATGGCGTTGATCATGGCGGGCGCTGCCGCGGTCTCTGTTCTTGCCGTCGGCGCGGTGCTCTTGTATGGCGCGGTGAGCATCCTTGCGGGCGGCTTCTTCCGCTTGGCACTTGGCGCGCTGCTGATGGGCATGTCGCTCTCTGTCATTATCTCCGTCACAGCAAATTTGCTGTCGATGACTTTTTCGCGCTACGATTGGGAGCCGAAGACATCGGTCATCTTTGTGCGCAGCTTGCTGGCAGCCTTGGGCCAACCCACCCTGACAGGGGTTATTGGCTTGTCGCTGGTGGCGCTGATTTCAATGGCGGCGTCGAAGGTGCGCGTCATGGTGGAGGAGATGGACATCCTGATCCGTTCCCACGCTGCGTACGCAGCGCGCAGCAGTCGCACCGCGGCATCGTGAGGGATCATGCCGAGAGGTAGTGCTGGTGTCTGCTCGCCCTTCTGGCGGGGTTCAGCGCGCGAAGTTATCACCATGCTTGCTGCCTGCTGCGGAAGGATCAGCTAAGCAGCTTAGGCTCGAATATATATATATTCTGTGGTGAACCACGTCCCCTCGCTCCGAGGCGGATCGGAGCCTTTGCGCGAGTGATGTCGGGCGTGCTGCACACTCCGTTTTAGGATGAGGTTCGCTCGCCACTTCGCGCGCCATTGTCCTCACCACGGCCACTTTACTGAGACTGGAACACGGCTGAAGGGAATGCTGCGGCAGAGAAAGGGTGGCGGGCGCCCGCAGTGTAGGCCAGAGCAAAGGTCGATACTTCCACGCCCATGGGCTTGGTGTACGGCCCGCACCGTGGCTCCAGGTACCCACCGGTGGTGCACCAGCACCGCATCGTTGCAGAGAGGAGAGCCGACGTTGCAGCTCCTGTCACCTAACCGTCACTCTTCAACTCGTGCAACAGATTAGTGCTTGCCTCTTTCGTCACCCCCATACTGTGAGCCGCGGATGCTTCTCAGCTGCAGCCCTATTGGCAGCAGCGTCCGCCGCCCCCCCTCCTTCACGAATGAGTCTGTGCGTTATCCCCTTTCCTGCACTGCCATCTCTATAGGAAACATAAGTGGCTGTGTGGCGGACGTAGGACACCCCTTTCAGCTTTCTATCGTACGCCACCGATTCCCCCTATAGAAAAAGAATGCCATGGATTCGAGAGGAGGAGTACCGAAACAGCACCAGCCACTTGAAAAGGCTGTCCAGGCCACTTTGACGGGGGACAAGATTTCGATGGTGTTGCCTGGCGTTTCCTCCTGGAGCCTCACCCCCTTTCTCCTTTCCCCTGTTCTAGCCCTTTCGCCACCCCACCAGGTTCTCTTTCTCCGCTGCCCTTCCTCCCCCCTCCTTCCACCACTTCTCGCGCTCGCTTCTCGGCTTCGTAGGTGGGACACCGCAACGCATGTCAGCCTCGTTCCCGTCTATTCCTGGCTTCGCCGGCCCTCTGTCGCTCAAAACCTTCCTAGAGGAGTACTTGGGTCTCCGTCTCACCTTCGCCGCAGAAACTGCGTCTACATCGCCAATAGCAGCAGCGAAGGCAGAGGCGCCAAGCGCTGCAGAGTCTCGTGCTTACCGTGATGTTGTGCTGCCGCCGAACCAGGCGTTCTTGGTGGTCGTTTACGTGGCGCTGCACGCCCCTTCTTCCCCTCGACCTATCGGGGCACATGCACCCACAACACTCGCGGCACCGACAGCAGGTTGTGTTGCGTCTACCACAGGGTTCGGGTGGCTTCGGCCGCCGCTGACTCATCAGGCGGCGGGTGCGGCAAGCCATGATACATGTGTGACGCGGGGCAGCCTTGCCCACCGGCGCGACTTTTCCTCTTCGTCCTCTGCATTCAGAGGCAAGGGCAGCAGCGCCCGCGGCCCCTGGCGTGCTTCCGTCCCTTGGCTTCTATACACCATCACCTCTCACCGGCCCTTCACCGATGCTCTTCTGCACCACCCGTGGTGGCGATCGTTTGCCGCCTGCGTGGGCCCCACTGCTATGGGGTTTATCGAAATGTACTGCCCTGTCGTTCTTCAGCTGGAGGCCATGGCTGGCGGGGTGCAGGTGCTCGGCCCTGCCCTGAAGCATGCCGCCGTGGAGACGGCGCTTTCCGTGACGGTGCCGCCATCTGAGGTGAGAGGCAGGCCACCGCAGGGAGGCGTCTCAGTATTTTCGCGTGGCTTGACGCGTGCCACCAACACTAACGCGCACCCTGCACCTCCCCCGCCTCAAAAGCGACGGCGAGTGGAGAAGACTGGACAAGGCCCCCAAAGAGGAGTTGCCCTGGGAGGTTGCCCCTGTACGAAAGACCCACTTGCCGGTCCTGGGAACTGTGAGGCGATGCATGCCACCTGGGGGTCCGCGTTGCCGCGCACCGATACTCCGCGCACCCGTCTCTTCAGTCTGCGCGCAGAGGAGATGGACTACTTTGGGGACGGTGACGAGGCAGTCCCGCTGCCAGCGGGCTTTCTCGAGGCTCGGTGGCTCCGCTGCCACCCACGCAGTCTGCACTGCGTCTTGCAAGCCGCTCTGCCAAAGCGGACCGCCTACGCCGCCCCCACACGCCGCTGCCGTGCGTGCACTAGCGCGAAAGGCACTGGAAGCGCCGGTGCAGAAGACATACCGATGCGCTACGTAGCGCACATTTTTCGTTGGTTGACGCTACAGACTTCTCCGAGGAGCGTGAATGCTTCTCCGAGTACCCCGCCAAAATTCGATGTGCTGTCCCACCTGTGCCGTGTCCTCTCGACTGTTATCGATCAATGCAGTCGTCTGGACCTTCGCGGGGCCGCGCTAAAGCATACCGGCCACCTGGAGGAGACCTTCCGTCGCCAGCAAAGAGGCGTGGAGGCGTGGGACGTGCAGCGGCTCTCTAGCCCTGTGGATGTGGTGGTTTCGTACCTGCGCACACTGCTCTCTACTCTACGCTGGACACCGTTGCATGCAGCCAAGGACGGGCCCTTCTGGGGACTCGATGCCGCCAGTAGTGAACGCGTGCTCGACGCACTCATGAGGGCGGTGCAAGGCTGGCTAATCGCCGGTCGCCACGCGGTTGTTCCAGTCTCCCGCTTCTTGGACGGCGTGCCAGTGGCACAGGTGCCCTGGTTGAACGGGTTCTACACGGTGAGCCCTTCACTGTCGTCCTCGGCAGCCACTTCGTCCGCGGCTCGTCACGCGCGCCGCGAGCGCTCACGCGTTCAGCAGCGTGTTTGGCTCCAGTTCGCCTTGTTCCTCACGCAGGACATACTGCCCTTCCTGGTGCGCGCATCCTTCACCGTCACGTGGAGTTCCAAGAACACGCACACACTTCTTTTTTTCCCCACATCGGTGTGGCGGCGACTGGTGCGCCGCGAGGTTCGTCGCACTCGATCTTGTAGTGCCGCCCGAGGGCGGACGGCACTGACTTTGGACGGCGCGCGCACAGCTGGTGCGGCGTGTGCTGTGTCACCCTCGGCGGCGAGCAAGTGTGGGAGCGAGGTGAGCGCTACGCTGGCCGTGACTTCCTCGGTCACCTCCTCGGGATCCTCCGCCACTTCCGCGCAGGAAAATGCATGGTGTGCCCTCCGCACAGGCAGTGTGTTGGCGCGTCGAGGCGCACACGCTACCCTCACCACACGCAGCGGCGGTGCATCTTGCCTCTACGCCGGGGTTCGCTTCCGCCCTGACCGGCGCAAGCTACGCCCCATTGCCGTGGTGCGTAGCGCGTCCCTGCGGTCGCTGAAGGGAATGGCCCGCGGGTCACCGAGTCCTTACAGCTACGCAACCGCCTTGGTACGCTTGCTGGGCAGGCTGGGCTGCAGGGACACCGATGAGCACCTGCCGGAAGTGACAGCAACACTCCTCAAGTGGGTGCAGGCACGCAGTCGTCGCAGCTGTCGCGCCAGCGCCCGTCGCTTTCCCCGTTCGCTTCCTATGCATCTTCCGCACAAACCAGCAATGCAGGACGCGCTGCGCTGCTTGGAAAGTGGAGTGGAGGAGCAGCGCGTACGGGAAGGCCTGCCGCGCCTGAGCAATCTTTCCCACCAAGACGAGTACGCGGAGCTGCGTAGCTTTTGCGAGGATGTGCGAGGCAGGCACGCGATGCCGTGCCAAGGGTGCGCGGGTGCGGCGGGGGAGGCCTCACCGGGCCTGCCACAAGGCTTAGGTGCCTGTTTCGCGCCTTGCGCCACGTCTCACGCCTTCGAGACCGTTACCCTTGTCCGCTGCGATGCCTCGCGCTGCTATGATAATTTGCCCCAGGATCGGGTGCTCGAGGCGGTGGCGACGTTGGTGCAGCATGACACCTACCGTGTGCTCCGCTTTACTGCCATTCACGCTCTGGAAGTGGAGGCACCTGGCAAAGGTGGCGGTCTGCTCCGGCGCGCTTTCACGACACGCACTATTTCTTGCGCGGATGCGGAGCGCGGCATTTTGGCGCGAATCCCTCGTGGCCACATATATTGGGAGGAAGAAGAAGCGTGCAAGCACGGCGGGCTTCCCTCTGCTGCCGCCCCCTCTCGTGCCGGCGACTCCGGCACCTGCTGGGGCGCAAACCTCATTTCCGGAGCCGCAGTCCGCGCACTCCTCAGCGAACACATAAGCCGTCACCTCGTCGTCCTATCGGGTGGAAGCGTGTTCGAACAGCGCGTCGGCATTGTGCAGGGCTCCCCAGTGGCGATGCTCCTTTGCGACCGCCTCTTCGCCGATGTCGTAGACACCACTCTGTCATGCATACTGAGCGAGCACACGGAGCGGTCGCTGCTACTTCGGCGGGTCGATGACGTGCTTGTTGCCACCACATCACTCACTGCAGCGGAGCGATGCCTACAGGCAATGCAGCGGGGTTGGCCCTCCGTTGGGTACGCGAGCAACCCCAGCAAGCTAACACTCTCGAGAGCATGCGGTAGCCTCGTTCCGTGGTGCGGTCTTCTTCTGCACGACACCACGCTCGAAGCGAGCGTGGAGTGGCGGCGCCTTGGGACGCTACTGACATCTCTCCGCGTCGGCGATCCCCGCTACGTGCACCGCGGGGATCGAGAGCCATTGTACTTCACGCAGCGCTTCCTCGCAGTTTTGCAGCTGCGTGTCGCCCCAACCGTGCTGTGCGGCCGTATCAACTCCAGAACTCGGCAGCTGCAGACCTTCTACGAGATGGGCCTGCTGTGGAGCCGAGTAGTGCTAGAGAAGGTGCAGGAGGCGCTGCCGGTGGCGCATAATCGTTGTGTGGCAGTGCTACTGCTGCGTCCGCTCGCCGTATGCATCGATCGTCTGTGGCAGCTGCTGCGCCGCCATGAGCGCTTTCTGACAACCCGGCAGTCTGCGTGCGGCGTGTCCGTTGCCGAGGTGCGGGCTTGCGTTTTGACAGCGCTGCATCGCACGATGCAAGCCAAGTTGCGGGTGCTGCAGGCTCGCACTGTCCGTGCCTTGCCCACCCATCGAGGACCGACACCGCGAGGGACTGTATGTCGGAAAGGGCCGCAGAAGAGCCTTTGCGCCAGAAAGGCATCGCCTGCTGGGCCTAAGGGTTGTAAACGTCGCCGCCATGCCCGTAAGCTTCGTCTGAACCTGCGCGTCCGCCTGCGCTCTTTCTGGTGGATTGCTGCCGCAGAGGTCGAGTCCCAGTGGCGCCGCTCCCTTGGGGCTCTGCAGAGAGGGGCACCAAACGCTGGCGCGGCGCGCGAGCCGAGTGTGCGCTCGTTCGCTGCGTCGGCAGCAGTGCTGATGGAAGATGGCCCAACATCGATGCACGCGCGAGCACTAAGTGCGACGCGACTCTCGTAGCCTTGAGGGGGCGTGACACGCACCAGTGCGACCGACGCGTGCGCCCAGGTGTGTGTGTCTATGGGTGATATATGAAGCTCTCTCGCATAGCGCCTCGGTGCTCAGTGCATCCGCTTGCCGATTTTCCCTATCACATCCGCTTTAGCTTGCGCTCGTCAACCCTACGGTATCCTGCGGAGCATAGACGCACACACAGAAAGAGAGAGAAAGTGACACTGTCACATCGGCAGCATTGGCGCGTGGATTGAAACCTCACGCAGAGGTGGCGGTGAAAGTTACCCGGGTGAGTGTATTTCGCGGCTTTTCCCTCTTCGACAATCTTCTTCGTCACCGCTTGACGAGCCTTCGCGGCAGGCAGCAGGGCGGTGCCCCCCCCGACAGCAAAATCGCTGCGCTGTGGTGCTTTGCTGCCGTCGTGTGGCAGAGTCGCCGTTACTACAGATGCGTTTCCTCGTAGGACTTCACTCAGGCATGCAACGGCTTACCTCTCTCTCTCGGTGCGTTTGCTCTGCTCGTGCTCTTCTCTTCTTTCGATTTTTCGCGCCATACCACTCTTCAGCGGCGGGCCGCCCTGCACGCTGTTGCCACCTCGCTGACGCGCACACGCTCTCTTTCCCGGTGTTGCCTGTTTCTTTTTTGAATGCCAACTCCTGCTTGGTGCTCTGCGCCGCGCAATCCCCTCCTCCTCCTCCCCTGTGCCGCCGTGACTCTCGCCGTGCCTCCCTCTCGCTCACGCTTCCTCTCTTTTCTGTCTCAACGTGCACCGCTGCCTGCCGCTTGCCTCCTCACGCAGACGAAGACAAACTGACCCGTACGGAGAAGCAAGGGCCCATCTGCGGAGATCGTGTGCGTAGCCCTTCTCTCTCTCACCAGGTATGGGTATATGCGTGAAGCGCGATAGTGCCACCGTCGCCACGCGCGGACGACGAGCGCCGGAGCCCTGTATGCACGTTTGCGCGTATGAGATTCGGCCTCCTTCTCATTCCTTCTGCTGTTTCCTGGCAACCTTCCCTTTCTCCTGTGCCGTGCTGAACTCGTCCCGTCCCGTATGTGCCCTCTTCACCCCCCGTCTCTGTCTCTCTCTCCTCTTTGCCCGCCATCGCTATAACGCAAAGACCATTCATACCTTCGTCAAGAACTTCGCCTGCATCTTAAACACCAACGAACAGGACGAAGAACGCACAGAGGAGTGGGGTCGGAGAATGAGTCGGGTTGGTGCCTGCGCGACCCTAGAGCTCTCTACGGCCTTGAATGCGGCAGCGCCGGCACCAAAGAGGCATGCCAGTGACTCGGATGCCCTTCCCACTCCGTACTTGTCCTCCTCACGGTCAGCAGAGACCACCATCACAGGGGCAGAGTGGGCCAGGTCCAAGCCGAGCGGCTCCGTCGCTGCTGCTGCTGCTGCTTTTGCTGCTGTTGCCTTGACTCCTCACCACCACCCCCTCTCATCTAAGCGAGCGGCCAAGCACAGTTCTCTCACCCTCGGCAGCGAAGCGGAGCAGAGTCCAGACAATGACAGTTTGTTTTTGCCCGCCAACGAGGGGATGCCCTTGCCATTCACGCCACTGAGCCTCATGTCGCGGCGAGCGACGCTGCCATTCGCCGCAGATGCCACGAACCACAGCGGTGGCGGCGTCAGGACCTCAGAAGGCGCCTTCCGCTTCGCCTTTCCAACTCTGGTGGGCACCACCGAGGCCGTTAGCGCACAGGACTCCACGAGCTGTGCGACTGACGCCAGGGCCGCGTTTGTGCCCGAGATGGAGCCCGGCGATGCACACCAGCAGCCGGTCCTTGACCGACCAGACTCACCCCGCCACGCTACCGTGTTCAAGGACGCTGCAGAAGACGTCCCTGCTGCTGAGCGAGGCATGCTTTCGCTGAGCGGCAGCCTTATCAGCGCGTCGGGTGCCGTTCGCCATGCTGGTGGGGCCAGACAGGCGGAGGATGTGACATGCACGACGTGCTCATCTATCAACGCAGCCTTTACCCCTCTCACCACCGTAGGGATGCCCCACGCGGAGCGCTATTTTTCGAGCTTGTGCGGGAAGTGGAGACCAGAGGCCCTCTTCAGCGCCGACAGCGAGGCGGCGTCGTCGTCCTCGCTGTGCATGTGTGCAGTCGGCAATGATGTCGACTCCTCGCCCCCCTCCTGCCGTTGCTCATGCCTCACGAGCCTCCCAAACCGAAATTCCGCCTCGCACCTTCTGTCCACGACACTGCCACCTACGGCCGCACCGTTGGGAGCGTCCGCAGCAGCATCTGCGCAGCTCATGCACCAGCGCTTCTTCCTTCCATCGCCTGGCGCTGCCTGCTCAGCAAAAACGATTCCCACCACGGCAGCCGCCATATCGACTACGACGCATGCCGAAGATGTAAAGCATCTGTGCGGATCGTTCCCCGACGCGGGCAGGGGTGCAGACGCCCTTCTCCGCACCAACCAAGAGGGTGTGCAGGCCGATGACGAGTGCGCCCTGGACATCAGCGGCGGCGCCGCTGCAGCGATCTCTATTCCGGCTGGAACCCCATGCACTTCGCATAATGCACTCCCGGGCAAGCGAGATGGCGGGATCGGCAACGAGCGGGTTGCCCCATCTCCCGGCATATTAGGTGCGGGAGTGGGTGGTAGCACTGAGCGCGGTGTTAGCCTGAGTCTGACACCGCCTGACGCCCTCGTTGAGCCCAAAATGCTCCGGCTTACCGGTGCCATAGTGGAGGTCTGCACAAGCTCCTCGGCCACAGGGACTGCCAGCAAATCTGCCCAGCACTCTTCCCCGGCAATGCAGCCACAAGGCTGGTGTAAAGGGAGGAGGAGGGCCACTGCCACCCTCTTGGCCACGCGCGCGCTGCATCAGCACGGCTCCGGCAGCACTACTACTACCGCCTACAAGCTGGGGACGTTGCTAGAGTTTGGGGAGGATCCGCAAGGGCACCAGCGAGCCTTCCTCCCATGTTTCACTCGCGGCGCCGCCTGCTGCGTCGGCAAAGATGGACTGCCTCCCGTCTCCGGCCGCCCCCACGCCGCCGCAACCGATGCGCCGTCAACGCTGTCACCCTTCTCTTCATCATGGCCGCCACTTGATCGTGCGCGGCGCTGTGGCACTGCTGCTACCCCAGCGCGAGCGGAGTCGCCCTCTGAGGAGGAGGCCAAAGTGCACAGGCCCGGCACGCCTGACGAAGAGGCGATCATCACCCTCCTCTCTGCACAGAGCCCTCGCTCTGTGCGGGGAGAGGTGGAAGGGACAATCGAGGGATGCCGTGAACTTTTCGACACCGTCCTCACGGCACCAGCCACGCTCCGCAGCCCCATTGTACAGATATCTTCGGGGTCCTCAGGAGACGCCGCCGCAGACTCTGTGACCCCCCCCTGCGCTCTCCTCCTACCCTTCCTTCAGTCACAAATGAGCAGATGGCTGCGTTGGGTGAACCACAAGTATCGTGGCGTGGCGCTCCACAGTTTTGGTGAGGCCGGAGAAGAGCGGTTGCTGCAGCGATTGCCAACCGATTCGCTTCCGAAGGGCGGCTGCGCCTTTCCTATGAGGCCCAACGACGATTCCAGCAGATGCCGACCCTTTTTCCCGTTTGAGGACAGCCCGAAGGCGGATGTCCCTGGCAACGCAGCCTTCTACGATGTTCACCGCCTAGAGGGCGACATGCCGTGCCTCTCTCTCGCCCTCTCGCTCAGTGGGTCGCTTGTCGACTCCAGCAATGAAGGTGAGCGGTCACGAGGCATCGGGCATCGGGAGGCGCTGAGCAGCTTGACTAGTCCGTGGAGCGCTGCTGGAAACAATAGCTGGGTGAGCGTGGGATTGCAGACGGAGCAGCGAGAGATGGTGTGCGCGACTGGCGAGCTCATGCAGCTGCGTAGCTCCCTTACGGCGCCGCCGCCTTTGTCGTCCATGAGTCGCGACGCGCTGTTACCCGCATCTTCTGGAGAGCGGCGCTGTGCCTCGCCAGCGTCGCCGAGTCCTCCCCTCTCCACAGAGTCTCTAACGGCTTCACAGATTTTCAGTGGCAGCGCACCGCAATGGCTTTCCAGCGACTTGGTCGGCGTCCTGAACAGCAGCGCCAGCTTCACCTGCCCCTCGGGTGACTACCGCGTCCCTTCTCTCCACTCATCTCTGAGCTGCCGCAGCTGCTTGGGCGGCTCCACTGCTAGCACCGTCGCCGACGACAGGCACCGGGAGGCATTGTATCGCCTCTTTCACCAACCCCCGAGCAGCCTCATAGGCAACCTCAGTGAGTGCCACGACGCCTATCAGGCCATGGTGGGGACTTTCTCGAAAGAGCATCATGGGCTGAGCTGGGGCGAGCTCGGCCCTCTGCTACGGCCCGAGGACTTCATCGACTACCGCGCTCTCTTTCCTCCACAGCATTTAATTACCTTTGGCGACTTTGTCGAGTTTGTCGAGGTGCTGTCGGTGCGTTACCGCCGTTAGCGGCGCGTGGCGTTGGCTGATGTGCACTGATGGGGTGAAGGTGGCACCTGTTCCTCATGGCGCTGGTTTCAACACTTGCGGCTCTCCACTCGCCTCCTGCGGCCTGGTGGATCTCTGGTGCAGTCATCCGATCGGAAAGAGAGTGCCAAAACGGCAACCTCGGCGCACGCACAAGAGCGCCGATGAGGACCCGTACGAAAGAAGATGTCCTCTCCCTCCCTCTTTTCCCCGCTTCGTGTTCTTCAACCAACGTGCCGGATATATCCCTGATGCTAACGCGAGTGCTTGAGGGTATCTAGAAGAGCGTGTAAAGCATCTTTGGCCTTCTCCCCCCTCTCAAATCTACGCTTTCAGTGCGCGCCGCACTCTCTTCCTCTCCCTCGCACATTCGTACATCCTTCTCTATCTGTCTTTCTTTTTTTTTGGTGGGGATTTGTTGCCTCTTTTCCCCGACGTGTATTTCTGATGTGATTACCTATCCTTACCCCATTTGGAACCACACCTCATCTGCTCCCCCCTCCCTCCCCCTCTCTTCCCTCTTCTTTCCCCTCATCCGCCTCCTCTGCCCCCTCCCCCTCCCTTTGCACCTGATCGTTGGGTCTCTCCCTTGTGTGCTTCTTTTTCTCTCGCTGGCAGCCATGCATGCTTTTCTTGCCTTCCTGCGTGTGTGGCCCGCGTCTTCTGTTGTGTCGTTTCTTTTCGCCTCACTGCTCGTTTTTTATTTCTCGATAGTGTAAGGCATGCCTGTCTTTAGTCTTATCCATCTCTTGTTGGTCCTCCCTCCCCTCTTTCTTTGCTTCACCACCTTTGCGCCATTCCCACAGTTGTGCTCTGTTCCTTTTCTTCGTTAGATTCTGCGCTCATTTTGGTGTCCAAAGAGACGCGGAGCGTTCACGTGCGTCACGTAGCTGCTGCGTGCACCTCCTCTGTCTCCCCCCTCCCCGACACACACACACACACACGGGCGGCGGATTCGCCCTCTCTCCCTCTCTTTGTCACGTCGTTCGTGGTGTCTCGCCTTGATGAAGCTTCCATGCGTTAACTGATTTATGCCTCTTCCTGCCGGCAATGCGTCTAATTTTGCCAGAGGAGCCACATATCGGGCACAACGCCCGATATGCCACGCGGGATTCTCGGACCACTCGAATGCCGAAGCGCATCTTGTTGGTCGACAAAGAATCTTTTGCGCACTCGAGTGAGGGCTCTGATCGCACTCGCACTGGATGGGCTCTCCCCTACGAGTGACTATCGCTGCTTCCCGAAGCCCTTTCTCACGACCCGCCGTCAGCCTTCTGAGCGCTGGCATGTGCCTCTGCAGGAGTTCTTTTTCTGCCTGTAACGTCCACGACGCTCAGTGGTGCGCCGGGCCAGATACGGGCGAAGTGTACCCCACCCCCTTCCCCTCATCACTTTCACCGACCCCTGTCAGCGTCTCGCCGGCTGCGGGACGTGCAGGAAAGCTACCGAGCCACGCTGCCCTATTGCACCCACGGAAACCAAAAACGAACGCAGCGATTCCCTCTAGCTGACGACGCCGCTATGAGACAGGCCCAGGGAATCCACAAACGCAATTATTATGCATACAGACTGTCATGCCGTAGTTGGCATGGCTCATCTCTTCCTAGAAAGGCAACCAGAGAGGAGAGGGGCACGAGTGGCGGACGCAACAGGCGCTAAAGGATCCATGCAGATCGGCCTCATAGTGTGCGCGAGCGCGAGATACGCGGCACCGCCCACGTCTGGCGGGGTGGGGGTGGGTGGGTCGATGGCGCACAGGGACGGAAAGCGTGCCGAGAGCGTTTTGACCTCCACGATCAAGTCCTTCGGGCTCCGGTGCGACGAGTCACCACACCATATTATACGATGCCGCGGGCTGAATCGATTTGGGGAGAAGTGGGACATACAGGCAGAGTACCGGGGACTCTTAAGACCCTGGCCTGAAGCTGGGCGGCTTCCTCCTCGAGCTCGTTCGGCGCGCAACGACCCCCACCTTGCTCACTGCACGGCAGAAGCCGCCGCGTGCCCCCTCGAGCACAAACGTGGACGCAGCCTGCATAGCTCACGGCATGCGGCCCACCCGCGTCGCTCCGGAGCCGATTGTTCCAGATGCATGCAAAAGTCGCATCAGGGAAGACATGTGGCGCCTGCCAGATGCGAAGCCTCATGCAGCGCCAGACGATTCGCCCCCGACATGGAGGGTTTATCCGTGGCGGGCTCGAGAGGTGAGGCTGAGCTGTGGTGGTATGTGTGAGCGTCTCTGCAGCCGTTCATGGTTGAAGGGACACACTAATGCAGTAGAACCGATAGGGACATCGATCATCGCTTCCTTTACAGTGTGTGTTTGTGTGTGTGTGTGTCTTTGCCACCCGTGCACGCACGCACTCAAGCGCACGTTTTTTTCTGAGACATATACAGGTGCCTTGGCTATCATCCTGCGGACACAGAAATGTGTCGCCCTTCCCCCTACGTGCGTGTGGGCGGAATCGTCTGTACTTTCTTACTTTGGCGCGCTTCATTACCGTTTCTTTTTTTTTTCCTGTTGCTGCTGCTGCTGTTCTCTCTCGTCTGCTGCATTTCACCGGTTTTTGTTGCGGTCCGCACTATTACTTTTTGCGTATATTTTGCATGTGTATTAGCGTACATGTGCTCGCGTCTTCACCGCCTCACTTCCTCCCCTCTTCTCGGCGCTTGCGTCACGACAGAGCTGAGAAGGAGGAACGAAAAGAAAAACAAGAGAGGGCAAGAGTCAGCCGTGTGGGAAGTCAAAAATAGGTCGGCCGAATAGTCTTCCATGTGCCGCTCAAATGCATCCACGCACACATTCACATACGCAACAGCCATCTTTGTAGGGTGTCCCCCTCCTTTTTCTGAGGAAACTGCGGGCAGGCCTAAAAGCACACCTGAGCCCTCTCTCGGTCGCTTCACATGCACCTTCCTCGTGCCGATCTCAACCGGTTCCCCGTCCTCATCTTCGTTCCTCCTTTTCACGGGAACCTGTCCGCTTTTATTTTTCTCTCCCTCTGTGTTTATGTCTCTGTTTTGCGGCGGTGTGGTGTACTTTCCAGCGTGCCGAGCTGGACAAAAAATAAGCCTGCCAAGGACAGAAGTCATCGGAGGCATTCGTGCGTCCTTCACCTCTGGAACTCCTCTTTCGACCTTGCTTTGTTATGCCTTCCCACTTGACAAGCCAGCATCCGTGAAAGGTCGGGCTGGTTGTGTCCATCTGCCTTCGCCTGCGCTCTGCCCTGTACTCCTCTCTCCTATGCTTCATCCTCCTTCACCTCTCACTTTGCCCTACAACGCTGAACTCTGGGTGACACGGACAGACACGGACAGTCACACACACGCCCCTCCGCGGATTCTATCCTCGCCTCCTTTCCCTCTTGTGCTGTGCCGCTGCTACCGAGAGGGCTTTGGTCTTCCCTTTGCTCTCACCTCTTCTCTCCACCTTGAGGAGGGAGGCCAACCTTTCTGCCTCAATACAGTTGCCAGTGATGCCTGCTGCCAAAGCGCACGCCAAGGGGCGTACTGCTGGGCTCAAGACGAAGCTGTCCACGACTGATGGTACTTTACCGAAGATACGCGGCAGCCCTGCAGCCGCCGCAACAGCTCCTTCTTCTTTTGTTCCCCGTGCGAGCGGCGCTGCACGGGTGTCTCTTACGCGGGCACAGGCACTCTCTGCGCCCATTCCGGGCGCAAGCGCGGATGCTACGAGTGCTGCCGCATCTCTACGCCAGAAGGCCACGGGCTCTGCTGCCAGTAGCGGCCGCGCGACGAGCACGAAAAAGACTTCGGCTTCTGCTTCGCGGCGCCCCTTGTCAAAATCTGCCCGCGGACGCGGCAAGGTTAGCGCTGTGAGTGGCGGACAATCGCGTGGCACCTCTGTAACTTCGAGAGGAGCACGATCTACTGCAAAGACACATCGTTCCACCGCCTCGCGTGGCCGCAGTCGAGGCGGCCGAGGGGGTCGGGGCGGACGCGGCAAGCGCCGGGGAAACAGTGCGAAACAGCGGCATCAGCTACAAGTTATCGCTGCTTCCATAGAGGCCGTGAAGGAGCAGGAGCAGGCGCTGCGACACAGCGTAGAGGTGGAGGAGGAGCTCGAGCTGGAAAGCTGTCGCCCGATCTACAACGTGCTGCTGATGGAGATTGTGCGAGCTCAGGTGGAGCAGGTGAACCGCCGCCAGCGAGTGCTAAACGAGATGCTGGAGACCTTGAAGGCGGAAGGCCTGCTAGGCGGCGGTGGCGTGGGGCTGCGTGACGAGCAGCAAGTGGAATCTCTGGTGGAGCGGCTGCGCGAGCGGCTGAATAGCGACGCCGCCGAGGAGGTTCAAGCGCTCAAAGTAAACAACAGCAACCTCCAACATAGCCTCGATGAAGTCACACTGGCCATGGAGAAGAAAAATAGCGAGGTGGAAGTGCTGCGCGCCAAGTACGCCCGTCGGCTGGCAAGGTCGGATGTAGAGAACGAGGCGATGCGGGCAAAGGTGGAGGCGACCTTGCGCACCTCCACCCTCGATGTGGAGCGCATTAAGCGGGAACTGGGTAAGCGTATCGACATCGCCTGTGCCTCCATCCGCACACCGCAGTACAACACCTCTATGGAGTCAATGCGGCAGCTGGTGCACCAGGTGCAGGAGGAGGTGCAGCGGCACCACGATGAGCTGACGAAGTTAGTGGTGTCCATTGGCGCCAAGGATACCTTCTTCAAGGATGATGCAGACACGATGCACTCGAACCTGCCTACATGGTATCGAACCGAACTGCGCAAGATGGAGAAGGACCAGCTGCTCAACTTGCTAGACGTGCTTAGCTTTCAAGAGGGTGTGGTTGACACGGTCGGCAAGGCGATATATGTCATTACAGAGGCGCAACACAAGACGGCTGTGGTATAGGAGCGACTAGAGTAACCAAGCCGCTTGAGCGCGAGCACCTGCGCCACTTCTTTGAACGGATGCGTTAGGGCAGTGATGGTGGGCGACTCCTTCGCTCTCCTCAGTGCACTCTGCCATGCGCCTCCAGTCTTTTTCTGTAGATCTTGCAGGTTTCCCTCAGCCTTCACGGGTGCCTGCACGCATGACACCTCTGTGTGTGTGTGTGTGCGTTTGCGAGTGAGGGGTGTTGGCTGGCCAAGTTGACGGTAGCATTACCACCAAGTGGCAGCGGCCCTGTTCTCGGCACTCTCCCTTCTCGTTTCTACACGGCCTTTGTGTCTTCCTCGTAGCTGCTTGATTTTGCGGCATCTGAGCTGCAATGGAATGGGCACGGGTGCTTCCGCGATACCCTCTCTGGAGGACCTTCTCCCACATGATGCCGTCGTGTTCAGTTGGGGGCACGTAGGTCTCTCTCTATGCGTATTTGCGGATGTGTTTGGGGCTGGGGGAGGGGTAAGCAGCTCTGCCCAACCTGTTTTCTTAGCGCCACGACGGCAGGCGCACGGGAACACGCACACGCAATGTCATACGCTAGGGGCACGGGGAGAGAGGTGGGCAGCATTGGGGAACTGCACCCCCTTCCTCTCTCCTCGCTCGGCTTCTTTTTTTTTTTTTCATTTTTTTTGGAGGGGGCTGTGGTCGTTTTCTCTGTCGTACCCTTTGAACACACTCTCCCTTTCTGACGGCTTCTTTGTCATCTCATGTACTTACACCACACACACATGTTCAGGCAGACAGATGAGGGGTGGGAGTGGGGAGTGAGAGAATAGGAAGAGAACGAAAGCAGTGCTGTCGTCCTCTCTGGAAGCTCTCCCCCCTTCTCTCTCTCCCTCTCCTTTTTTTCTTTGCTTGAACCGCTCAGCCGTGAGGGCATCTACCGAAGTGGCGGACACACTCACCTGCACGGCTTACACGTGGGCATTTTGCTCAGCCTGCATATGCGCCAACAACGTCATGTTCACCAAGGAGCGAAAGAGAAGGGAACCAATCCACATATATATATGTATGTGTATGTATGTATATATATATATAGAAGTAGGTTGGCCACTACACCATGGGTGAAAAGTGCGGCCGCCACGCGCAGAGAGGGAGAGAGGAACCGGCTGCCTTGCGAAGGGCCCATGAGTGACTTCAGACACACACACGCACGCCAAAGAGGCTTTCTGCTGTTTTTGATGCCTCTTGCAACGGTTGTCAGAGGTGCCCATAGAGGAGAAATAGCCGCCGTTGTGCACCACCCAGGAATGAGAGCGCCATGTCAGTTTTTGTGCGCTCTGTGCAGTGGCGCATGCCGTTTCGTGAACCAGCCTTTGCCCGGCTGCTTCCGCCCTTCGTTAACCTTCTCTATCATTCGCTTCCACTTGACATGTGGGCTTTTCTTCCCTTGTCCGCCCTTGATTGCTGTTGCATCGCCGCGTTATTGCCACGAGGATAACGCCCCTGCGACTTTCCCGCGGCTGCCTTCCGTCCCCCCTCGCCATATACTCCCTAGAGAGTAGAAGCAGCAAAAGCTTCGCGCATCTCCTGTTTCTCTCCCGGCTCACACGCAAGCGAAGCGCGCACGCCCATATAGGCTTGGACCTCGACTCATGCTTGCGTCAGTTTGAAGGTGCGCTTGAGCGTTTCGTGCGCTGCCCTGGCATTAACTTTCTGGAGCTGGCGCAACACGCCCGTGCCTGCGCGTTAGTGCCAAACGCGCCACAAACAGCAGCCTGAAGGAGGAGGAGGGGTGCGCCCGCAAACACGCGAAGAAACAGAAACAAACTCAATGCCAAGGAGCAGCTGCCGCCCTTCCACCGGGCAGCACTCCGGCACACCCGCAGCACCGCAGTCTACTCCGGCACCGGGCAGCCATGCCTGCGTCAACACGGGCGGGTCGGCTTCGTTATCCGCTACGAGTGCGCTTCCAACAAGAGCAAAGCATCGTGGACGTGGGCGCCCGCGAACCAGTCCTGGCCGTAGGTCCTGTGCGGACCCTCTCCGCCCACACCTTGCGCCCGACAAGCCGGGGAGTGCCAGTCACGAGGTCTCCCCGACAAGTGCCGCATCGTCTCCTCCGGGATCTCACCCAGCTTTTAACGCAATATCTATTGCCGATTCCGAGACAGCAGCGAGACATCGCGAAGCCGCACCAGGCACAAAGACTTTAGGGGGAGAGGTGGCGGTGCCGGCTCAGCTACCTTCGCCGCTGTCGCTCTCGCCTCTCCGTGTCCCGATCTCGTCTAGTCCCATGACCGCAGCCCCGTCTTTGGCTACGAGTGCGCCAGTGGGCGCCGTACAGGGAGGCCGGGAAACAGTCACCTTCGCCTCTCATGTACCCTCACACGCCTCCATGTGGATGGCAGCCTCTACGTCGGAAAGCAAAGCGGCAGGCGTTGCCTCCCGTGCTAAGTTTAGTGCAGAGCCTCTCTTACCTTCCATGGCAGCCTGCATGGCAGCATGCTTCGGGTGGCGCCTCAAAAGGTGTAGTGTCGTCGACGAAGACAAGATCATGCTTGTTCTGCAGCACCAGGCGGTGCCAGTGGTGCGCGTGACGATTGAGAGCACTGGAAGCGCGTTCGCACAGGCATGTAGTGCTTCAAGTGGCATGGAACCCGGAGCTGTTCTTGTCAACGGCACGCTCATGAGCTTCTCGCAGTGTGCAGCGTATCTGCATGAGCTAACGCACGCACTCTTCAAATTGTCGGGCATCTCGCAATCTGGACCGCTGACAGATCACGTGCCAGCGAAAGAGGAGAGTGCAGCAGCACCAGATTTGGAACCGGTATTATCGCCCAGCGCGCGTGAGCCATCCCAGTTGTCACCAACCGCGCAGGTAAAGGCTACCCAGCGGCGAGCTGCAAAACGGGTGCGCAGTCGCTCTCCCTCGCGGCACCCGCACTTGACTGCGTCAGTGCCTCGCGCAGCGGCATTTCTTCCCGGTGCGACGGTGCGGAGCCTCACCGAGGCGCCTGCAGCTGCGGCCGGGGATGACGGGAAGGCGAGCAAGGGCGAGTCGCAGCCAGATGCTTCGCCCATGACTTGTATCTCTGCCCTGACTTTGGCGCCGCTGGCGGCGCCGCCTCCTGCCTTTACGGCCGCCGCAGACGTCCAGGTCAAAGCCGTGAAGCCACTGTTTGGGGCTCCCCCGAAAAGAGGCAAACAGGCGAGCGGTGAGGACACAAAGTCCTTGGGCGCCGTAGCGGCACTGGTCGCTGAGATGGAAGGCAGTGAGCTGTCACCGGCGCTGCCACGGGCCCCTCCTGCCTCGCGCACTAGCCCTGGTAAGTTCAGCACGGCGTCAAAGGGGGCTGCTTCCTCAGTTGACAAGGGCCCCGGTTCCAAACAGCCGCCAACGTCCTCCACCGTGTTTGCTTCCCCGATCATGCGACAGCGACGCGCTTTGGTGCCCACCACGGCCACCGCGGCATCAGCAGCGGGCTCAGTGTCACCCAGTGCTGGCGTGCATCACGCGTCCTCGGCCTCTCCGTCGCCGCCCCACGTGGCGCTCCGCATTGGAACCTTTACGATGCCCTATGCCTTCCGCCACGCGTCGACGGCGCCCTTCGCGGCAGACGCGGCACCAGAGAATTTTGATGTGACCAGCGCCAGTAAAGCTCTGCCCTGTAGCCTCTGGTGCGACTCGGCCGGCTGGTCGACAGACTCATCGCGGCTTTGGTTGGCCCACACACACGCCGTCAGCCGCACGTTCGAATGCATGCCAGTCCCTTGCTTCTCTGAGCTGGTGCCCACGATGACTACCGAGAAACATGGTGATGAAGGTGCTGAAAGGCAGAAGAGCAGCGCATTGGCATCGGCGCCCACGTCATCGTCACTGATGGATACGGCAGCTGCTGGAGCGCTTGTGCGTATGACGCTTTGGTGGCGCTGGCGTGAGCGCTCATCGATCTGGACGATGATGGAAGACTCGCTGCGCATAGCTGTCGGCTCAGGTCATCTTCGCGGCGACGCCCTCGAGGCTGGTGTGCAGGCGCTGCAAGCGGGCGAGGAGGAGCAGCGCCAGTACAACGGAATAGACGCCGGCGCTGATGAGAACGGTGGCGTACGCGGGCTCTTGTGCGAGAGAACCGCGTCAAGTATGGGCCATGCTAGCCATGGTGAGGAGCGGAAGCAGACGCCATCGTTTCCCACCTGTCCGCCGCACGCGCTGCTCCCGGTGTCGGGCAAAGCCGTGATCGAGGCGCAGCACCGCATCGCAGACACTGAGGAGGATAGGGCCCAAGAAGAGAGCGCGCATGGGCCCCGCTACGTCGCGTGCGCTGGTGGCATTTCCTATGCTGACCGAATCGTGATTGACCACACCTATTCCACCCGTGGCTCCTACGTGGTTGCACCACCCTCGATGACCGAGAGGACAGCAGCAGCGCCGCGCCGCTTCTTGACATTGAAGCGGAATCCTCAAGAGGACCTCCACTACCACGTTTACAAGCGCTTTATGCCTACCGACATGCGCGTAGCGATGGCGGCGGAGACACAGACGGTTAGACCATGCAGCGTTGCTCTTGTGCAGGAGCACAGCGCTGGGCCATCGGCGGCCTACCACCTGGATCGAGATCACAGCGGCGGCGAAGGTGGCGACGAGGATGAAGAGGAGAGGGACGACGGAGGTGATGAGGCGGGCGAAAGGAAAGCGGTCAGCTCGCCAACTGCCGTACAGGTAACACCAAGGTCTCCCGCCGCGACAAAGGTGACAGGCGCCGGTGGAGGCGGCCCATACACCGACATGGACTACGTCCTGCGGTATCGCCCAGCCATTCGGCGCATTCCCATGCCGGACGTGGAGTCTCGATACGGGCCTTGACAGAGGAGTGTGGGGGGGGCATAGAGGGAGCGCCGAAGTGAAAAAGAGAGGGGAAGGACGATGCCTTCACATGGTGCGTTTTATTTATTTATTTTTCGCTTACACGGGGGCCCTCCTTTGACAGTCGTGCGATTACCTTGGGACCACAAAACGTCCGCACTGTACACTTCGCGCCCGCCAAACATGCAGATACGAATTGCGACGAAGTCGCGCCTCTTTTCCAGGTCAACGCATCCATTCTGCCCCGACAACATGAGCCGCGCCTCACGCTGCGCGCCCTGTCACAGAGTCATCGCGCTTGTGCGCAGCAGCCGTGAGGCACGCGCTACAGCAGCGCTGGCCCCGTTTTCCGAGCACGGCCTCTGCCGCAGGCACGGCCCACACCCGCTTTGAAGGTCGCCTTGCAGGTGCTCACAGGATGCCGACCACCACCCCGGCGCATTTCCCTCGGGGCGGCTCGAGGCTTTCCCCCGCCCTTACCCTTCACAGCGTGAGCACTTGGGCCCCTTGCGATCGCATGCACTCTGGTGGCAGCACAACCCAAAGGCCCAAGAAGGCGAGCAGAGCAAAAAACATAAGCTGCAATGCTTAGGCGCATCGGCAGTGCTGAAGTCATCACACTCACCATACGCACGTTGGTCGTAACGCTCGATGAATACGGTACAGGGAAGAGGATCGCTGTAGAACGTTGTTCGTTTTTTTTTCGTTGCCCAGTGCGCGCTTGCTCCCTTCCCCTAACCCTTCCTGCCCTGATGGATACTTGCCTCGTTGCCACTGCCCTTTACACTTCCTCACTGGATCCAACGCTCCTCTCACCGCCTTTTGTGCGGTTGAAAGTTTTTTCTTTTCTCTTCGCGTCGCCCTTCCCATTCGCGGCGCACATCTGCTCCCTCTTCCTCGGCACTTAGCACACAAAGGCGCGAATCACCTGAAAGCCTCTGCGGCACGGGTTGGGTGGTGCCGGCAGCTTCTTTTACTCTTTATTTGGATGCTTGGCTTTGTGCTCCTCCGTTCGATTACTGGTGCCGAGGCCGTGGAGAGGAGAGCGCTTGAGCGTCCCAACACTCTCTCTTATCCCGCTGCTTTCGCTTGAGCTCGCCTCTTCTCAACGGGGCAGGCCGTGTATTCTAAAGAACGCCCTCGCCGACGCCGTGATTTTTTCTTTGACGTGGTCATGACGTCTCGGGAGCACCTCACGCAGGCGCGGCATGTCATG
Organism: Leishmania martiniquensis; assembly: GCF_017916325.1. Lineage (NCBI taxonomy): Eukaryota > Euglenozoa > Kinetoplastea > Trypanosomatida > Trypanosomatidae > Leishmania > Leishmania martiniquensis. The sequence continues at coordinate 1,543,082 of NC_090171.1, forward strand.
CTGCTGTCAAATGATGCTCCGGTGTTGAACAGATGCGCCAGGGAGGAAGCGCACCTCAAGCAGCGACTCGCTCAATCGACTGCAGCCTGCGCGCTCTTGACACAGCAAAGCCACGCCGCTGCCGCTCGTGAGGAGCGCTCCCACGAATCTCGGCTGCGAGCGCAGCTCACAGCTTTGCTCTCCGACGCGCCTGATATAGTTTTGCCGTCCGTCACCACACTCTCCACCACGCAAGATTCGACCATTGCTGCAGAAGGTGGCGGCAAACACGCAGCAGCAGCGAACGGCTGTTCTACGCCCCGGCTCACCATCGCTAGGAGCGCTGCTGTGATACCGTCTCCGGGCCTGAAATCGAGCAGCGCTACAGCTGCCGGGGAGAGCGCCACCCCCGCCGCATCGCCACCTTGCATGGTGGGGTTCCCAGACGCGTTTGAGTCCAGCGGCTTCAAGTCCACGATTCACTGGGCCTCGGTGGCGTACGACGAAACGTTTCTCACTGCGTATGGCCCTCGCCAGTGCCGCAAAGAAGCTCAGGCCAAGATGCTCGCAGGCACAGGAGGCTCGGCAGCGGCGCGCGAGGCGCAGCCGCACAGGCTCATGACCGCCGTCGCGTGCTACTTGCTGAATGAAGTGCTCTGCGCCGACGCAGCGGTGTCGAAGCTATGGCAGGAGAAGCTTCGCCAGCCGATCTTCGACGCTATCTTCAGCTCGCATACCATTGCGATGGGGCAAGAACGGTGTCGTGCGCAGCGTGGCGGTGGCGTCGGAAGCGCTACCGTCGCCGATGCCATTGTTCATAGAACGATTGGGCCGACTTCCTCTCTTCTACCGGGCCATGCGGCCGACTGCTCGGGAGCGACGTCATTTCCGCCCCGCACCAACACTTACACCACGCGTGAGGGCTTTGCGTTGCTTCGCCTTTGGTTTGAGGAGGTGGCAGTGGAGCAGCGGGAGAAGGCGTCCGTGTGCCATCGCGTTCGTAGTCTTCAGGACGCCATGGCGCGTCGTCAGATGGCCGTCCGATTCTTCCAGCGGCGCGCGCACCAGGCAGAGCTACAAGCACTTTTCACTGTATGGCGCGCCCACACTCGGCAGCGTCGCGCGAATCGCCGCGCTATGGAGTGCTACTTGATGAAACGGCACCACCGCCATGTGGAGGAGACGGTTTTCTTGCGCTGGCGCCGCTTCACTCTTCGCTCCAAGGTTGAGGCGCTACAGCGGCGTGTGCTCAACCTTGCGGCGAGCCGAGACTCCGCCGCGCGCGAGCACGCCGCCGCGCTGCGGGAGCTGCAAGACCAACTCTCCAGGAAGCGTCGCCAGCACTTGGAGGAGGCTTTTGAGCGAGACACGCTGCACTCGCAGGTGCTAGATAGTCACGCCATGGAGGTCGACGCGCTGCAGCTGATGCTGAAGATGGAGAAGTTGCAGACGGTGGAGTCCAGTAAGTGGGCGATGCGGTGGGAGCGCGTGGCAAAGACGTTTCGCCCCGCAAAGCCCTGCCCGGCAGTCCCCCGCTCCATCTGGGCTGTGGCCCGTGCCCTGCTAAGCACTGAGGAGGCCTTGGCTGCCGTGATACTGCAGCACAAGGGAGATCAGCTAGTGCCGAGCCAGACGCCAGGCTCGCTGATGCCGCAGGCGCGGCAGCAGATGGAGCAGGTGCTGCTGATGTGGGTGAATTCGATCATGGAGGCGTCGCCGCAGGCGGCCACATGGGTCAACGTCGATGCCTTCACATGCGGCCAAAGGGCGGAAGAGCACGGCATCTTGCTCTCGCAGAAACACCCGTCCTCAAGGAAGTCTGCGGCACAACGTTCTGGCAAGGTGGCCGGCGCAGGTAACCCTAGATGCGAGTTCAACATCTACATGCTCGTTTGCCTTGTGCGCGAGCTGCGCCGGTGCTACACGAGGGCTGGGCTGATGGAAAAGGTGGAGGAATGGGACACCCCTGACGGCGCCAATGAGGGTGGCCCGTCCACCTTGGCGGACTGCTTCCAGGAACTGGCGCAGCTCATCGTAGCCCAGACGTGTGGCGGCCTCTACCCGCCACTGCTGGCCCACTGCCCCTCGTGGCCGCTCTGGTTCACGGCCGAAGGCGTCTTCTTCGAGCCTGCTTCGAACCTGGAAGGGCCGGCGCGGCGGCGGAGGCAGCAGCAGCAGCACACGACATTTCTATGGCTGCTCGCCTCGCTCCTTGTCGGCCACGTCCAGGTAATGTGGATGCCACCTTTCGGCGACAGGGTAGCACCACCGCTTCAGCGGCCGGCGGAGGAGACGGAGACGCTGCAATGCAAACACGAGGCAGAGATGATGAAACTCACTCAAGTCAGCTTTATAGCACGGCACGCTGCGCCGCCAGCTCGATTGGCCGCGGTGGCTCGAGGAACTTCCGTGGTGGCACCGAACACTCTCTTGCCAAAGAAGCGATCTGCTGCTCGGCCGGCGGCACCGTTCCCGGCGCGCGCCGCCACGAGGGCCTCCTCTGCCGCTACCGCTGTCGAGAACACGGAAGGCGAGGCTGCTGCTGGCTGGGGTATGACCCTGGAGGCGGCGCTGCGAGCACGCTGCCAGGAGGCGCGTGGTAGCACCCGCAGCAGCGGTAGCAGCGTGCTCTCTGGAACGGACTTGCGAACTGCCGCGGGTGAATCCCTGTCCGACATCGAGGCATTTCTGGGGATGGAGCCGACGCAGGTAGAGTCGCTCAAGGGCATGTCGGACACGTGCAGCAGCGAGGGCGAAGACGACAAAGATCGGTTGGTCGACGGGCTGCTTCATGAGCTTTTCAAAGCCGAGGATGCAGAGGCGCAGCAACGTCGCACCATGCGCCTGCAAGGGGGCGGGTGTGGCCGGCAGACTTGTGACACCGCTGCTGCCGCTGGTACTGCCAGGCCCGTTGACGGGAATCTCTCCAAAGGTGCCACCATTCTCACAGCGGAGCAGCTGAGGCTGCTGCGCTCCCTCCCGGGCCGAAGCTTCGGGTTCGACACGCTCCGACCCATCGCCACCGCACCGTCCAAGGCTGCACCAGAGGCAGGGGTGCCCTTGACAACCCACTCCAGTACCGCCAGTTACGCCTCTGCGGCTTCTCTCTACTCGTTTCTGGTCAATACCCTGAACGACACGGTAGCTCGGCAGCAGTGGCACGGGCTGGCGCGCATCGTGACGTCGCTGGTGGTGCGCTTTCATGTTCTTGACTATGAGGAGACCACGCGGCTGGTGGCCATGTTGGAAACGGCGAGGGAGAGTCATGCGGATTGGAAGAGCGCGAGAGTGTCACACCCAAGCCCGATGCCGGGCTCTGGCAGTCCGGCGGCCGGACTGCCTCCAGTCCCCGTAGGATGTACGCCTGCAATGACTACGAAGAAGAATGCCTGCGAAGGCGCTGCAGGCGTGGACAACCCGCGAAGTAGTGGCAGAATTGCCGCGCGACTCGTGCCCACGGCGCCATCACAGTTATCCCAGCCGCCACCGGCAAGGTGGCCGACTAATAAGGTGCAGCGGCATCTGGACAGGGCGCGCGGTTTCCCACGCACAACCATTGCGTCGGATTCGGGAGCGACGCCATCGCTGGAGGAGGTGGAGCATGCGGTGCCTGTCACCTCGGCACAGGCGTTGGCCACAACTGTAACCTCGGTCATGCTGGGCGAGGAGCTCCGCCGCCACGGTGCTCACGAAGAGGGCTCCGCACAGGAGAGCTTCAGCAACAACTCGCCGGCTGGCTACTCTGGACAAACGTTGACCTCGTTAGGGCCGTGCCCCTTCAGTGATCCTCCGAACAGTACCGAGGCATCGTCGATGATGGTGCCGCTTCTGTCTTCTGAGATACACACACCCGTCATTCCCACCGCGGCTTTCTTGTCTGCGGATGGAGATGCATACGGCGTGGAGCAGTATGCGGCGGAAGCGACGAATCACAGCTCAGGAATCACTCCAAAGTATCGCCGCGTCTCTCGCTCGGCCACGACGGAGAACGCACGCACCATCGCCGCCACCACCAAGAAGGCTGGAAAGCACGACTCTGCCGGGGTGCTTGCGCGTGACCAAGGCGCTGAAGATTCACGGCCTCAGGCCGATGCACCCGCGCCGCCTGTGAGGATGCACGAAACGGCGCAGCAGCCTTTCAAAGGCACGCAAGATGCATACTCGGGCACATTGGTGCACGACACCGCTGCCTTTGCAGAGGCCCATGCACGCGCTTCCACACGGTACTCGGCGCAGTCGCCGCCGCCATCCGCGCGTGCGGAACACACCGCAGCAGCAAGCGCTACATCGACCGGCTCAGCGTGTCTTTGGGCAACGGAGAATGTCTTAGCGCCCCTGCCCAATGCCTGCTCCTCTTCTAGTGCCGCCCCCTCTTCACGTCCAAGCGACACCCCTTGGACCGCCTCCGGCACCTACATATCACCCACAAACGTGACCTTGCAGGTTCCCCTACCTCCGACTCTCCCGGCACCGGCACTACCACCTTCACTTCCACCTCCACCGGCGCCACTGGCCGCACCACCTTCACCTTCACCCCCATCGGCGCCTGCTTCGAATGATTTACCGGACCCCACGACGGTGCCGCAAAACCCGCTTAGTCCGCTTGTCCTTCACGCCGCTCCTCCGCCGCAGTCGGGGGCTCAGAAGGGACGCAAAGACCATTTCCAGATGAGGCCTTGAGCAGTACGACGCTGTGCGAGTCACCGCCTTCCCCGCATCAGTCTCTGCCTCCTCTCTCTCGGAATACATCTTTGCTCTTTATCGTTTGATATATGCGTTCGAAAGCACGTTTGTCCGTAGGGGACTCATCTCATGTGCAGGGCATGCTTGTGTGTGTGTGTCTCCGCTTCTTTCCTCCTCCCTCCTCTCTCGTCTCGCTTTACTTGATGTGTCATGTTTCCCTCCGATGTACTCTATTTTTATCCTCCCTGGGCGTACGTGACCGTCGCTTATCATTCACATCGCCCCCTTCTCTCCCTCTCCTCTCCCCTCACTCGGTCTTTGGTTGCCCTCTGACTCTCTTTCTCACACATACAGACGCGCTCTCAACGCTCATGGATGAACCGCGAGCTCTTTTCACTGGAACGGCACCGTGCGCTGCTTCTCTGGGCTTATCAACAAGGCGGCGCGCGCGCTCACTCATTTCCTTCAGGGGAAGGAGGAGAGAAGGTGTGTATGCGCCCGCCGATGATGCCTCGGCTGCTTTTCCTCGCTCCCCATATCTGCGCCGCTGCTGGATCTGCCTCATATCCTCCGTCTTGTGTGCACCCCACGCCTGCCGCGCATGTCCGTGAAGGAAGCATGCCCGGTGTCTTCGGCCCCGCCGCTGCAGGAAAGAAAACGAAAAAGCTGGCGCGCCTATAAGGGGTGGGGGGGGGGATCGGCGCCCGGTGCACCGCCCATCTCACCACGGCGTACCCCATACTCTCGACACACGGCGGTTGTGTGCGCCGCATGATAGTGCATGATGACGCATACTTCGATCAGCGCATCCGCATTGCTTTGTCTCTGCCTCTCCACATTGCACACCTCTCTTTCTGCTTTCCTCCTCTGCTCTTCCTCGCGGTCTGAGTTACGAGCCGCAGCGGCCTCTCTTCCTCCCCCCTCCCCCCACACGCACCAGTCAGTGACGTGAGGTCTCCGGCACGCATCTCTCTTTTGGCGATTTAGATCTATCTGTGCGTTGTATCCTTCATGGTTGTCGCCGTTTTCTTCCTTCTCCGTGTGTAAAGCGCAGCGTCGGTGGCTCGGAACGCACACAGCACACACGTACACGCTCCGGTAGAAGCGTTCGACCCCGTCTTTCCTTAGGGCGTGGCATGCGTTTCCCTGTATGCCACTGGCAAGATTACCCCGCCTCCCCACGCCCCCCCTTTACCTTACAGTGCCATAGACAGAAAGATAGGATAGAAGGATCGGGCGCAAGCCGTCAGGAATGGCGAAAACGTGCGGCGACGTGGAGAAGGAGCTGGCGAACTTGCGGGTGCCCGCGCACTCGCTGTGCGAGGTTCCATTAGAGAGTGCCTCGCTGACGCCCTCCAACACAGTGATGACGCCCGGATACCGTGGTGGCACTGCGCAGGCTACCAAGAGTGGTAAACTACGAGAGCGCATCAAGCCCTATCCCGTCGCTCGCAGAAAACCGGCCTACTACGGCGTACTGGAGGACGCTGAGCGGCGACGCGCGCGCGAGATGCGGCGCACCTTGCGCCTCGCCGAGGCTGAAAAGCGAAAGCAGCGGTACCGAATGCTTGCTGCGGCGCTTGTGCTCATCATGGCACTTGGACTCGGCCTCTTGAAGCTTTCACATGTTGTATGAAGAGAAAGGATTCAGGTAGTGGCGTGTCTCTCCTCCGCCTTGTTGGCGCTTCCGCTGCACCAGGCTCGCATGATGCAGGAGAGTCTTCGAGGCTTCGTGGTGTGCGCGTGTCTGCGCATCATCACCTTTTTTTTCCTCTGAAGCTGCTGCAGCTCGCGCTTGACGCGCGCGTTGGAAGGCGGCGCGCCCACGATTGCATCGCACGGCTCTTGCTACTGGCGGCAAAAGTCAGCAGATGCCTTTTTTCAGCCAATGCAGATGGGGAGGGGGGCGAATGAAAGGAGAAAAAAGAAAGAAAGAGGGCCGGACTTCTCGACGTGTACGCCATTCCCCTTGCCCTCCCTTCCCCCCTGGTCTGCCGCCTCAGGTCCCTTCCCCCCCTGCATTTCGTTTTTCCCCTTGCTCCTTCGCTCCGTTCACCGCCGCCGACCTCGCCTTCCCCTAGCCCCTCCTCTTCGACCTCTCCACTGACGCGAGCGCCGCTTCCTCTTCTCGTTCGCCCATTGCACGGCTGCTCTGCGTCCATACGTCAGCCATGCCTCAAACGGCGGAGTGCGATGACAGCTGCAATTCAAGCAGAGAATGGAGGGCGCGATGTGGCGGAGCGCATGACCTTCGCCAGATGCCTTCCCTTTTCTCCCTTCCGCTTCATTTTATCGCTCTACGAGGTCGGACCGAACCAAAAATAGGCGGAGCGGACAACGCTCTTCGTGGCTGGACTCTCGATATACAGAGGAGAATACGTGCGTAATGTTCTGCCCCTCCACGCCTTTTTGGAGCTTCCAGGGCTTCGGCAGGAGAGGCTCTCTCCCTCTCTTTGTTGCCTAGCACCACTCTCTTGTGCTTAAAACGCATGCGAGTCAGTAGCGCTTCGCCGTGCCCCTCACTTGAAGCGGAGAGGAGAGGAGGACGTGCCTGCAGCCGATGACCGACGGAAGCTCCCCAGACAACTTTTTTCCTCGACCGTCTCCCTCTTTTTTTCCCCTTTGCTGTGGGGTCGAGCCTCACCTGCGTGCTTTCCACTCGTGTGCACTTCTGTCTCCACACAGGCACGTGCACACAAAGTGGGCACGGGGACCGCCACTCAGGGCTGACATACCCATACGCACAAAACGTGTTCACCAGACGACGAGTAAGCACGCTCTCTTTCACACGCGCCGCTTCATTCGTCGACAAGCTGAGGCGTGTGGTGGCCACTAGCTTTGCCTGGCGCTTCTCGCGGTGCTGTCGGGGGAGACTTGACATTTTTTTAATGCGGGTGCGCCTGTGTGGAGCTTGTCGAAGAGGTGCATCTTTTCTTCCAAGCCACCCGCGCGCAACGCGCTCCTGGAGCAGTATCTAAACACCTTGAGTACTGTTGTTGCTGCGCCGGCTGCCGCTAGCCTTTGGGCTCTTCACCAGGTTCCTGCGGTCTATTTCACAAACACGGCCGCCGACCAAGTCGCTCTCCTTCGCTCTCCGCCCGAACGTCTCTCCCTCCTTCGCCCCCCCTCTCTCTTTCCACCGCTTCGTGCACACTGATAGACATAATTCAATTTTGTTGCTGTTGGTGATTGAACGGCTGTGCGTGCTTGTCCGTGAAAGCCTTCATCTGTGTTGGTTCGCGTCAACTAACAGCTCCCTGGGGCGTACGTGTGTCGCAACAGCTTAAATTTTGACGTAGTACGCGATGGCAACGGCGCCATTGCCCTCGGTAAGCGAGGCTGCCGTACGCTCGGCCTGGTTCGCAGCGATCGACGCGACGGCTGCCATGACAACCACGGAGCCGCTGCAGCCCGCGGCAGAGTACACGGCGGACTCTTACCTTCCCGCTCTTTCTCTGCCTGGAGACCAGTCCGATTTTTTTGTGCAGCTCCGTGAACTCGATAGGGGGTTTGCCGAGGTATCCCCGTCGCTGTTCGTTCCACAAATGACGTTAGAGGAAGCATGCCACGCAAAGCCGAGCTTTTATCAGACCTTTCGCGGTGAGCGCGAAATCACGGAGACGACGTTCCATCCACTTCCATTGAAGCAGCGTGATGAGGCCGGAGAAGAGGCCGATGGCTTGGCGGTCAATGGCGGCCGCAGCTCGCGCAGACGTCGGCAAGAGGCGACCGTGCAGCCGCGCGGTACAGCCCCGCTTTACGGCGGCTTTCTAGGCGAAGAGGCGATGTCACCGAGCACGGCGGTGCAGCGCAAGCCAGACTTTATGCCGATCCTCCTAGTCCCTTCGGCTGCCACGGCTCCCCTGCAGCTTGTGAATATCAAGCAGTTTCTGGAGCACGGCGCTTATGTTGACCCCGCAAACTTGTACGTTGATCGGGAAACGGGAGTAGTCAATATCCGCGACTCCAAACCGCGCTCGGTGGTGGTGAGGCCTGGCAGCTTCCACGACCCACACAAGTACCGCGTCGCCTTTCGCCAATTTCGTGTTGTCGACGACCCGGACGAGGTGGACAACTGGGCGCATGTGTGCGGTTGTATCGTAGAGGGCAAGCTGTGGCAGCTGAGAGGATGGTATCCTCATGAGCAAGCGCAGTCGCGGGACCCGAGCCGCCTCTTCTCGCGCATTCGGGCCTTCCTAGCGTACTTTGAGGAGGACAAGGTCCCCCCGCAGTGCCGTGAGTGGAATGTGCAGAGTCTTGCCTTGACGCGCAACCTGCTGAAGGAACAGGTGCACATCGCCCTTGCCTCACAGTTCTGGGAGCAGCTCTACACCTTTCTAGATGAGCATCCGATGTTCTCCAAGTACACCATTCCCGTAACAGACGAGCGCCTATAGTGTCGCGCCAGGTGGGACTGGCGCAGCGGTGCGGTTACGTCTGTGTGGCGGGTGCTCGACTACTGTTTGCCCCTCTCTACTCTCCCAAGAGTTGTGTCATGTGTGCCAGCTGCGTTCGTGTGTGCGTTTTTGCCGGCCTCCCTCTCTCTTTTTTTGCTTTCAGTCGCCGCGCGGAGGCACAGAGGATGAGAGGACGGTATCGAGTGGGTGCACGTCTGAGCACCTTCCTTGCTGGCTCAAGGGCGTGATTGTGGGACTTCTCCGCATACTCTCGTCGTCGTGGTTGGTCAGCTGATTTCTGTGCACATTCTTTGCCTCCTCCCTCTCCTGTGCCTCGGGTAGCCCAGGTGAGAGAGGAGCAGGTGGGGAACTGCTAAAAGACGGTAACAGCAGGACTTTTTCAGGGCAGAGAGGGGCTCCTGCTCCTCTTGTGATGTGCGTGCGGGTGGGACGTTGAAGAAGGGTTGAGGGGCGGGGTAGGGTGGGCAAGTGCCCTGCTGGTTGCACGCGTGTAGCGCCGGGACCCCGTTTTCAGATGTCTTCCTTGCCTTAGCTGTGAGGATAGGGAAATGGAACAAAAAGAGGAACGCGCGCACGCACACACGCACACACACACACATCCACACACATGCAGAGGCACAGGCAGAGACGAACACGCACTAACGAGCATTTCCCAGAACTGGCCACAAAGCATGAGAATGGAAAGGCGCACGCGCACGAACACACAGAGCGAACAAATCTGAAGAATAAGAAACGAAAGAGCTGCAGTGTTGACACCTATGGCTTCCTGCCCTCCTTCTGCTTTCCTTCCCCGCCGTCCCCCCTCACGTTCAGCGCCTCACAGCTCCTTCGAGTGTACCTGACTCGCCATATCTCCGTTGCTTGTTTCCTGTTGTCCGTCGTTTTTTTTCCCATTTATGGAGCGGATCCAGCGAGAGGGACACAGAGATGCAGAGGTGGGGTAGGGGTATTCAACGGCTGTCGGGTACGGAAGAGGATGGGAAGCGGGGACAGGGAGCGAAACATCGTGCGCGACAGACGCGACATGCTCTCACGCTCTGTTCTCCCTTTTCATCGCTGTTTTGCCCCTGCCGCACCCCCCCCTTCCCTACCCCCTCTTCGGCCTTCTGCCTCCCTATTACGAAGGGCTCTTCCTTTGTGTGAGGGTGCACACATCACGCTGCGGCAGAGAAGATCGTCAAAGACAAATCAGGGAGCTGTGCTACTTTCTACCCCAGCTGACCGCTCTCTTTGACTCTCTCTCCCTTCTCGGTTTCCCGTGCGCGCGCGCGGTCTCTGTTGTTTGTTTTCGCTTAGGGAAACTTTCGAAGTGTGACTTTAGCCGATGATCTTTGTGTCCGTGTGTGTGTGTGTGTGTCCCGCTGTTCTCGTTGCTGTTGCACCGGCATCGCTCCATTGCGGTCTTCCTTCGGCTCTGCATTCTGGAGCTTCCTCCTCCCTCGTCTGCGTATGTGGGCAAGGCACTCTTACAGGGCGCCCATGCTCATGTGTATGCCTGTATTTGCCTCTGGTGCAGCGCTTCGGTGGAGCTTTTCTGATTGGGTGTGGGGAGAGGGGGCTGTCATGACAAAACACCCTCGACTTCAACGGAAGCAAATCGTCAGGAGAGAATGGGGAACATGCCTCCTCCCTGAAAACACAAAGTGAAGTGGGTAACTGGCCGTGGGGGCTCATGCCGATATTCAAGTGGGGGTGCATGTCTGCCTATGAGTGGAATGCGCAGCAAGAAAGTGCGGGGCCAGCTGCGCAGCACCGTGCATGAGTAAGTCTCGAGTCATGTGTGTCTCCGGGGGAGGGAAGGGGGACGGCTTCTGTCTCAGGTCTTCCTTACACGCCCTCACCTTCCCTACCATCACAGCTATGTGTTTGACAGCGCGTTTAGTGTCGGAGGTAGCGCTGTGTGATTCGGCGTGAGGCGCGTGCCGCTGGCGGGAGACACGTCTGCGTCTCTCTGCTCCGCTGGAGATGAGCGGCCAATGTCAACGATTATGGACTTCATATTTTTTCCGGATAGCAGCGATCCCTCGAGGGCAGACACGAAGGAAAATGTGAATCGCCGACGCCATCGTGAGCGACGGGCTGTGCTATTCGGATTGTGAATGTTTTTGTTTCTGTTTCGCCCCCCCTCCCCGTGGTCTGTGCGCGCCGCTCTGTGAAGTGGCAGACGCTGTAGTGCCGGCTACAGTGTATCCCAGCGTGTAGCCTTATTTCACGCACCGTTGAAGACGCCAGCTGCAGGAACGTGTCGAAAGAGTTCGGCAACCTCGGATTTTTGGGGAGGGCATCTACGTGTCGGCGGTCGTGCCGTTCCGCGTGGTGTACGTTGTTCCAAGAAGGCAACTGCGCTTAGCAACACAAGCCTCTCAGGCTTGTCGAAGCACCCTTTGAACCCCTTTTGCTTGAACACGCAAAGGTGCCCCCCCTCCGCTCTTCTCCCGGGCACGCGGCGTTTTCTCCTCTGCCTCTCTGTTTAGCGTCTCTCGTGTCGGCGCTGCGGATGCACGCGCATGCGTTTCATCTCTCCCTGCTCTCGCTCCCACTGGCACACACTTGATGAGCATCCACCACGGCTTGCAGCTTGAGAGAATTGCGCGCGCGCACACACAGGCCGGGGCACAAAAAACAGCTACGAAAACGAATAATCAAAGTGATTTCACACGATACCCACCCACCCACCCACATCCTATAGCCGGAAAATGCTCCGTCGTCTTGCCCACCGCTCCACGTCCTTCGTGACGGGGGCTGCCGTCCAGGCGCGCCACACCACCATTCTCTCTGTGCGAAAAGGCAACAAGGTAATCCTCATCGGGGACCGTCAGGTGACCTTGGGCGAGCGTATTGTGGCGAAAAGTAGCGCCTGCAAGCTGCGCAAGCTCAATGAGAATGTTGTTATCGGCTTCGCCGGCAGCACGGCCGATGCTTTCGCGCTGATGGAGAAGTTGGAAAATAAGCTGAGCGATTTTCCAGATCAGCTGTCTCGCGCTGCGGTGGAGCTGGCGAAGGATTGGCGCACCGACCGCGCGCTCCGCCGCCTCGAAGCGTCCCTCATTGTGTGCAGCAAGGAAGAGACGCTGGAGATCGACGGGCAGGGTAACGTCATCACCCCTGAGAATGACGGCATCATTGCGATTGGCTCGGGTGGCACGTACGCCAAGGCGGCAGCTCGTGCGCTCATCGACGTTGACGGCTACGATGCGGAGCGCATCGCTCGCAAAGCGATGAAGATAGCTACCGACATTGATGTCTTCAGCAACAGCAACTGGGATGTGGAAATGCTGACGCGTGAGGACGAGGCAGTCAAGAAGGAGGAAGCAGAGAAGGCGGAGAAGCCGGCTCAGGCCACGGAGTAGAAGTTGTGAGTGTGCTTGCGTCTCTGCCATTTCCTTGCAGCAACTCCCCACACGCACACACTTCCGTTGCCGCGTCGGCAGTCTTCAGCATGGTGGCGTACGCCAGCATGTCATCCCCACTTCTTCCTGCGCATTTCGGACGTAAATATCGTATGGTTAAGCTCTCGATTATCCTGTGTGTTGCCTATGTTCGGGTGTGACCGCTGGCGTTGTCGTTGTACCGAGTAGTAATCGAACAACAACAAAAAAGAAGCGCGCCATGATCGTGCTGGGGCAACCGACAAAGGCTTACGAACACGCGCAACAGGGCGATTGCCGATGGACGCACGTGTGTGCGCATCGGCACACTCGTCTTCGGCTTTTTGCACGTCGTCAACTTTGTGTGTGATTCGCTTCTTTTCCTTTTCTGTGCTATACGCCCTCCGTTGCGCAGCCGATGGGCTGCTGTGTTGAAGAAGCGCGCAGGCGCACAAGGAAGAAAGCGGCAACGACCACTAAGGGTAAACAGCGTAGCAGGATCCGACACCACAGCTTCTCGGTTTCGGCTTCGAGCGCTGCCTTCCCCAGCGCCTCTCCTCACCCCTTTTGCTCGCACACCCGATGAGAGCGGAGGGCGGAAAGCAAACTTCAAGGAACAGATGACTTTTCACGTGGCCCTTTTTGTGTGGTGACGAAAGAAGTGGTGGCGGCCGCACAGAGGGTTGCGGGGTCGGGAGGGCGTGTGCCTTCGGGGTGCGCGTCGTGGCGACCGATGCCGCTTCTGTGTACATCTGCTACGCATGGGCCGACTTCTTTGCTCGTAGCGCTCCTGCGCCAGTCCCTCCTCTTTCTCCCAGTCAGGGCACTCGCGATTCAGCTCACGTGGGCCCCTACGCATTCTATGCACTCCACCCCCATCTCGCTCCCTCTTTCTTTCTATCCCGCTATTCCGCTCCCGACACAGGCATCACGTGGCCCCGCTGGACGTGAAGGGTGTCGCTGGCGAGGCACCAAGGCGCATACACGAACCGCTTCTCCTGTGCCCCATCCTCCCCCTTCAGACCCGCCTCTCCGCACAAATCGCCTAACGCAGGAGGGCCACAAAGGCACCTTCAACCCAACACTTCCTCACGAAAACAAAAGCAGCCGAGGCAAAGAGTGACAGAAGCGCAGTGCCGGGAGGGAGAACGCAAAGGTGGAAAAAAAGGGTAGGTGGGTGGGAAAGCGAAAGCTCAAGGGCACGCACACCAACACACGCAGAAGGGGCAAGAGAGACAGATTCGCAAGCCAGCAAGTGGAGGCAGTGAGTGTGTCAGCAGCAGGTAGACAAAGGTCCAAGCAGGTGCATCACATAGATACCGATACGGGCCGATCTACATTACAGTTTGCGATTTCCCTGTCTGCTTGTGTGTCTCTCTGCGTCTGTGCTTGTGCTCGGCTGTTCGCCGCCTCTTCTCCTTTCTTCGATGCCTAATGGGGGTGTGCCTCGCATTCGCCCCCATCACGCCCCATTTCTTCACGCCTGGAGGACGTTCCGTTTTCTCTTGCGCACTTTTTGTTTTCTGCCGCGTTTCCAAATCGCTAATCGACTCGGCTAACAAATAGGCACGCAACTGCCCCCAACCCGCATACGAATAACACACGCACCAGGATACAGAGAGGGAGAGAAAGCGCTCCTCCTCTGGCTGCTCTTCACCTGCCATCGCCACAGTCTCCTGATATCCCCCTTTACCACCATTTCGGATTCGACGAACGTTGTAAGCAGTTGTGTTTTTATTTTATTCCTCGTCTCCTCTCCTTCCCTCGCAGGTTCTCTGTGTGTGTGTGTGTATGGGGGCTCCTCTCTGTGTTTTGGCCGGTATCTCTTTATTTCTTTATTTTTTCTTTTGTCGTTTTCGGAAGGCAAGGGGGCTTCCACCTCTTGCTTCCTCTAAGGCAGTAACGACGCGCTTAACTGAGTAGGTTCATAGCTCAGTGTATGCGTGTGCGGCCTCAAGAGCTGGAGGGCCATTGGACTCGTAGGCCACGCGAAGCAGTTCACCTCGCATCTCGGCTGACTCCCCTTACGGATACATCACTGACTTTTTTCTCGTCTTTTCTTGTGCGCACGCCTGTTGTACCGTCGGCAATGGGGCGAGTCGGCTCCTCCTATGCCGCTGACTTTCTGCACCTTGGCAAGACCAGCGCATCGTCACCTAGGCCGTCGAGAACGTCAGGCTTTGGCAACGGCGACGACTCCGCCTCTGGTGACGCTGCCCTGGTCAACCACGCGCATGGCCGGTTCCGAGGGCAAGAGCAGGAGCTGTGCCAGGGTGGCGCTTCGAGAGCGTGCAACGGCAAAAAACAGCATGCCCTAGGCCTCTGTAAGTCGATGGCGGGGCCGGAGAGTGCCTTGACAATCCTGCCGCCGCTGGCGAAGGACGGCAGCTTATGCAATGCGGATCATGTGCAAGTTGGCCACGCCGGCGGCTGGCGAAATAGGCACTCATGGGAGGATGACAGCGGCTTCCCCGGGAGAAGTGCGTACGGGGCTTTGGGGTGTGTGCCGTTGCGCCAGCCGCCACCGCCTCTGTTCCTTGGTGTGCGGCTCCCACCGTGGTGCCGGTCCGCGTCGCCGGCTGCATATCCGCTTTCTGAGGATGGCCTGACGAGCGAACTCATGGACTTTTCTCGCTATCTTCAGCTGACCCCCCATGAGGAGGTGTCACGAGCGCGGCTGCTTGACTACGTGCAGGCGTGCGTAGAGGAGTTGTGGGGCCCTTTTAAGATCGGGTGCGAGCCAGGGGCGACAGCACGGGTAATACTCTACGGCAGCTACGCCTTTGGGCTTTCTCTTCCCAGCAGTGACATTGATGTTGCCCTCACCTTCCCGGCCGAAGAAGCGGAGGACGCCGCGAGGGGCTCGGCTGAGGAAGGCCGTGAAAACCGCGCCTCGGCTGCGCTGAGGATCTCAGCGAGACGCCAGGCGCTGCATCTCGAGCGTCTCCGCGACCTCGCCAGGCAGCTTCGGAAGTCTGCGGCATTTTCTGCACTGGAGGTGGAGATACATGACCAGTGCCGCGTCCCGCGCATTCATCTCCGGGGCACGACCCGCGGAGGCGTGTCGTGTGATATTACTACCTCCTTCGTCTCGGCGCGCGTCGCCTGCATCGTGGCGCGGCAGCGGCTGTGGCTGCAAGACTCCCCGCTCGCGGTCTTTCTCGTGCGCATCACCAAGGCAGCCGTGAAGCAATGGGGCCTCAACGAAGTCTTCTCCGGCGGCCTCGCCTCGACGGCGCTCTACTGCCTGGTGCTCCGCTTTCTCGCCCAGATGGAGCAGCTTTGCCAACACGCACAGGTGGAGGAGAACTTGTCTCCGCCGCGCTACGAGGAGGCCGCCACCACGTCGGCGACAGCCTTCCTTCCTTCGCCGCCCCAAGCGTCGCTGCCGCCTTTACCAGAGCTCTCTATACCGCACTCAGCCCGCGGGTCTTGCGAGGCACCTATCCCAACGTTCACCAGCGCTACTTGGGCGGGCCGTGGTGGCGACACGCTGATCGCAGCGGCAGCCGTTCCTTCATATGTGCCGAGCTGGGCCGTCGAGCGCATGAAGTACAGCTTGGGCAAGTCCACATCCTTGCGCGATGTGAAGGAGGACAACGCGCTGGGTCTTTCCGGGAAAACCGCTTGCTCCCTCTCCCAGTGGGGCAGGGTGCGCAGTGCGTGCCAGGAGGACAAGGAGGCAGACGACGAGGTGGACGGATACACGCAGGCGGGCCTCTCGCTCAGTTCCGGAGCCACCACCACTGCGACTACGCCGACTGCCTACACCTCCGCGTGCGCGCTGTCGTCGTCTGCGAGCGACTCTCACGAGGGTGGCGCAGCTTCTGTATCGGCCACTGCTATAGGGCCAGCTCATGTCGATCCTGCTGCGAAGAGCGAGAGTGAGCTTCCAAGTGCGCAGGAGCTCACTCGACTCGCGCAAGCGCGGTATGGTGCATCACCAGGACGTCTGCTGCTAAAGCTGTGGCGATTTCTCTCTGACGATGCGTTTGTGACCGGGTATCAGGTGGCAGACGCCTTTGGAGACGACCTGGTGTGGTGCAACGGTGGAGAGGGGTGCGGCTTGAATGTGGGATGCGCACAGCTTCCGCTAATGTCCTCTCTTGAACAGGCCACATTCGCGAGCACTGCGAGCTCCGACCTTTCCGCCGCAACTTTCCGCCTCCCTGAGCTACTGTCACTCTTTCGGCACTCGAGCGCGTCACTTGAGGACATGCTCTGGTATCAACGCTACCCGTGGCGCACCGCGCCCACCATGCTTTCCACCGTCTTTGTCGATCCTCGGCTGCCGACAGCTTCGTGATGGCGTTTGACGTCGCTGGAGCGTCTCTTACTCGGCAGCATCACTAACAAGGCGGGCTGTGTGCTGCCACCAGAGTGCATGCGATCGCAAGGGGCCCAAGTGCTCACGCTGTGAAGGGTAAGGGCGGGGGAAAGCCTCGAGCCGCCCCGAGGGAAATGCGCCGGGGTGGTGGTCGGCATCCTGTGAGCACCTGCAAGGCGACCTTCAAAGCGGGTGTGGGCCGTGCCTGCGGCAGAGGCCGTGCTCGGAAAACGGGGCCAGCGCTGCTGTAGCGCGTGCCTCACGGCTGCTGCGCACAAGCGCGATGACTCTGTGACAGGGCGCGCAGCGTGAGGCGCGGCTCATGTTGTCGGGGCAGAATGGATGCGTTGAGAAATGTTTGCGTCACCCCAGTGGGTGGGCAACGTTGAACTGCACTCACTTCGCTCTCACGATATGCTCCGGTTGAGTAGGGCTGGCTGAGGTTAGGATGGGAGTGGAAGCGGCCCGGCGCAATGACCCTCAAGAGCCGTTCTCGGTGATGTGCCCGCTCACTCCTGGGGCCTCCTTTTTTTCTCGGCCTCTTCCCCCCCTCTCCCTTCCGCGGCGAACTTATTCCTCTCGCTGCCGCCGCCATACCAAGAGGATAGACGACTTCCTTTCGGTATTTTTGACAGATTCTTGTCGCGATGCCGATTCTTCACCCTTCTCTGTAGTTTCTGCACACGGTCGTGCACTCGCTTTGTGGCCACGGCCGCGGCAGTCCCCCCCTCCCTTCTCTCTCTGCCTTTCCCCCTGGGGAAGAGACGAGGAAGGAGGAGGGGGGTCGAGGTGAGGAGAGACACAATCATTTGCCTCATTTGTGGGCGTTTTTTTTAAAGCGCATCGTTGGCTTATCGTGGGCGCCAACGTTCTGTGGTTCGCGCTCGCCGTCGACAAGTTGGGAAAATGTCGCACAAGCACAGGCGCGCGACGCACAGAGAAAAAGGGTGAAGGGTACGAGGAGAGAGCCGCGACGGTAAAGCAGTCTACAAGGGTGGCGCGGCTCCATGTGATCTACTCGCCCAGAACGTCATTGGGTATTATGTTCAAAGAAGATAGGCTGCACTCCGGAGCAGAGGGGAAGGGGGGACAGATGTGGCGCCTCTCCTCCTCTCTCTTTTTTTGCTGCCGGGGCTCACCAGCTCCTCCATACCCCCTCCATCGACTGTAGCAGGCAGGCCTCCGTCTCTCTGCACTTCTCCCGACGGTGTGAGCATTATCCTCTCCCTCTCTCCGCTTTGCCTCCTACATGCGGCCTCACTCATGACACGTGAAGAAGAGCAGAGAGCCACCACGCACATACACGTGTACGAGCGCACTTTTACTCGGCCACAGCATCTCATCGCCTCCCTATTGCAGATGCCTATCCACCAATACGACGGCTGGTCATATGAGCGACTTCGGCAGCAACGCAATCGAGCCCACTTCTTGCTCGAGGATCCGTACCGCTACGTGACGGTGCTGCTAGTATCAAAGCGGGGCCAGCCTGATGAGCTGAAGTGCATTGACAGTCCCTGTTACCACGCTGCCGGCCCACTGGGCGAGGGCGACATTGTGGAAATTGAGGATCTTCTTTGCCTGCGCTGCCCATGGCACCGGTATCTTGTCAACATCGAGAACGGGGAAGAGATTCTTCTCAAGGTGGACCCCAACTCCGAGCAAGGGGCTGGTATGGTCGGCCGCCATGCCGCCCTGCCCACTTACCCCATGCACGTAGCCGATCCGTCCGCTGGGGGCGTGATGGTGGTACACGGGAAGAAGGTGCAGCGAGTGCACCGTGCTTGGCTTGAGGAAGCCACCGGCATCCTGTCCATTGAGGTGGCAGATGAGGCGGTCATGCGACAGCATCCCGTCCAATCTGACAAGCCGGCCAGCAGCGTAAAAAACGGCGGCATCTGCATGCAGATCTTTGACATTAAGGCACGGGGTCTTGACAAGTTGTGAGCACGCTCGCATACGCGCACGCGCGTGGTATCGTATCGGGCGCCACCGCCTTTCTCTCGAACGCAATTTTCGGTGCTCATTAAGAAGGGGTTGCAGTGATGACGTGCACACAGGGAGAGAAGTAAGGGCATGGGGCTCGGAAGGAGCTCGTGGCCCCCGCCTCGGCTCTTCTCCGCTGTCTAGGACTGCTTCCCTAGTCTCAGCAAGCGGGCATCCATGCGCAGCATTGCTTCTCGATCCTCATTGCCCCCCCTTCCTCCCTCTCTCCCCCTTCTTTAGTGCCCTAACCTCGCACCTTGACGAAGTGCCTGCTCCCTTCGAAGTGGTGCTGAGTGCAATGTAAAATGAGCAGATTCGCCACCCCCCCTCCCCCCTCTTGTAGGCTGTTTCGCTGCAGCTTTTCGCTTACTGGTTTTCATACGCCATGAGGTGGGGAAGCGAGGTGATGAGAGGTATTGCCGCTGCTACTGCTTTTTTCACACGCTGGCCTGTGTTTTCCTCGCACTCGAATGGAAGCCATGGCGAATACAGGTCGTCTCCCCTCCATAGACCACCGCCATCATGCGGGGAATGTGTCCGGCTTCCATTTGCTTCACGGGAGCTCTGAAGGTAATGAGCATAATCAGCGAGAGGCTATCGCACGGACCAATGGCGCAGGTTTCTTTGTTGCGTTCCGATTACCTACCCCCAGAAAAAAAAACTGGCTGGCGCCTTCCCTCCAGTCTTGTGGAGGCCAGCAGACACCTCAGCTGGAAGATTTCCCCTTCCGCTTGCTCACCTGCTTTCCTTTGCTGCGCCTTTTCGCCTTCCACTCTGCACCGGCGTGACACCACCAGCAGAAGCACACACACACACAATATATCTATATCTATATATATATACATATATATATAGCCCATCACCTCCTCGTTACAGTAGCGGGCTTGTGCTGCTCCGTCACGTGGTGCTGCCCACACACGCCACCATATTAGCGCGTACGCTTTCTCTCTTGTCCGACCTGCTCCACTACGGCGGACCTTTCCCGTAAACCGAGGAAGACATATTTCCTTTACGTGCACCCATTCTAGGTGTGTCTGCGTACCTTCTTCGAGGCCCTACGTGCGGCGCAGCGGCATCCGGACTCGTCTACATCTTGTGCTTCTCATCCGTTGACGAGCGCCTTCCTCTTGGCATCTCCGTTCCTCTCTCTCTATCTGCCACGAGGGGCCATTAGCCCCTCTTGCCTCGACGTGGTGCTCAGTGGCGAGAGTGTGTTGACACGAGACGCGAAAAGAAGCGAAGAGTTGAGGTGAAGAATAGGATACGAAGGCGCCGAGACTCGAGGACAGTGACGCGTGAGAAGCACCCCTTTTTGAAGCTACGCATCTGCGCCCATAAACTGACAGACGGGCACAGGAGGCCCGCACATCACAGCAGCGACAACAGCACCGAAAGGGTGGGCAAATGGACAGCATGTCAAATCCGCTCATCAGCAGTGTCGCTGATATCTCGCTCTCGGATGCACAGATCCGGTCCTATGGCCGGTGGCTCGTCGCCGTAATCGGAGCCTACTACGTGGTCAGATCCTGGCAGAAGGATGTGCCCGCCGATGTCCAGGTTGCAATCACAGGCCACATGGTTCAAGGCTACGACCGCAGCACCATCACTACCCGCCTGGAGCAGCGCCATATCCGCCAGCTTCTCCAAACATTTACCGGACTGAATGAGCTGCGCCAGCAACTGCGCTCAGAGACGGACAAAGAAGCGAAGCTGCGCGGATGGCAACGAGTGTTTCGGCTGACGCTAATCAGCATTGCCGCCATCAACTATACACACAGCCTCACGATTTCGCTACTGGCGGTCAAGAACATGGTTCGAGTGCTTGTCTTCCTGCTGAGTCGTCGCGAGAGCGCGGCACAGTCCAGCAGTCGAAGCGGCCCTGCCTCGACTGTCCGGGCGTGGTGGTCAGGTGGGTGGCGCGGCGGTTTGACCGGCATCATGGTGGAGTCGATGATGGAAAAGTTGGCGGCGCAGGCGAGTCAGCAGGCCTCGCCGTTTGTAGACGCAGAGCTCGAAGAGGAGGAGGTGGTGACGGAAAGGCCTCGGCAACAGCCCGTACCGCCGCCGATCGATGGCTTGACCGCCTTCGTTCAGGCGCAGCAGCAGCAGATGGTGGAGGCGGTGCAGGGGGAGAGTCTGCGCCAGGTGGAGCAGGCGTTCTCGGTACGCGCAATGCTGGAGGTAGCGGTGCCACGTATCGTCGCATGTGCCGCAGCTGCGGTAGACAGCGCGATTGCGGCGAGGCCGGTGCACCTCTTCAGCATCAGCGGCATTGTCCGCGCTGTGGACCTGCGTAGCCTTTTGCGGGACATTTCCCTTGGAATGGAGCGGCGCGCTTGCGTTGCGGAGTGGGTGCGGCAGCCTCACCTATCTTCGATGCCTATATACCCCCTGCGCAACGGTGCGAGCTCGTCCCCATCGGCCTCACCGCCAAGGCACGTAGAGGCGAGCAAGGGTCGCGCGCATCTAGACGAAGAGGAAGAGCTGCTCGACGAGCCAGACCAGTCTGTGACGTCATCGGAGGACATCATTGAGTTTCCTCACGGGTCTACGACACTACTGCGCTCCGATGGTCGCCCCGTTCGCCGCCGCGCTGGCGACTGCCGCGAGGACCACATTATTGGAGAGATTTTCGGCCGCCGGCTCACGGCGGAGGAGGAGGCGCTGCAGGAGGAGGCGATGCGCCGCGATCATCTCCTGAAGGGGCAGATGGCGGGGTTCTTCACAGAACTCGCACACAGTGCCAGCTTTGGGGAGCTTTGTATCACGTATGCTGCAGAGCTGCTGGCGACGCAGTTCAAAGAGGCGGGCGACATCACCCGCGTCAAGACGTATGACGCGGCGACAGACACGGCCAAGATGGCCATGGTGATTGCCGCCCTTGACAACTGCCGGCTGGCGGCATTGGAGGAGGAATGCGAAGTAAAGCCGTACATGCGGCTCTTCTGCGAGGAGACTATTCGCGCGACTTGTGCGCGTTGACGCACGCCGCTGCCCCCCCACCCTCCCCTCGAAGTCTTCGTTTCAGTGCAAAATCCTTAGCTTGTGCGCATGCCTGCTCGTGTGTAAGCTGCCCACGAACGCAGTGCGGAGGGTGCCGTGTGTCTCCACATCAATCGATGTGCTAACCATCGTAAATGCTTCTATAAAGGTGAGATGAGACAGGCACGAGAGAGACGGAAAACGAAAGCGACCCTGTGGTTTCTCGAGGCAGTGACGGATGCCTCACCCGTCCCACCCCGTCTCTCCGGAGGAAAGCGAACAGAACATGCACAAGCTCTGTGTTCTGCGCCGCTCTGTGATACTGACTAACCCTCGCCCTCCACTCTTCCCCTCCCTCCCACCCTCGCCCTGAGGGCTACAAGACGTAGGCCAGTAAGGAGGTGCTGCTCTGGCCGCACTCGTATGCTTCATTTTTTCTCGCTCTGGCTCTCGTTGCACTCACCCTGGAAGATGTATCAAACTTCAGAGACGTGGCGTAGTGGCATGGGGATTGTGTGATGAGCGAGGCCGCCTCTCAGCTCTGCGTTTTTTTCCTTTTCGTCTCCGCAGTCTGCCTTCAGATCTTTTCCTCATCTGTGCCGCCCATCTCCTTAAGTTCTCTCTTCCTATTCCTGCAGCGTGCACCTGCAACTTTTGCCTATCTCTGTGTGTGTCTGTGTGTGTGTGTGTGCCTTCTGCCGCCACGGAACTATTACGGTGTCTCCTCGCTATTCCATCCCACGTCGCGTCTTTTCCTCTCTCGCGGCTCGACGGAAGGGTAGCTGCACCTCAACAACAAAACGAGGGGCACACACCCAACCGTGCGCGCGCGTGGAGGGGTGGGGAGCGGCGGATCGGTGGTGCAGACCGCCGTGCCCACTGACCTTAAGCGATCGCCTACCGACATACAAGCACCCAGCGAGCGACCTCCAAGCTTAACGCCATATCTGAGGACCTCTGCCTCGCTTACGTATTCCCTAGCAGAGTAGTGCAGGAAAATGGAACCAGAAGCGAGACAAATGGCGGCGTGGGATCGGCTACGCAACGAGGCGCGGCAGACAGATCAGCTCATCGATCAACAGCTTCGAAAACTCGAGACGTTGGCACTCTTCGACGAAGAAAGGTTTATCGGGAACGCAGCCGCCTCACCGTGCCCGAAAGTAGTCGGAGCCTCGGACCTGGTTACCCCAGCGGTGCCAGGCACCTGCTCTAGCCTTCTATATGGGGGCGACTCTAGCCCAATCACAGCGGCCCCGATGCCATTTGAAGATTTAGAATCGCAGTACCGTAGCGCCGACCGCGACATGGACGAGTTGCTCCGCCGGCTGGAGCAGATTGTGCTGAGCATGGAAGAGGTGTGCAAAGAGCTCGGCCCCACCTCGGCAGTAGCGCGGCACACAGAACGCTTTCGAGGAGTTTTGACTGAGAAGCAGCAGACACGTCACCGTCTTGCGACGGAGTTCCGACAGCGAAAGGATCGCTGTGAGCTGTCGGCATGTCGGCGAGCGGGCGACGCGCAGCGACGCAGCGCCTTTGGCGACGATGACGCCAGCAGTGGTGTGCGCATCCTCATGGGCGAGCAAGCGTCTATTCAACACACGCTGAACCGCGTGAACGGCTTGCTGGAGCAGGCGGAGGGGACGCGGGAGCGACTGCGCATGCAGCGGGAGCGTTTCAATGAAATGGGTGACAAGCTGCTGCTTATTGCCGAGCGCATTCCGTTCGTTCAGAATATTCTCCGTCGCATCGACGTTCGTCGGCGTCGAGAAGTGGTGGTATTGAGTACTATCATGTCGTCTCTTATGTTCATGTTTGTCTTCTTCTTGTAGTGGCTGTGTGTGCACCTATTCGCAAGGCTGGGTCTGACAGCGCTCGTTTGTTGGACTCACCAACACGCACGCACGCACGGCAGAGGCTCTCTCGATCCTCGTGCCGCTGCGTACTCTTGAGGAAGCTGAGCCTTTTTTCGTCGTGTGGCGCGTCTTCGTTTTCTCTTCTCCTCCTCCTGCATAGCGACGAGAAACATACGAAGAATGCCGGCATTTCCAAATTTTGAGCCCGGAGTGGCACTCGATCACAAGGAGTTAAGTACTCTTGAGATCACAAGGTGCGTGCATGTGTGTGTGTGCTGAGGAAGTCTCACCGAATGAGCACCCGTGCCGTGTCGATCTTACCCCGTTGATGGTGTGAGCGCCGACGCGCTGCCACGCCTGTTTCTCTTCTCCTTTTAGGAGTCTGAGCGTATCCGCCGGCTGCAT
Source organism: Leishmania martiniquensis (assembly GCF_017916325.1). Classification (NCBI taxonomy): domain Eukaryota; phylum Euglenozoa; class Kinetoplastea; order Trypanosomatida; family Trypanosomatidae; genus Leishmania; species Leishmania martiniquensis. The sequence goes on from NC_090171.1 coordinate 1,567,080, forward strand.
AGCTGGCAGCTGCGTCACGTGGACGACGCGGCAGAGGACATGTGCCCTCTCCTTCCCCATGCCTACTTGTCCATCTCCGCCTCTTCTCTCTCGTATCGTTTACCGCTGTTACGGTCACCTACGCTTCCATTGACGAAAAAAAAAAGATTGAGGGCTGCAAGCGTGCGTGTGATTGGACCTCCTTTCTTCTCTTCTTCCCCCCTTTTTCTCCCTTGCTTACCCCTTCTGGCTGCTGTTCTTCAAACTGCACGACCGCCTTCCACCACTGTGCGTGCTCTGAGGAGTCCTGTGTAAGCGTCTCGAGAGCCGTGCGCTGGAGCGGCACGAATGCACAGAGTTTTGCCTACAGGCTAGTGCAGACACACGTCGCAGCGCTTGCAGCGCCTGTTCCCCTCCTCTCTCCCGTTCCTTTTTTCTGCGTTTTATTTTGATTTTTCTTGCGAGAGTGCAGCCTTTGTGGTTGCCGCTGCAAACCTCAACAGCGTTGCTTGTCATCATCTCTTTACTGCCTTCCCTCTCAACCACCCCAGCCGGCCTTGCCCTCCTCTCCCTTCATCCAGAGCGCCACTTCTTCATGCACGCTGGTATACACATCTGTGTGTGCGTGTGTTGGTATTAATACTGCCAGTATTCCTCTCTTCCCTTGTGTCCTTCGAGATCCCCCTTTCTTGTTCCCGTTATACGACCAACTACACTTCTTAGACCATTGCCCCTTCCCCCCTTTTCCTCAGCAGCACACGTGGGCGTCAGACCTTCACGCACAGGGACACATACACCTATACACACTGGCAGAAAGATAGGCACTTCCTCTGCCTCCCCCTTCCGTCACGTGGTGTCACCGTGTTGCGCTAGCGGTGGACTTGAAGCCTACGCGCAGCGTAAGAGAAGAGGGACTCTTTGAGGGGTAAAGAGACGACCGAGAACAACGCCGATGAGCCGTCCAGATGGCGTGAATCGAGAGGAGGCGCGCCCACCGTCGCAGGCCTCCGCATCGCCACGTGTAAGTGTGCCTTCTTTCTCGGCCTTCCTGTCCTCATCACGGGTGAGCTCTAGCGAGGGAGTGGATGAACGCGAAACGCCACGACACGGGCAGCGTGCGACAGTGCGCCTGGCCTCACCGCAGCAATGTCAAGCGGAGAGTGTGAAAAGTAGGAGCGCAGTGCATTCTAGCCGCAGCCGTCGGGGCAGTTACGCATCCAGCTTTACAGTGGCGGCAGCTGACGCGCGCAGCTGCGCCGGCCGCATCAGCCCACTGCTATCCGTTTCTGGACCCGCTCTGTCTGCCGGGGCTCGTCTTGCACCTGCCCCTACACGCTCACCCATTGGCCGGACGCCGGTCAAGTCGCGGCGGGCCGAGACACTGGAGGGGCAAGACATCAGCCCATCAACAGCGTCGCAGCCGCTGCAGCAGGCCTTGCGGCCGCGCGTCAATGTTTTCAGGACACCTCCGCGTAGTGGTGTGCTCTATCGGCGAGACGTGGCCCCGCGAGCAGGCTCGCCGGCACCCTTAGCTAGCTGTGCGACTGCAGCACCTGAGCGAGTCTCTGCTGCTTCCACCTCTCCTCCGCCACCTGCAAGCCCTGCGGCTACTTGTGTGCAAGAAGCATGTCCGTGCGATGCATCTGTGCCGCTCAGCAGCCGCGATCTACAAGTGTCACTCTCAACGCCCCCCTCACCACACACGCATTCAGGCGGAGAGGTGCGCGGCTGCGACCTGAACCTCGTCGCCGACAGCAGCACCGACAGTCACGGCTCGGCTCGCAGTTTGCGACCCAACACACCCATTCCCATGCCCTTGTCTCGGTACCGGTCGCGCATGGCTGCTTTGCTGCCTGCACAGCAGCTGCTGGAGAACGGCTTCTACCTCGCCTCCGATGAGAGCGCGAACTCGAGCTTCTCTGAGACGCCGCGATCGGTTCGGCGCATCTCTCCATGCAGCAGCTCCTCTGCTTTCACCACAGCGCAGCGGCTGGATCTGAACAGCAGCACCGCTGCTGGTGAAGGACAGACGGCAGCGGCGGAAACCGGGGCCTCGCCACGTGGCATCCCCAACCTCTGTGATGGTAGAGATCAAAACATTCATAGGCAAAGAAGTGGCAGTGTCGGCAGCAGCGACGCCGAATTGGAGGCGGAAAAGGACGTTGGTACATTCGATGAGGGGGACGAGGAACAGGCGGTGCTGACGTACATGGACGCTGGGGCAGAGGGTAGCCATTCAGGCCGACCATCTTCGTTGAACTTGGCGCCGCCGCCGCCGTTGCTGACGCGTCGAGAGTCGTCGTCTGTGGCAGGGGTAGGCGACCGGCTCATCAGCGACCCAGAAGCCTTCCACGTGAGCGTCGAAGTCGGCGACACTGAGTTGGACATCGGCGAGTATCCGCCAAGCTGCGTGTCTGCCAGCTCGCCTCCTCATCTGCACCGTCGCGGCGCATCATCGCAGCGCAACGCCGCTTGCTCCGTGCGCTGCTTGGCTGCGGCTGATCGGCACGCCGTGGTGCCGACGCATCGGCCAGCCAGTAGCGGCAAAGCGAACGTGGCGCCGTCTGGTGCCGTGCCGGCCTCGCCAGGCAAGCCAGCGACAGTCACTGCAGCGCCAGTGACGCCATCGCGGCAGCACTCAGCTGCGAACGCATCAGCCTCTTTCCGCCATAGTCTACCAACCACTGGGGCAGGTCACGCGCCGCGAGTGGCCACGTGCGCACCACAAGCTGTGTCACACTTGGCTCGCCTGCATTCGCCGCCCCTAAGCGAGGAGGAGCTCCGCGAACGGGATTGCAGGCAGCTCAGTCTCTATGAGGCGTTCTTTACGAACCAAAATCGAAATGCGTGGCTCGTCGACGACCATGTCCTGGCTAAGGTGCTCGAATATGTGCGGATCATGGGATACGAGCACCCGGCCTTGAAGCGCGACCGTACCAAAGGCCAGCCCTCGCTCTGGAGCAGCAGCAGCGCTATCGCCTCCCCCATCGTGTCGGGCAAGCCGAAGAAGAGGACGACAGCCCCGCTCCCCTTCGCCGCAGGTGCGCGGAGCGCAAACTCTAAGGCTCCGCTGAGCGCACACGTGTCATCATCGTCTGCGGCCGCCGACGCCGTGGCGGAGGCTCTTGCTCAGTCTGACGTTGCTGAGACCCCGATTGCCCTGCCCGCGGCTGCCGCGCCATCGGCGCCCGTGGCCACACAGTGCTTCTTGAAGACCGGTAAGCCCCGTTGCGCCGGCCAGTATGTAAAGACATCCACGGCGACTGCGGCGGCGCATTTGTTTCTCACCTTCAGTGAGGCCATGCGATGGATTGCAGAACAGGAGTACGTTATCGGCACGGTGTTGCTGTGTTGCGCGCGGTTTGTTGGTGATGCGGCCGCCGACGGCGCGACGATTAGTGGGGACGGCGGAGCCGATACTGCAGCGTGGCAGCCACGCCGTGTACTGCTGCAGCGCAGAAAGCCGTGCATCCCTCTGCGGATCCATCCCATCCAGTTCGTCGCCTCCCTGGTGTGCTCGCGGTTTCCTCAGTGGGGTGGCATGCCGACCTTCATCCGTGCCTGGGAGACACAGATCCACCTGGTCTTGGGCAGCGCGTCGCCGTCGCATCAGCGCCTCTTCAAGTCTTCCGACGACAGTCTTTTGCTCAGCTCCGATTGCGAGGGGGGTAATCTGCACCGGGTGGAGCGTGCAGCGGAGCCTTACTCGTTTCTGATTTGGCTGGAGCCGGATCAGGGAAGTGATAAGCGGATTTGGTTCCGCTTCTCAGTGACGGGGGCGAAGGAGGGGCGGACGCTGCGGTTTCGGCTCATGAACGCGTCACCGCACGCGAAGCTGTATCGGCAAAACGGTATGGTCCCAGTGTGGCGTGATGGGCTGAGCCAGCCGAACTGGGGGCCCGTGGACGCATGCTCCTTTCGCGCTACGAACCGGGACTTGGACGGAGAGGTATCCTTCTCGGTGACCGCCCGCAACTCGACGGAGACCATCCAGATCGCCTTCTGCGCCCCGTACACATACGCCGACCTGCTCTGCCACGTGTGCCACTGGCACGCACTTGTCAAGAGCAGTGGGTGCGACATGCGATTCGAAGAGCGCGTGCTGTGCCGGAGTCCAGAGGGCAGGAAGCTCCATTTGCTCATCGTGACCAGCCGCGTTGGCGGCGTGCTTTCGCCAACGGCGATCGAGAAGGCGAAGAGTACCGCCAACGCCATGGCAACGGGCAGGCGAGAGCGTGCATGCCAGGGTGGCGATCGCTCAGGGAAGGCCGTTAGCAGCCCGCCCAGCGGCTGGACGTCCCCTGGCGTGACGAGCCCCACCACGACCATTCCACCTGGGAAAGGGAGGGGCGGCGCGGCAAAGGAGGCGGTGCGCGGCCCATACGCCAACTTCGCCTCCGGCAAAAAGGTTGTGCTGGTCAGTGGCCGAGTGCACCCTGGCGAGGTGACGGCGTCGCACGGTGTTCACGGCCTCATATCTTTCTTGTTGTCAAGCGACGCGCGTGCGGTCCAGCTGCGCGATCACTTCATCTTCTTCATTGTTCCAATGCTCAACCCTGACGGCGTCAGTCGTGGCTACTCACGCATGGATCAGTTTGGCAACAACCTCAACCGCTGCTACAACAACCCAGACGCGGAGACGCAGCCGACAGTGCTGGCGCTGCAGCGCGTGTTCGAGCACCTGCAACACACGTATCGTGAGCGCTTCATCATGTACCTCGACTTCCACTCCCACGCCTCGCAATCTAGCGGCTTCATCTTTGGCAACAACCTGCCCGTGTCTGTGCAGCACTGGAACCTCTTCTTTCCCCGCCTGGTCGAGCTGCACGCGCGTCCCGTCTTCTCCTTCGGCCTCTGCCGCTTCGGCCGCGTGCACATGACAAGCAAGGAGGGCACCTCGCGAGTACTGTTCGGCAGTAGTCTCATCCACAGCTACACGGTGGAGCTGCCGCATTTCACGGACCGCCGTCTTTACGCAGATGATTACACGGCGATGAACGACGGCAGCAGCGTACTCTTTGAAGTGACATGGCCGCCACTACACCAGTCGTCTGGGAAGCCTGGTGGTGCGGACGAGAAAGCAGACGGGGCGCAGGCTGCCGCGAACGGCGCCGCAGAGGGAAGCGATGGCCTTACTCCGCCCCGTGCACGTGCTGCGACGCCAACAGCTGGGGCTCGTGGCGCTGGCAAACGACCGAGCCCGCCTTCCGCCGGCCGTGGAAGGACACGTCGGGCGAACTCTGAGGGTACGGCAGCGCGCATCAGGGGTGGATCTCTGTCCAGGCAGTCTGGTGGTGTCGCCGCGAGGGGTGGCGGTCATGCTAAACCGGCTGGAGCTGGTGACCACTGCAGAGGTCAGACCTCTGCTTCGCAGGCCGGCGGCTGGAGGACAGGGCTGTTTTTGCAGCCTATCTCTACACCTACCATCCTCTGCCAGAGTGCGGAGGTAGGGCAGGCCTGCCTGTTGGCCCTACACGACTACTGTTCTATCGGTGCCCATCCGTCGCCGGAGCTGACGATGTGCGGCGGCATGGAAAGCGTGCTGCGTGATTCAAAGCGCCAAGCCAAGTCGGATTCGTCGAGGAAGTGCAAGAAGCCCCAGTCAGCCGTCACCTACGCTGGGATGAATCCCATCTACAAGCAGTACTAGCTCACCTTGCCGCCTGGCATCCTCGCCGTGGTCGTGGCAGTGCTTGCGCGGAGGGGAGCGCCGGGGAGCTGGGCGCTGCCCCTATAAAGAAGTATTCGCCCACACTTGACAGCGAGTGCATGGAATAGAGGAGCATACTCTGGCAGGCACATGCAGGCGGTTCATATCTTTCTGTCTTACCTGGTTCCTTCTGTTTTTTTTAATGCTCTGCAACTCACTTCTCCTGCTCTTGTACGTCGTCCCTCACGACTCTGATAGAGTTCCTGAAATGTTCATATGTTACACGGAGCTTGTATAAAGAGTGACAGAGAAGGTCACGACGATAGTGGCACCTCTACTCCGCGTGCACACGGATTCTCGTGCGCTGCCTCCTGTGAATTACGGTTCCTCACCACTGCACCAAGCGCAGGTGCCGCAGCACTGCAGCCATTCGTCGAAACGTACGCGGCAACATGCCAGTCGTGTTTTCAGCGCGTCTGTGCATGTTGGGGTGGGGGTGGATGTGAGGTTGCATAGAGCACCAGCATGTGGTGACGCACTGCCGTCTTCCTTTGCGTTCCTGCTACTTACGGACTTGCTAATGAACGCGCCACCAACAGCGATGCGCTCATGCTTAAATGGCTCACCTGCCTCGTCTCCTCTCTCTTTCTCTCGCCACACGCGCGTCACCCTGACTCTATCTCTGCACACCATCTACTCTCCGCACGCCGCCCTTTTCTACTGCACGCGGAAGGTTCCTCAGTCACGTACGCCTCCTCGTACAACCGCAAACATCGCGTTTCCCGCTCGTGCAGAGACGTTCACGCAAACGTTCCGCAACACTTACCGAGGCGCGTGACGATTACGTTCACTCCTGCTCCCTACCGCAAGCGAAAGGCCAGGCGGGCGCAGTAGAGTTCTTTAATGTGTGTGTGCGTGTGGGCGTGCTCATCTATCGCCACACTGTCGTTTGTCGGGACTCCGCTTCATAGATAACGCGGCGCACGTTTTGCGTTTCGCCAGCAGCGCTGACGGATCCAGGGAAGGAAAATTGTCACAGCCGAGTCCGTGCATTTTGTTCGTTGCTGCGCACCGTTCATCTGCAGAGACATCCATGAGCGCCACCGCAGGTTTGCCAATAACGACCATGTCCGCGGCGGCCCAGCGGCAGGAGGAGGAGGCCCAGCGCCATATGGAAGCGGCGGAAGATCCCTTAACGAAAGCCGAGGAGGGCGAATCGGCGCACGACAGCCTGGAGGAAGAGGTGGGCAGTACCAGAAGCGATGAGCATGAAGAAGCCAACGAAGAGGAAGAGGAAGAGGACGACGAAGACGCGAGCTTCCAGTTTGCCACGGATGAGGATGCGGAGGCGCAGCGCCAGACCGGTGTCACAGCGTACAATGAGGGTCGCTACGAGGATGCTCTCGATGTGCAGTATCGTGTCGTGCGCCACTTCTCAAACAAGTACGGCCCCACCTCTCCCAAGTGCGGCAAATACTTTCTCGACTACGGTCTCTCGCAGCTGCGCATGCTACAGGGTCAGACCACCGTGGACGATGTCCTGCAGCCCCGTGACGAGGACGCGCTCATGGCGTGCTATGTGAACCTTGAGGTGGCGCGCGTGTGCTTCCAGAAGCTGGAAGCGGAGGTTGGTGACGAGGATGTGGAGGTGGAGCTGGCGCTCGCGGAGGTGCACAATGCGCTGGCGCAGCTGTCCGTTGAGAAGGAGGATTACGAAGCGGCGCTGCGCGAGTACGAAGCGGAGCTATTGCAGTACCGTTGCCTGCAAGACGCCGCGCCGGAGGAAGAGAAGCTCACCGTGGTTCCTGCGGGGCGTGTGATCGGCGTCCTCTACGGCATCGCCGACTGCTTCATGAAGGAGGGCGATTTCGAAGGGGCCGAAGAGCGGCTACGCGCCACGCTGGACGAGATCGAACTCTACCCATCCGGCACCATAGCCGCTAGTCTTGTTGCCGAGCTGGAGGATTTGCTGGCGGAGGCGGCGGAGATGAAAGGCGGCAAGTTCCAGGAAATCCAAGGCGCCATCAAGCAGCACTTTGCCGCGGAAGCAGAGCAGATTCCCACCCCACAAGAGTTCTTTTCGGTTGACAAGGACGGGAAGCACCCCTTCCTCTCCGCCGTCCCCGGAGGTGCTGGGGACGAGGTGGCAGAAACTTCGTACCTGTCCATGCCCATGTCCGCGAGCGGGCAGGCACTCGCCACGAATGAGCACAGCAACAGTCTGTCAGTGTCGCTCTTCCCACCACAAGGAAGCCGCAGCGGTACCCCGAACGGCCCTGTGCAGCACGCCACGGTGAAAAAAAAGCAGAAGCGCGTCGGCGACGACTCGCTTTCGAACGCGCAACCGGAGAACAAGAGGCCGCGTGCCGAATCGGCGTCTGCGTAGAGCTGCATGGAGAAGGCCCGCGAAAGATGAATGCAGAAAAGAAGGGTGGGTGCGTGGCGAGCCATGGGAAGCGGCGTATGTGCGTCGGTGAGAGGGGCCGGCGGCGGTGGCGCGGCGGAAGCGGATTTGCCCCGTCTGGTGATGGGTGGTGGGCTCCGTTTTGTTTTCTTTCGGCGATATTTCGCCCTGTCGGTAAGCGTGTGCTTTCCATGCTCGATAGCTATAGAGCAACGTGGAGGGACGTGATACCTAAACTACTCTCGCCGTCTCTCTGTCTCCCTCCCTCCCTCCGAGGGCTCCATAGGCGCTGCCGATGTGCGCCAGGCGCGAGTGGCGGCCGGTGCTGTTCTCTCTCTCTCTGTCCATGTGTGGGCCTCTCTTGTTGCCTGTGCGCCTTTTTCAGCCCCTCTTGCGCAGTAGCGAGGCCGAGCGGTGGTGGCGGTGGAGAGCAGAGTTCGCATCTCTGTGTCGACGCGTCGTGGTTAGCGCGGTGGCGGGCGCTGTTATCGAGCCTACGGGGCAGGAGGAGGAAGGCGAAAAGCGCGCCAGTCGCAGTGGCGCCGTGCGCTCATCATAGAACATGGCCCTTTTCGTTGGTGTACTTGGGCGGTTGTGCGCTTCCGCTTTTTTGGTTTGTGCCGCTTTGCGAGTCCTCTCTTAAAATACCGCAGCCATTCCTCTCTCTGTCTGTGTGTGTGTGTGTGCCTTCTGGACCCCTTCCGGCTGTGTCTCTCTTGGGTGTCATCTTTGAGCGCCAGTGTGTGCGCTCTCGCTCTTTCCGCGCCACTCGAATAGAGCGTGCTGCAAGCTTTTCGGTGTAGGAAGCGGCGTGGACTGTGTGTGGTGGGGTGTGCGAAGCAGATAACGGCGTGCCACTGTACTAGCAGCTACCCGGCGTGGCCGGGTGGATGGCGCCCCACCCCTTCCTACCTCTTCTCGAAGCGCCTATACCGTATTTCGCAAGAAAAGGTGGTGGCTCTTGGGGGTGGGCGTGCCATGCGGTGCTCATTCTATGTGGGACGCTGCTGTGGATGCGGAAGGGGGTGCTTTGCTCGCAGCCGCATGGTTCATCTTGCCTGTGTGTAGTACGTTCACCCATCGCGAATCCCTGTCGTTCTTCTCGGTCCTTTTCCCCTTCGCTTCTGCATGGCCGCAAGCGCACCTCGGCCAAAACGCAAACATATCAATGCTACAGCCACGGCCCACTCCTCTCCTCCCTGCATCCGCCACGCGAGGTGCCCATGAGCGTCCGCTTGCCGCTCCTTTGGGGTGCGCAACTTCCACTCTTCTGTCTTGTGTGACCTACTCTCGCGTCTACCTCGCCGAGTAGTGCCTCTGCGGCAGTGAATGAACGGAGGCACATGCTTCCGTCTTCCGAATGCCGGCTCCTGAACGACTTCCTGTATGATAGTCACTGCCATCTGCGCAGGATACCACCAAGCGCGCTGCAGGCGGCGGCGCCTGGCCCTCTTGCCGGTGCTCCTGGTGCAGGCAGCCAGTGCAGTAACGCAGCATGGAACGTGACAGGTTTGGTGCTTTGCGGCACGCACCCCTCCATCGACTGGGACGCTGTGGCACAGGCGTCGGCGACGCCAGCGACGGCCGTGATAGGGTTTGGTGTGCATCCGTGGTTTGTGCCGAGCGCAGCCTCATCGCCACAGGAGGCGGCGCCGTATCAAGTTGCTGAAAAGACCTTCACGTCGTCACCATTTCTGGCGCACTCGTCAGGTGAGGTTTGCTGTGGCAGCAGCAATGGCAGCACAGAGGCGAAGGCGAATATCGCTGCGCCAGGCGCTGTTGCTCTAACGCTCCCCAGCACCCTCCGTCTCCTGAGGGAGCGCCTGCAGCAGCACCCCTTTGCCATTGTTGCGGAGATCGGCCTCGACAAGCTGCGTGGGCCACCTGAGCCTGTGCAAGTGGAGGCCTTTGTCGCCCAGCTTCGTCTCGCAGCGGCGTACTGTCGCCCGGTCTCTGTTCATTGCGTTCGCCACTACGGACTTCTGCTGCAGCTGCTGCAAGACTTGCCGGCTGAGCACACGCCGCCCGCCATCATCCTTCACGCCTTCACAGGGTCGTTGGAAGTCGCCAAGTCGCTGCTGTCACTCAAAAACAAAAGGCGAATGCCATCAGCGGACGGCGGCGCCACTGGCGACAGAGTGCGAATCAAAGACGTCGTCTTCTTCGGGGTTGGCGTGTCGACCAGCTTTGCAGTGAAAAACTTTGCGACACAGACGCTGCCGTTTCTGCTTGATGCGCGGCGAGTGCTGCTGGAGACGGACGAGCACTACAGCGGTGTGGAGGCCCAGGCTGCCGTTTCATCGGGTGAAGTACCTGCAGAAGCAGAGATACAACCCGCTTCGCGCAACAGGTCTAGCGCCCGCGTGCGTGTCGACCCTCGGGAGCATATCGCGAAGCTGGTCGGCGTGATGGAGCGCGTTCGCGCAGCCATGTTGGAGAACCTCGAGTTTGCCAAGAAAGCCGAGGCCTCGGGCGTGTCTGTTGAGGCGGCTCTGCAGGATGCATTGTTGCACGCCTATTCGGCGGCGTTCCGTTCGGTTTCAGGGGAGAAGGGTACCCGCTGATGACGGTGTGGAAGCGATCGCATAGGAGAGGGTGTGGGGCTCTTTCATGATCGCCAGCGGTCCACATACCCTTACCTCGCAATAAAAATGAAGTCGGGTCGCTCACCCGTGTCGGCATGGTCAACATGGGCGGGGCTTCCAAGCGAATTTGTGGTGGTGAGTAGTGTACAATCTCTGATGGCATTCGATGGCCGGCGATGCCACCCGCCAAATTATTCCAAGGGCGGTACAGAAGTGATGCCCTCGTTGAGGTTGCATCCCGCAGCCATCACTCACGGCGAGAAAGACTCGCGCTTTCGCTCCTCTCCTATACTCCTCTCTTCTGTGCCGGCCCTCCCCCTTCCTTCGTCACGTGGTCATCGAAGAATCGGTTCCTCTTCACCCAGCGTCTTGGCGCGTGTTTTGGCGGCTGCAATCGCTAGATGTGCACGACTGTCCGGAGGACGTGCGACAAGACTGAAATAGCTGGAGAAGAGCTGCTCTGCACAATCGCGCGCCGACGCATGCAGACATCTCAATCCCATCCTAGATATCGCTCTGTGGGGAGGCTCTATTCACCAGTTTAGCCGATCTCGCTGGTTTGAAAGGGCCCATAAACGCGTGTCTCGCCTCGCGGGCTCCCACGTCGCCACACGGATACAACACTGCATCAGCGCATTGGTGCGAGCGCGCACCCCTTTCTTTCAACCCCCCCTCCAACCCCTCGAGCAGACGATGTTCTTTTGGGGCAGCTACAACTTTCAAGAGCCGCAGTTGTCGGAGCACCCTGACCGGCCGCCGCTGCGCTATCCCGGGTATCTCCCGCCCTCTCCCGCAGTGCTGCGCCGCAGCGCACCAGCGAATCAGAGCACCGCTGCCTCCTCCTCCGCTTCCCTCACCCCCCAATCGGATGCCGCGTCGGTGCAAGAAGCGCTTCGGAACATGACAGCGCTGCGCATGCAAGTTCACCACATTGCGTGTGGCGCGAAGCACCTTGTAGCGGCAGTGAGTCTTGTGCCAGCCGCGGAAGCAGTGCCCGCTGGCGAGAGCGAACCCGCGATTGCGCTTTATGGGATGGGCAATAACGAGTACGGGCAGTTGGGTCATCATGTCGCGAACTACGCAACCACACTCACAAATCTGCACCTCGAGGACTTGATGGAGGGCACCGTTGTTAGCGTCGCTTGCGGGGCGAGGCATACAATCGTCGGCACCTCAACAGGTTGCGTGTACGTCACCGGTGACAACTCGTCGCACCAGCTGGGGCTTCCCGGGCAAATGGTGAAGCCGCTGCCACGGGGCGGCTCCTTTGCACCGACCTTCACGCAGCTCAAAAGCCTTGCGCACGTGAAAGCAGTGTACGCCAGCGGTAACGCATCCTTCGCGCTTGACCGGCGTGGCCAGGTGTACTCGTGGGGTGAGTCCAAGTACGGCCACCTCGGGCACAACGACAGCGGAGAGCGGCTTGACATGCACACTCTCAAAACTGTCTCGGTAGACGTTTTCACGCCGCAGCTCGTGCGCTGGTTCGAGCGCCACCGCGTCACGATCGTCGAGATGGCTGTCGGGAGGTCGCACATGGTTTGCCGCAGCGAGGAGGACGTCTACACGTGCGGAGAGCCTTTTTTCGGGAAGCTCGGGCAGGGCGACATTGACCCACGTCTCGAGCCAACGCGCGTGGAGTTCCCGCCGCGGAAGCAAGTTGAGCGACTGCTGGGCATTGCGGCCGGCGATGACCACACTCTTGTACTAAAGGAGAACCCACTCATCGGGTCTGTCGTGTACTTTTTCGGCAAGCTCAGCAACGGAGATGCACAGCTGCGGCCTACGATTGTGCAGCTATCAACAACGACAGTGCGGTCGGTGATGGCCGGCCGCGGCACCTTCTGCGCCGCCATCACACATGAGGGGCGACTCTATGTCTGGGGCAAGCACGCCTACGCCAAGGTGTCGAATGGCACGAATGCGGCAGCGTCACGCACGCAGCCCATTAGGGTGCAACTACTCGATCCGTACGCGATTGGCGGAGTGGTGTCCGGCGGAACGTTCATGGTGGCATACGCTGCTGCAGGGAGCGTGGCGCTGCCGTCGTCCAACCCCCCTGCAGCGAGCGGTAGGAAGGTCGAAATGAAGGAGGAGAGCAACACAGCGTGTGGGGAGGCTGTCACGGCGACCAAGACGGTGCCGAGTTGGGATGTCGTTGTCCCGCACGACGCTCGTGTCGGCCGCGATGGCCTCGGCGATCCCGACGAACACTACGAGGAGGGCCTACGCGCTCTTTTGCGCCAGTACCTTGGCCCCGTGCTAGGAAGTGCTTATGTAGCGCAGCTTCCGGCAGCACCCCCCCGCTCCGCTGCACCAGTGTACAAGTTCGACCGCATCGCCGTCAAAGACTTAACTCGTGGCCAGAAAGTGCGGCTGTGGATGACCAATGTCTACGCTCTGGGCACGGTCATCGACGAGCTGGCCGACCAGCCCTCAGCCGCGTCTTCCATCCAGGCTAGCGAGGCAGCTGCTTCGGTGCAGCCCGGCGCGGCAGTGGACGGGAATGCCGATGCCGAGCTCCCCTCGTCACCAAAGGGAAAGCGAGTGAAGGTCGAGTGGCAGCGCGACGACTGGGACGATGAGGTGGTGACATTGTATTCCGAGGACGAAACACTCAACGAAGAGAACGCGAACCGCTGGCAGCCCTTCTGGTTTGAGCAGAGTCCGGACGGCGAGTGCGTGGCGCCCGCGCGCAGGTGATCTGGGGACTGGGCCGCATGTACGTGTTTCTCGGTGTTGGCGGTACGAAAGATGATCTGCACCTCTGCTGATGTCTAGAGGAGCTGAAGTGAGGGGAAGGTGGGGCATTGTTTATGGAGATGTAGACATGCACGCATGCTGGCACGGGTGGCGGTGCTCTTGGGAAGTTTAGGGGAAGGGGGTCGCCGGTGAGGAGGACCCGCGTCAAGCGCTCACCTCGCCCCCGCTTCTCGATGCACCCCTTCTGGAGAACGCGTGCATTCTAGGAATGCATACAGGTGCACACATACAAATATATAGAGAGAGATCCGGGGGCATGCCAGGCAAGTTGAAGGAAAAAAACTGAGATAAAAACCGATGCAGTGGGTAGAGAAAGAGAGTGGTGCGGATGGCATTCACCCCCTTCTCGGGGAGGGGAGGTCTCACCTCCGCCGCTGCGTTGATCGACGAAGGCGTCACGTAGCGCCTCATCTTTTCGCTTTGAAGTGCAGTGGATTGAGAAAGCAATTGCATAGAGCGCCCTTGAGAAATCTGAAGCGAGCGCTGATGCTTCTCTTGTGCCTTTTCAGATCTGTTTGTATGTGGCAGGGGCGTTGTGTGCGGATGTGCATGGCTAGTGCGTACGACTGCTTCGCACACTCTCGTCTCTCTTTTCCTTTGAACACACCCGCACCTGTACAAACAAACACATCCAGGCACGTATGCCTTTCTTTATCGCCGCTCGCTTCTCTTCAGCACCATCCTCCTTCGCCTCCCCTGCCCCTTTCCAATGGCAGACAAAGAGGCTCGATAGTTTGAAAATGTGTGCCGCTGCCGCCAGGGAAGCGGACCTCTTTCATAGGCTGGCTGTGCTTTCAAATGTGTCTGGCGTGTACCTCGCCATGATGGCGCTGGTACCGTGCTTGTGTATCTAGGATTGTATTGCCCTGTCGCCTGGATGGCTTCTGGTGACTGGTGTGCCGGGCGTGGTACCTTCTCCTCGCTTCTCCTCTTCTCCGGGGCGGTGATCTCTCGACGCTGGCGTATAACTACGCGCGTGCGTGCAGAACAGCTCATCTGTCTTTTAGAACCTCTTTGGTTGCGTCGTCCTCTGCTCGCTGTCTCCGCCTCTCCTCCGCACCTTCACCCTCGGTCTCTCCCGTCACCTCGTCTCCCGCGCCGCTCTTCTCTCTTTGTGACTCAACGCCATTCCGTCTCTGGAATGGTGCTGGGCAACGTGGGAAGAAGACGGCCCGATCTATGGTGTGAGAGGGGATTAGGGAAGCCCGAAATGAGGTGGGGAGAGGCGGGTCGGCGATGGCGGCAGCGGCGCACATGGACTCTTTACCAGTTCTCGAAGGGGTGTAACGTGACAGAAAGAAAGCAAGAGAGGGAAGTGAGTGGGAGAGCTCGCTGCGCGCTCTGCGGGTAGGTATGAATGTGGGCGGTTGACGAAAACGGTCAAGAGGTACCTGTCTTATGCGGAAGCTAACCTCATCGGCAGGCGGCTCGTCCTACGCAATCCGGAGTTGGTCGCGGTGCAACAGGGGTGCAGGGGCACCGCGACTGTGGGGTCATCTGTCTGCCTTTGCTGGTGGGGCGGTGGATTGGAAGGGGGGGTGCCACTGGACATGTGGAGAGGAGGGGAGCACTCCACATCGGCAGCGGCTCCATGAGGCCTGTTGTTGGTGTGGATGGAACGGCTTTGAAGACGTCGTGGTAAAAAAGGATGCATGGTGCGACGAGCATGTCTGTGAGCGTGGTTGAATGGCATGCTCTGCTCCCTTCAACTTCATCTACATCTGGGAGTCACACCCCTGCAGTGGGCTGCCTGGCGCAGAGAGGGTGAGCGCCGTTCCACGATGATGTCAAGAAGAACCGCGCTGCTGCAACCACGTCTCGTGTCCTCTTGGACTTCAGCGCATCCATCCATCACGGATGCGTTGAATGCCCCACCCTCTCCCTCGGTGCGCGCGGTGCTCCCCCCTCCCCTCCCATGCACACACACTTCACCTCCTCTCTTCTCTCTTTGCGACGGCCGCACCACACTTGCTATGCGCCGGCGCGCTCCCGCTCACACGCCTATACATACGCCCACACAGACACACACGATTTCCTGCGGCGTTTTTTTCTCCTTTTCTAAGGGGTATTGCTGTACATGTCGTTTACATTTCGTCGTTTTTTTGGAGGTGTCGCGATCGGCTTCGCCGCATCGCCGCTCCTTCGTGGAGCCGCCGTGGCGCTGTGCGAAACAGTGAAGCCCACGGCGCCGCCTGGCACGCGAAGCAGCGCCCATATCTCCGCCAATGGCCTCGTGAACCACCTTTTCGACGACGATTCACTGCCGACGAAGGAGGAGCTGCAATACGTCAAGACTTGGGGAGTACCCTGGGTAGAGGATTGGGATCGTCCCGGGGAGCGCGGAATCTGTGCAGATCGCAGTGCATCTCATCAGCGTCAGATTATCATGATCCGCCACGGTCAGTATGGCAACGAGAGCATAGATGACGACAAGACCCATCGACTCACCGCGCTCGGTGAACGGCAGGCCCGAGAGACCGGTGTTTACTTGCGCCGGCTTTTTGAGGAGGGTGAGAAGCGGATAAAACTAAACGCGATCTATCGCCAGGCTCGACGAGCCTATAAGCAGGCAACAAAGGACGGTGCTTCTGAGGAGCAGCTGGCTCAGCTCGAGAAAAAGATGGGGGAGGCGCGCCAAGCGCTCTCTGGAGCCGGTGGCATATTCATCGACAAAATGCCGACGGCGGTGCATGTCTCGGATATGACCCGTGCCAAGCAGACCGCCGACTTGATTCTGGAAGCGTTCCCCGCAGAGATGCGGCGACGTAAGGACGTGGACCCGCAGTTGCGCGAGCGCATTCCATGCGCTGTGGAGCCGGTGCGCTCCTTCACCGCCACCGCCGAGGACATGCGCATCGCCGAGGCTGTGTTTGAGCGGTACTTTCACCGGCCTGTCGAGTCTGGCACCTCTGTAGAGGTCATTGTCGGGCATGGCAACATGATTCGCTACCTTACTATGCGAGCGTTGCAGCTGCCTCCCGAAGCGTGGCTGCGCACCTCTTTGCCCCACTGCAGCGTCACAACAATCACAATTCGAGGCACCGGTCATGTGAGCTTGGTTGGCATGGGCTCTTACGGGCATCTTCCTCCGGATATGGTGACAGTGTCCAATGTGAAGTAGCGCGTCGACGCGGCTCTGCGGCTGCATCACCACGTTTTCACTACTCCCTCGCCATTCCGCTGCGCATCGCTGACCACAACATCAGACATACCGCACTCATCCCATTCCCCCTCTTCGCCAGCGTCACGCAACGAACCCGAGCTGTAGAAAAAAAAATATCACCTGAAAACGTCCATCTATCCACGTGACGCGCTTACGAGCCGCAGACGTCGCCACACATTCTGTCAACGCCCACTGCTCCGTACCACTCCCCAACCCCAACCCACCCCGCCCAAGATTCACCCCAACGCTAATACAACGTTCCTCCCTCTTATGGCCCCTCCTCTGCTCTCGCCCTCCAACTGTACTCCTGCCGTCGTTACTCCTCTCCCCATACAGAAGACGCCATCCATTAGCCTGAACGAATACATTCCCCTTGAAGCACGAAAGGCACAGCCATCGGACACAGGGAGGCTGCATTTGGTGCCTCGCTGTGATGAAGTCAGGCCGGCGAGAATGTCGAGGGCCCCGGACGCGGTGGTGACGGATGCAGTCCGTCGTCTCGTGGGCGGTGTGTGTGTGTGTATGGTGGGTGGGGCGGGCGATTGTGCGAGGTGCAGCCGCAAACAAAGGAACACGGGAGGACTCCAACAAACGTCATTCATTTCTCTGCGTGATGGAACTGCGGCGAGACGGAGCGCGCGCCTGTGCTGCTGTGCTGTGAGCTGAGGGTGTATGTGCTTGGTGGCGGTGGTGATGGGAGACCGTCGTGCTGCTTCTGCTATCCTACCCACCTCACCCCCCTCCCCGCTCGCCTGTCGTTACGGCCCGCTGCGTTGCGCTTGGCGCGGTTTGTGCTTCGGCTCTCACGAACAATCCCGCCCGGAGTTTACCATACTCGATCTCTTGTGCGGACCTACGGGTGCCCAGATGTGTGGGCGTGTGCGATACGCGGCGCGTACGGGAGCGCACTGCAGCTGCGCCAAAGGGGCCTTTGTCAAATTCCTTGCAGAGGCTGGTGCGGGGCGGCGGGAAAGGGGGAAGGGAGGTATCTCTGTCCCCCCTCGCCTGCTCCCTCATCCGTGTCGGTGCCATGCCAGGACCGTACGGCCCCAAGAGACGTTTGTTGCTGTGCGTGCGCGAGCAAGCGAGCCAGAGACGACGACGACAACCTAACCTCCTTCACAAACACACAGTTGGTGAGAGCCTTTACTTCGATGATGATTCGCGAGTTAATCCATTCTCTGAGTCTCAAGGTGTATGTGTGTGTGAGTGTGGGGGGGCGTAGGCAGCTGCACTGCCGAGCTTCGGTGTGACGCTTGGTGCATGCGTATATATGCATACGCGGGCTGTTGTGTGTGTGTGTGTGTGGTGGGTGGGGCGGGCGATTGTGCGAGGTGCAGCCGCAAACAAAGGAACACGGGAGGACTCCAACAAACGTCATTCATTTCTCTGCGTGATGGAACTGCGGCGAGACGGAGCGCGCGGCGCAGCGTCTCCACTGCTTGACAGCGCTGCTTGCAGCGTGTGTGGAAAGGACGGACGTGGTGGCACGTCTTGTGTGCGGGCGTGTGTGGCCTGAAGGCGGTGGATCGCACATCCAGTACGCCGAGCACCGCCTCTTGGCATTCCTTGCTCTCGTTACGGCCACGCCTCCTCACCGCGGTCGAGGCGTGGCACATGGTCATGATGGGTGAGAACAAAGCACAGCCATCGGACACAGGGAGGCTGCATTTGGTGCCTCGCTGTGATGAAGTCAGGCCGGCGAGAATGTCGAGGGCCCCGGACGCGGTGGTGACGGATGCAGTCCGTCGTCTCGTGGGCGGTGTGTGTGTGTGTATGGTGGGTGGGGCGGGCGATTGTGCGAGGTGCAGCCGCAAACAAAGGAACACGGGAGGACTCCAACAAACGTCATTCATTTCTCTGCGTGATGGAACTGCGGCGAGACGGAGCGCGCGCCTGTGCTGCTGTGCTGTGAGCTGAGGGTGTATGTGCTTGGTGGCGGTGGTGATGGGAGACCGTCGTGCTGCTTCTGCTATCCTACCCACCTCACCCCCCTCCCCGCTCGCCTGTCGTTACGGCCCGCTGCGTTGCGCTTGGCGCGGTTTGTGCTTCGGCTCTCACGAACAATCCCGCCCGGAGTTTACCATACTCGATCTCTTGTGCGGACCTACGGGTGCCCAGATGTGTGGGCGTGTGCGATACGCGGCGCGTACGGGAGCGCACTGCAGCTGCGCCAAAGGGGCCTTTGTCAAATTCCTTGCAGAGGCTGGTGCGGGGCGGCGGGAAAGGGGGAAGGGAGGTATCTCTGTCCCCCCTCGCCTGCTCCCTCATCCGTGTCGGTGCCATGCCAGGACCGTACGGCCCCAAGAGACGTTTGTTGCTGTGCGTGCGCGAGCAAGCGAGCCAGAGACGACGACGACAACCTAACCTCCTTCACAAACACACAGTTGGTGAGAGCCTTTACTTCGATGATGATTCGCGAGTTAATCCATTCTCTGAGTCTCAAGGTGTATGTGTGTGTGAGTGTGGGGGGGCGTAGGCAGCTGCACTGCCGAGCTTCGGTGTGACGCTTGGTGCATGCGTATATATGCATACGCGGGCTGTTGTGTGTGTGTGTGTGTGTGGTGGGTGGGGCGGGCGATTGTGCGAGGTGCAGCCGCAAACAAAGGAACACGGGAGGACTCCAACAAACGTCATTCATTTCTCTGCGTGATGGAACTGCGGCGAGACGGAGCGCGCGGCGCAGCGTCTCCACTGCTTGACAGCGCTGCTTGCAGCGTGTGTGGAAAGGACGGACGTGGTGGCACGTCTTGTGTGCGGGCGTGTGTGGCCTGAAGGCGGTGGATCGCACATCCAGTACGCCGAGCACCGCCTCTTGGCATTCCTTGCTCTCGTTACGGCCACGCCTCCTCACCGCGGTCGAGGCGTGGCACATGGTCATGATGGGTGAGAACAAAGCACAGCCATCGGACACAGGGAGGCTGCATTTGGTGCCTCGCTGTGATGAAGTCAGGCCGGCGAGAATGTCGAGGGCCCCGGACGCGGTGGTGACGGATGCAGTCCGTCGTCTCGTGGGCGGTGTGTGTGTGTGTATGGTGGGTGGGGCGGGCGATTGTGCGAGGTGCAGCCGCAAACAAAGGAACACGGGAGGACTCCAACAAACGTCATTCATTTCTCTGCGTGATGGAACTGCGGCGAGACGGAGACGCTCTCCTAGGTGGCTTCCAGTTGTCTAACGGTATAACGCGGTGGCAGTGTTTAAATTCGTCTGCATAGATCGTAAGCATGTCGTGTTGGATGCGGTTGTCTAATATTTTTTTCTCCTTGAGTTTCTGTGGACGGAATGTGTCAGTCACATCGCGCTGTAGGCTAAGGTGTTGCCGAATGGCTGGGGTTTTGTTTTTGTTTAGAGGCATGCGCTCAATTCGGTAGGGCGAAAGGTTCTGGGCTCTCGGCTGCTGCAGTGTCTTTGATGGCACTGCGGCGACTGTGAGAAACTCATGTTTTTTCCTTCGGCGTCAGACTGTGATTGTTGGGTGCATCCTTCATCATGTGACCTTCTGTATGTTGATGCAGATGAACTATTGATGTCGTGAAGACGGGCACCATCAAAACAACCGTTGGGACGCACTGTTGATTTTGTTTCTTAATTCACGCAGGGATTATCAATCTCTGCGTGCTGGGCCTGAATCCATTCCTTTCTGTGTCGGTGCTCCGTATGGCGCTTCGGGAAATGCCCACGCGGACGCACGCCACCAAGGGACGGCGCTTCGACGCTTACGAGAGCAGCAGCGAGCGCCGAGCATTATAGTTGCCGAAGTCTTTTCTTCACATGTCACCACACCTTCTCGCCTCTTTCTCTTTTCTTTACTACAGTTTTTTGTCGCTGACGGCACCAAGTTGAAAGAAAAAAGGATGTGCGCCACGGGAATCATGGATTCAGGCGCCAACTTCATCTATCAGCACTCGAAGCGCGAGGGCCAATGTGGGCTGGAGGTCGATATCTTTTCGGGCCACTACTCGCGCATCACCCCAGCTTACGGATGCAGTCTCGTGAAGGCCGTGCTTAGAGCTCTGGAGGATGCCGACGCCCACGCGCCAGCGGAGCTGAACGCTGCCGTGACTATTCAAGCAACGTTTCGTATGTACCGTCATCGAAAGGCGTTCCTCACAGTGCGACATCATGCCTGCCTTATCCAGCGTGTGTACCGTGGCTACATAACACGCAAGCACCTTGAAGTGGAGCGGGCAACGGTGCGGCAGATGGCTTACTTGCAAGCGGTCTTTGACATGTTTGCTACACGAATTCAGGCATGTTACCGCGGTTACCAGAGTCGGAAGACAAGGTCCAACTACTATGCACAGCAGGCGTACCTGAAGGCTGTAACGGCACTCTCGTCAGAGGTACTTGCACAGGCACACAACACGCAAGTCGAGCAGGACGCCGTGCGCAATGCGGAGGCAAGGCAACTGCAGGAGCTTTTGTATGCCCGCCGTACTGCTCGCATGCACTACATGGTTTCGACCTGTAGTCTTCCGAGTGTCTACCAAGGCCGTGTGGGGCCTCCTTCGGTGAAGCAGTCCTCACAGCCCGTCTCCGAAACTGGTAGGGAGCTACTAAGCGGCAGCGGAGAGAGTGGCTTTGTGAGTGCGGCGCCGCAGACGGTGAAGGTGACTGCGAAAGCGTCGGACGGCGGAGCCGCGGATGGCAAAGTGCTGATGGCGCCGGATGTTGCCGGCGTGTCGGGGAGCAAACTGGAAGACGACATCCGCTACAACGCTCGTGTGGCACGCCGGGAGCGCAGCGCAGTCAAGGCCAAGACGAGTCACGCTCTAGCTCTCCCCACCGCTATTGCAGCGTCTTCATCCCAGTCGCCTGAAAGGAAGAGTGCGGGGGGATCAGAGGCGGAGGGAGCCACGCCGAGTACCGCCCCTGTGGCTTCAGGCACACGACTTCCACCCGTGACGCCCTCGAAGCCAACGCAGAGCAGCCGCCAGGCCAACGCCGCCGCGCCCGAGGCAGCGGTGACAGTGCCTTGGGAGTTGGCGTCCACTCGTCCGCCGCACAGGCCGCTCACAACTCATGCACCTTTTCTGGCAAGTTCATCTTTCAGTCATACTGCTCCGCCAGTATCTTGTGCAAGCAAAGCTGGCCGAAAGCCTCGTGCAGCGCCACAGGGCGCTCAGGATGGCTGCTGGCATGTCTCCGGGACGTGTGCCGCGGCAGCTTCAGGCCCAGCCCGCTCCGCAGCTGGCGTAGATTCGTCAATACCCGGTGCTGCCGTCTCGTCATTCCACCGCCGCTTCGCCGTAAAACGGCATGACTGCCTCGAGCATGGGCTAAGCAGCAGCAATGGTGTCGTGAGTGATGGCGGCGGCTCGCACGCCGTGGGTGACGTCCTTTCATTAGCGAAGGAGGATGCGGCCATTCAGCGTAGCGTTGATCAGAAGGTGATCCAGGCACTACATGGCGATGCCATCTTCAAGGTGCCCGCAAGGCGAGGTCGTCGATAGGATGGCGGCGCGCCGAGTCATGCGTGCGCGCATCGAAAAGAATGGGCGATGGCAGTGGCCCTTCCTGGGGGAGGGGGGCCGCACGCTGCTATGTCACGTGAGCCTGTCTGCGCCACGGGACCGCTCCCCCTTCTGTCCCTTTGCTTGCAGCGGCACCTGCGCACGACTTTCAGTGCCAGGGCCCGATTGTCGAAGGTGGTGACGTGCAGCAGTTGTCGCCTCTTTCTCTGATGTACCCCACCGCGTCATTTGCCCTCTCTCCCCCTTGTCGCACTCACTCATGTACCTCAAGAAGACGACAATGGCGGGAGACCTTTGCGTTTGTTTAACTTCGCTCGTCCCTCTCCGTGGTGCCTGATGACGGCTCTCGGGGTGCTCACCCGCCGTCTCTGCTGCGTGCCTCTATAGAAAATGTACTCATGTGCCAGAGAAAGCGCACATGCCGGTTCAAACAAGAGAAAGTGCCGCCACCGACAAACGCACGGATGAGGGCTGCTGAACTGCTATGCCCCGTGCCACTAAAGGAAGAGGGAGAGGGGGGAAGAGATGGCTTGTACTTTTGCGTTGGAGGGCCAAGCGTCTTCCTTACCTTGACTCGTGAGCCCCCTCCCCTCCCCTCCCTCTCGCCTCATGGAAAATGAGCTGAAAGGCGTGCGCAGCAAAGGCCGCATTGCTGTGCAGCAGCACATTTTGTGTCGTGTGATGCTGGCCATGCTTCATGAACCACTTCGACCTGAAAGAAGGGGTGATGGCGAAGAGGGCACGTACAGCGAAGAAGTTAGACGACCCGCTTCGCCTCTGCGTTTGACGACGCACACACCCTTTCAGTTTCCCTCTCTGTCTTCCTTTTCTCTATTGCACCAACAGTCTCATGTCGGCGCAGGCACTTTCGATCTCAACTACTACAAGGGCTCCAACTGCGACTACGTTGGATCACGCTCCTCGACTTGCTCATTTCATGTGGCGGCGACGTCTTTCGATGACTTTGTCTTGGGCTGTCAGCGCAGGCAATCTTGTTGGCTGATTTGCGCAAGGAATACAGTGGCGCACCGGTGCAAGCAGAGACGTTGACTGCGCCAATCAGGCCTCTTTCCCGCGTATCCGTTCGGTTTCTCCTTTTTTCCGAGACCTTCACAGGCATACGCACGGGCGCGCACATCTCTGGTGCTTCTTCCTCTTCACAAGACAGCGGTGCGCCGGCCTGAGCAGCTGACGCCTGATCTCTTCCCCTCTCGCGTGCCTGGCTTTGTTACAAACGAGGGAGAAGAATGCACTGCATTTCCAGTCGCTCCTACGAACCGGCAAGCCTTCTAACAGACTGCACGCTGGCGGTGCAGCAACTTGTGGGTAGTCGCTCGCTGCTGCCACCCTCCCCGACAGCCGACCAGCTGCTGCTACTTCTACGTGAGTCTGGTCACCCATGCACTACCTCGACGCCGCCGGACAGCAACATAGGGGTCCTCAGCGAGCCGCCGGCTTCCTTCTCTGCCGCGAGCTTCATTCGCCAGTGTCCCACAAGCAGGCGTGTGATGAGCAGCTTTGCGGCCGCTGGGGCTCATTCGATGTTGGGTGAGATGCTGCAGTTTTTCGCCGAATCACTGACGCGCCTCTTCACTTGTGGCGTGGCCGATCCATCCGTGCGCGCGTTTCCTTCGGAGTGGGACCGTCGCCTGCACGGGCCGGCGGCTGCCTCCCTGCGGCAGCACTACCTTTATGAGTTACAGGGCTTCAGCACGCTCTTCACGTACATCTGGGGCCAGGTAGCCACGTCGCTGCCTCTTTTGCACGAGCCACACGGAAAAGAGCAGGTCTTTGTGGAGGCTGCCCAGAGTGCCGTGGCCTCCGCTTCGCCGGCGATCACCTCATCTGGCAGCTGCAGTGCAAAGAGCCCAGTGGCGCAGCAACCGCCATCCGGTCTTCTTCCGCTGTTTGCGGCAGCCGCCACATCGCCTCCGTCCCCGCCCTTGGACCAGAAAATAAGCGGAGGCATTAGTGGCGATCGCAAAAGCGGCAACGCTGTGAAGCACAAACGTTTGTGCGTTCCCCTGGCCTCTCCCGCCCTATTTTTCCCAGCTGCTGAGGCCACACCACATTCGTATGGCGGAACGGCCCGCGAAGACGGTCCCCTCTCAGCGGTGTCGAGTCGATCGGCAGCACATCCGGCGACTCTAGCAGTGCTTCGGCACGCTCTGACAATGCAAGCGAAGGCGCGCGGACCGTTTCTGCCCTCGATTCCGCGTGAAGGGCTCATACCGTCATCGCGTGCCCGAGAGGGTGACGGGTCCCCCGCGGAGAACGTCAGCTCAGCCAACCGCCACGCGCCGCGTCCACTGGCATCGGCACCCTCCACTTTGAAGGGTGCGCCCTCACACCTTACATCATCGCGACCTTTGTCAATAGAGCAGGCTATGCAGCTGGACCGTCAAAGCAAGCGGCGAAGAGAGCTAGGGGCTCATTGTGTGCGCAACTTCACCGCCGAGGATGACATGCGCGAATACCTCAGCAGCTATCGAGAGAACTTGCGGTGCGTGTTGGAGGACGACGACATGGACGCAGCCGAGAGCAGCCTTTAGTAGAGGCATCGTGGCGTGGTGGTGGTGGTAGGAAGAGGGTGTAGAAGAGAACGCTTTGAGCACTTCCCCCACCCCTCGCGCACATTTCCTCTTTACCTGGCTGCACCTCTGTCAAAATTTCTTCTGCCTTCGCTTTTTTTTTGCTTCTCCATGATGTAAATCAAAAAGGCCAAATGGACGCGGAAGTGGCGGGGGTGGGGTTACGGGGGCTGTGGCGGCGTGTGCGCGTGTGTTGCGGTCTCTTTGCCCTCCGCTCGACTCTTTCTCGCATCTCATTTATGATGATGAATGATTATTTCTCCCCCCTCTCCTTCCTTCCCTCGGTTGTTGTGCGTGTACGCTTCACACAGTTGTTCTGGCATTGCTGGCCACCTGAATTCAGGCCATCATCAGGGATGCAGTGTGTCCCCGTCCCCCCTTCCCTCTCTGAAAGGGGGAAGTCACAGGCCTGAAAACCACCCTGCCCACCCTCTTCGGGTACGGCTTGCGATACTACCTTGTGTCGGCGGACAAGTCTGGGTTGTCGGTGTCGAGGAGACGTGCGAACATGATTCTATATTCCGGCCAGTACACTGCACATGGTGTCAAACATCGAGGGCACACACACACACACACTTACTGGCTCTTTTTTTTCCATTGTTGCGGCGTTGCCATCATGCAGAGCGTGATGCCGGACGTTAGCGTGCGCTGTGTCCAGTGGCATCACGATTGCTGACCGGACGCCAAAGGGCGGAGGTTAGCGTGGCTCCTTGGCAGAGCCGCACTTCTCCAGATATCGATAAAGTGGGATGGTGCTCAAACGCATGCAGACCCACTCGTCCTTGACTGCCGTGTTTGAAAACGAAAAAAAAAACTGTATCCTGCGATCGATGCACGGGCGCACGCGTTGCAAAGGGCTCCGGTGCAATGACGCGTGCGTGTATCTGGTGAGCCCCCCAAAAAACGGGGTAACCCACACAGGGAGGACGACCGCAAGCCCAACAAGTCGGCCACACGCTGAGCGCTTCTCCGGCTCGCGGTGGGTCATTCTTGATGGCAGTGGCGCATGTATGTCAGTGACATTAGCGTACCCTATGCTCTCCTTTTAATGGCTTTGAAGTGGTTTGGCAGTTCCGTGCGCGTTCATCTGCTAGGGCGCGAGCCCTTCGCCACTGCGCTTGCATGCTGCTGCGCCTTACACAAGACCGGGTAACGTGGGCTTTCTGTGGAAGTCTATTCCCTCTTCGCTCTCTCTTTCTCTCTGCCTGCCTGCCTGCCTCGCGTGAGCGACGGCTGAGGGCGCCAGCGTCTGAATCGGCACGGGCGACTAGGCTTCGCTTTTCTTCTCTCTGCAACTCTTGCCAACAAGGCGCTCCACGGTGTGTGTGGCGTATACTTAGCAAGGTGTCTTTGCAGTGACTCTGTTCGCCTGCGCTACACTCACAAGAGGTGAAAGAAGACCTCGGAAGAGCATGGCCGCAGATATCAGGCGAGCTCACTAGCTCTTCGTTCTGTGCACTCCACCTCCATCCCCCGCCTGTTTCAATACACTCTCAGCACCTCTAGCGTCCGTGCGTGATTGCGCAAGCCGTGCTTACGTGTACTCACGGAGCCTTCCTTGCAGTTCAGGGCCTGAAGTTTTACCCCGCTCCCTTCTGTTAGCGCTCTCTTCACCATTTCATGGGACTCTTTCTCTGCCTCTGTGTCTGCCCATTGGCCATAGGAAATCTGCATGCGCGTGTTTTCTTTTCGTCGATGCTGTTCCGACACCGACGTGCTCAGTTCACACACATCTTATTGTTTGAATTTTAGATCTTGTCCTTTCTAATAGTGCTGACGGCTCGTCTTATTGCTTCCTCTCGTGCGTGTGTGTGTGTGTGTGTCTGTGTCTGTGTCTGTGTCAGTCACTCAATCTCTCGAGCTCCCTTCCCCCCTTTCAAATCCCTTGTGGCCGTGCTCTAACGTGCGTGTCGGCCGCCAGCGTAGGCTCAGACAAGCTCGACAGCGTCCTGAGAAGTGGCATCTATGTCATGGCAAGGCGTCGTTGGGGGTTGCAAAGGGTGCGCCAGTGGCGCAGTCGCTTCCTTCTTCTCCGTACTTTCTTCGCAGCCCTTGTAGCTGTCAGCTTTGCTGTGCTGCTTTGGGTTTCGGTCTACGAGAATACAGATGTGACAGAGAAACTGGGCGGACGCCATCATTTTTGGCCGATTAAGCATGCCGCGGTCAACGGGAACGCAGAGATGGACACAAACGACAAGGGGCAAGTTGGCGGGCCCTTTTCCGCTCCTTCGGAGATGGGCGCTGGCGCAGGCAAAGCTCCAATCGTGGCCGAAGCAGTCTGGTTCAGCCCCCACACGGACAGCAATCTCGACCGAAACGCATCGTGGATGCAATCGGTTTTCATGTCTGGCGGGAGGGCACGTTTAGCGCTTCCGTTTGCTGTCGGCCGTGATGTCGATGCCGTTGCACCGCAGAAGCCGCGTCTGTTTGCATTTCTCGCGTCATGGCGAGCCTATGAACGCACGCTGATGGAGCGTGGTGCACCGGGCGACGATGTTGCTGCAGCCGCCGACGTTCATGAGGAGGTGCAGGTCACTGCGCGGAGAAGTGTGGTGCCCGTGAAGCACGTTGAGGTACGTCTGCTTCGGCAGCGCGCGTCACGGAGCACCTGGGCGTCTTTGAGGGACACCACGCTGCCCATTGTCGGCATCCTTCCTCGCGAGTCGACGTCGCTGGCCTCTGCGAACGAAATGCTTGTGGAAAGCGCCTTCAGCAGTGAAGGCTTGGTGCCTTTAGTGGCAGCGGTTCAGCCAGACAGTTATCGCAAGGGGTCTACGGTTGTCGCAATCGACACGCGTGTGCGGACTTTGGCGGCCAAAAAGCGCGGCGATGCTGCAAGCCATGTCGATGGTGCGCGCACGCCCCTGCTGCCCTTTCCTTTAGTAGAGTTGGGCAGCGCTCCTCGACGTCGTCCACCGTCTTCTGTCACGCTCACTCCGGTAAGCCCCAATGCCTCCTCCACGACAACAGTGTTGAAGTGGAGCGGTGGTCGCATGACGGCCCCAGTCAGCGGCGAGGCTCTGGAGATCGCCCTCGACCTTGCCCGCCCTGGGCGGCTAAGCGTGGATCGCCTCCTTCGTGGAGAGGAGGGCGAGAGAGCGCATCTCGGTACCCGCGATGACACCTACACCGCTGCCCTTGTGGCCACCGTGTGCAGTGCGCGCCTTGTTCGTCTTTACGGCTTTAGTCCATCCCTCTCGGCGTTGCACATTAGCGGCAGCCCTGGAGATCTCAGTGCGACGGAGAACGTCAGCGGTCTCCATATGATTCCGCTGAACATGTCAGAGGAAGTGGAGCTGATGGTCGGTGAAGAGACGAGGCTGTCATCTGGAGGCACGCGGCTGAGGGGCATTGTACCCCTTCTCTATCTGGAGCTCTCTCAGGGCAGGACTGCAGACGGACACCAAGACGCGGCAACAGACGACCGCCAGACGGTGGGGCTGCTCTGGCTGCACCCTGGCTCTTTTTTTTTCTCCACTTGGGCCTCGACCGCCACAGCCGGCGACAACGAGGAATCACGCTCGTGCTTGCAGCTGCGTGGCACCGCCGGGGCTACCGAACTGTATGTGCTTCCCGGGCCGACGCCTGCTGAGGTGCTGCGCCAGTACTATACTCTCACTGGGTTCCCCTTACTCCCCCCGCGATTTCTATTGGGGTATCATCATGGCTTGCAGGGCGCCGCTGCTACCACCCAGCAGGCCACAGAGGACCTTAGTGAAGCCTTTCGAGTCGCCGGTGTTCCGCTGGACAGTGTGTGGATCAGTGACCCTACGGTGGCGGCGGGCGGCACCCCGTTCACGTGGAACCACACCCGCTTTCCGGACCCGCTGACTTTGCAGTCTAACTTGTGGTACCGGGGCCGGCGCTATGTGGTGGTGCGCAGCGTTCCTACCGTTCCAATAGCGGCCCTCTCTCCGTTGCTTCTTGAGGGCCGCCGCGGCAGCTTCTTCGTGTCGCTTAGTGCCGTAGATACGGCAGGGTGGCGGACGCTCAGTGTGGATGGGCTACCGAGCCACGTTGTCGACGTTTTCAACCCCGCCGCGCGCAAGTGGTACGGCGGCATGCTGAGGTACCGGCGCTACGTCGGCTCCTCAAACCACACCTTCATCAACCTTCAGCATAGCGTGCCGGCCGTACTGGCAAGCAGGGCGCCGCTCCACCGGGGGGAGGCGCTGTTGTGCCTACCGCCTGAATTGCGGACAGAGGGCGAACCACTGCCAATGGACGTGGGCCACTATGGTGGCGTTCAGCATCGTCAGGTGCATCAACTACTCACCTCACTCCTTGCACGTGCGACTCAGGATGGCATGCTGCGTCGGACTCGCTATCACCGGCGCGCTTTGACGTTTATTGAGAGCTACTTCGTCGGCACGCAGCGATACGCGGTGGTGCGGGTGGAGACACGACCGCGGTGTGTTGACGCTGCGTCCTTCGACCCGGCTGCGATTCTGACAGAGGCATGGAGCGCTCTTCGCACAGCTGTGCGCCAGTGTACCCTGTTGGGAGTACTCGGCATTCCGTTCAGCGGCGCTAACCTTGCGGATGGTCTCGTGTCACGCTTGATGCTGCTTCAGCTGGCGAAGCCACCGAGCACCACAGCGACTCGCATCGCCCGTGTGGCAAGTGTCGCCGGTGAACGTGAAGACGACACCGTGAAAGAGGTCAGCAAGCGAACGGCGCCGCCTGCTCCGCCGCGCAGAGCTATGGAAGAAATGGAGCAACTCCTGGTACGGTGGTATCAAGCAGGCGTCTTCTTTGGTGCGATGTACACCGACGAGCCAGCGGCGGCAGCGGCTGTGACAAGTGCTGATGGTGTGGTTTCGTCGCGGCCGTCAGAGACAGGACCGTGGTGGATGCGGCTGGATGTCGCCGAGTCCACACGCCAAGCCATCCACTGCAATCTCTATGTCCGTTATGCGCTGCTGCCCTATCTCTACACTGCTGCCTATCATGCGAGCGAGGAAGGGAAGAGCTTCCTGGCGCCGCTGGCTTTCACCTCGCCAGAGGCGCCGCTGCCGACTGAGGATGCAATCGCAGAAGCCTGCTTTGCCGCAGGCGTCGCGCTGATTGTGTGTCCTGTAACTCAGCCCGTATTTCCCACGCGAGGTGCGCCGAGGAGCAACAGCACCCGCTGCATGGAGGGTAAGGGCCTCTTCGACCTGTGGACCGGTGTGTGGCATGGTACCGTATCTTCTACCGCTGGGCGTGCATCGTGGTGGGAAACAGCGGCACACAACCCCGCGAAGAATCCTATGCAGGCCTCTAAGGAGCTCTTGTGGCTCGCAGCCGACGACACCGCTTCCCTCCAGGATCTTCCGACGGCGACATCTCTCGCGCCTGTGCTGATGCGCAGTGGCCACATCGTGGCGACTCAAAACGTTCTCGCCTCCCCAACAAGCAGCGCGCACGTGAAGGACGGCGAAACCGTTGATGACGCTCATGTGGTGCACAGCACGCACATGGGGGCAAACTGGACCATCACCGTGGCGCTGCCGCCTTTGCCACCCGCACGCGATGCCGCCACCGCGTCGCCGGTGCTTCTCGCCGAAGGTGACGTCTTCTGGGATGAAGGCAGCCACGCCAGTCAGTCCGACCTCCCAGCCATGAAGCCCGGCGCCGTGGTGCCGCAGGATATGCCCTACGTCCCGGAGAAGGTGCACCACTGTAGGTTGCGCCTGAAGTGCCTCTACGAGGAATCCGAGGCATCAGCAGCCACGGCGCGACTGACCGTGGAAGTGGCGCAGACGTCCGAGTCATGCGCGGAGGCGCTGGCAGAACTGGAGTCGCACTGGAATGAGGAGCCGCAAGGTTTCTCTGATCGCCTGACGAATGCAAAGGCGCGCAGAGCTGCGCGTCTGCATCAACTGAAGTTGGAGCGGCACGCACAGGAAGAACAAGGTCTGCATCGTGGCAGAGGCAGGAAGGATGGCTCTTGTGAAGCTTCGCCGCTTACTCGCGAAGACCTGCGAGGACTCCGGCTGCCGAACGCGCACGACGAAGCCACGCGCAATGCTCTCTGGGCATCGCACCTTCTTCGCCGTATCCGCTTTCTCTTTCAGCGTGAAGAAGACGCGGCACGCCTCGCAAGGGAGCCGACCACAACTGTCCATGTAGAGCGTCGCAGTAGTACCAGTGGCCCTACACGCCCGCAGTCGGGTAACGACACTGCGGTGAAGGTCAGTGTTCATGCGCCCCACGACGTGCCTGACGCACACGTCGTTCTTGTGCATCTGATATCCGATGAAGCGAGCAACGAGGCAGCGGTGTCGGTCTTTGGAGCCCGCAAGGTTGTACTCGCGGACGGCTCTGTGGGCGTTCACGTGCCACCTCGTCATATGTGGTGCTTTTCGTTTTCCCTCATGAAAGCGGCCGGCTGATTGCCTGTGTCGACGAAGCAGGCGGCCGCGGAGGAAAGGGGGCAGACGGACGAGGGTAGAGAGGGAGCGAGCCGCTTTCGCCAATGTTTTTTGGGCGTCGCTCTCCTCCCTGTGGTGTGCTTTCTCACTTGGGCTCCTGCTCACTGCCTCCACCGTGGATGGCACAACTTACTCATGCCCCAGCGAAAAAGCGTTCGCCATTCGCTTCTTTCTTCCACTGCTTCACTGCATTGTGGATCTCCTGCTCATCCGTGCTCACACGCTCCCCCTTCGTGCGGGCGACAGAGCCAAGAGGCCTACTCACGTATATGGTACGGCCTTCTCTACGCACTCTGTAAGAGGAGGGCATAGTTGTGGGATCGGGATGCTGCACTCCTATTCTTTTCGTCGCTGCTCTGCCCTCTTGTCCCCGCCCGTGCCCTTCGGTAAAGGATGCCCTTACCCATCCCGGTCAGTTGGGGAAGGGGTTGTCGGCTGGCCGTCGAAGAAGGCGCCAGTAGCGGCTCCACACGAAGGCCCCCCTTTTTGTTCGTGTAGGGGTAGCGCGGGGCCTTTGCCCTTCCCCCCCACCCGCTCCTCCTCCGACCCCACACTCACCATTCCCGTGGCCGCCGGGATTGGGCATTTGCGGGCGTCGTTGCATAGCGTCTCTCTGTTACATACGCATTTGTCGCTCTGCGCCGTCCATTGACTCGCTCCTCGGTGAGCCTCTCATCTCTCGCGTTGTCGCCCCTCTCCACCCCTCCCGCCGGGGGCGTCATCCACTGCCTTTGTGCGACGGATTCTTTCACGAGTGTCTCGCATCGTGCAAGGGAACTTCAGGCTCCATCCTCATCGCTTCTTCCGTCGCTTTTCTTTTCTTTCTTTTTTCTCCTTTGCCCTCTCTCTTGCCAATGTGGCCCACTCGGTGGTGCCGGAATACCGGCACGGCAGGCCTCCACGAGCGCTTCTCACTCTTCCTTCTCCGAGGCAGCGTGAGGTTAAAGTGGAGGCGGTACCGGCAACGGTATACGAGACTTGAAAAAAGGAAAGGAGCCGCAGCAGCGAAGAAACACACACGCACACAACAACAATGGCTGCAAACACCTTCTGGCCGCCGAAACGCCGGTTGATTTTACCTCAAGACGAGCAACGGTCTGATATTCCTCGCACATCGAGGCGTTCCTAGTCACACACGTACACACACGCGCGAGAAGGGGCTACGCATGCTCTCTGTACGTGCGGCTGTGAATGTACAGAGGAGAACTCACTGCTGACGGGTCTTCTGCTCCACTACTCGTTTCCCCTCCCCTTACCCTGCTGCCGCGGCAATGCCTTGCCAAGATTAATAGTCCCCGCCTTCGCTTTTCCTCTCCTTTCTACTGTTCCCTCTTTTCGTCTGCATGGTGGCCGACGCGTTTGTCCGCCTCAGTTCACACGTATGCACCCGAAACATGTTGTCTAGGGCAGTGCCACGGCGTCTGGCGGCACCCGCCATGCACGGCCGCGCACAGGCAGCTGCCCCCTCGCCCTCGCCAACGAAGGATCAGAAGGGGAAGGCGCCGCTTCTGCAGTTTCCTCCGTTCCACCCCATCCATTTCTCTCAAGATAAGTTCCTCTCCATCAAGTCTCGCTCCCTCGAAACGTACACGAAAGTCCGCGGCGACGTGCTACAGCGCGGTGCTGATCTGTGTGCGCAGCTGCAGCGCCAGAATGGGCAGGCAGAGCAGCGCGAAAGGGAGATGAAGGCTTTAGAGGAGCCTGCTGGAGAGGGGGTGTTTTCACCAGCTGCTGGCACACCACTGGAGCTCCCGGCCCGCCCGTTGACTCCCCACCAAGCCGAGGAGCTTCTTCTCTTGACAAAAAAGGTAGAAGACCTCACCAACGGTCAGGGGTTCCGTCTCACCGATGAGCTTGTCTGGCGCATGCTGCACCTCTGCATACAGTGCGGTGCCCCGCAGCTCGCAGTGGACGGATGGCTGCAGAAACACGTACTCGCGGAGAAGCGCGGCCCACCCTTTCCACTTTTTGTACTCGAGGACCTGGCGGCGACACTGCGCGCCACGGTATTGCCACGGCTCCCTGAGAGCGGGGCAAGTCTGACATGCAGCAGCGCCTTGATAACCGCGAGCTATGGCAGCGCAGATGACAGTTTGAGTATCGCCTTCGAGGACGGACTGGCAGCGGCGCAGCGATGCCTTTGGCATCACCTCCTCCAGGCCGACTGGCCGACATCTACCGCGGCAGTGGCCGAACACCGTGGCGCGGCAGAGACGTTCACGGCACACTTGTTTGCAGAGAACGTGTGGCCTGTGTGGCAGGCATTAGATTCGATGAAGTTGACGTTTGCCGATCTAAGGGTCAAGGATACCGATGATGTGGAGCGGCAAGGGGTGACGAGCGATGGGCATGGGAGCGAAGGGGAACCCGACACAAGCTCAAGCCACATGGGCCGGGAAGAACAGCCCAGGCTTGCCGCCTGGCTACCTGACGCGGCCGCTCAGACACTAGCCGTGCGTAACACACTAATGTCTGTGACGCCTCTCTACTCGTTTCACGCACCGCCGTCGTCAACACCGCCCCTCAGCGTCGACGAGGGCAGGAAAGACTCGTCGAAGCTCGCGAAGGTGACCTGCACCCGAGCCCACGCGTTACTCTGCAGTGATCCGCCATTCTTCCCTAGTGAGGCGGCCGCCATCGTGGCTCCACTGCGAGCGCTCGTAAGTACGTGGCTGGTGTTGGCCCAGTGCGCTGCCGAGGCGAAGGATGTGCCGCTGCTGAAGGCGGTGCTGCGCACCGTGTGTCTTGGCTTCATGACGCATCAGGCGACGGCTGCTGGTGGTGAGCGCAGCGCAGCGCCAACGGAGGGTGAAGCGCGACCCTCTCCCGTATGTGTAAATGAAAATGCATGGTGCCGGTACGCCGCCTCTGACGCCGAGCAGAACAACGATGTGGTACACCGCTGCGCAGCCGAGGCGCAGGCTCGCGCAGTGGTGCGGGAGTTTGTCAACGGCGTCCTTTCTGTGCTGCAATATGGACTCCTCTGCGCTGAGCAAGAGGCAGCTCTGTGGCAGCTGCACGACACATGCACGTTGATCTTCGGTGCTGCTGCTTCGCTGCGCAGTCTTCAGGGGCCTCTGAGGAACCAAGGCAGCCGCTCGACGATCACGGATGATGCGAAGCTGTATCGCATGTCTGCTGTGGCACTTGTACAGCCGGCACCGGCGGAAAGAGCAGATGATCTACTGCGCGTGGGACTGCCATCTGCATTCGTGTCATCATCCCGAGGGCAGCAGGACGCCGGTGATGGCGAGCACGCACGTGCCTTGGCTACAATACACGCGTTGCTCTCCGGCGCCCTCGCGCACCCTTCGGAGCAGGCGGCGGCGCACCCATACGCCGAAGCCGCGTTGTATGTCGGCCTCGCTTGTGGTGACGAGTCGCTTCTGGCCCAAGCTGCCTCCTCCGGCATGGCAATGAGCAATTGGGAGGCGACGCTGCTCCGGCGCCACGCACGCGCACTGTGTTCGTACCGGCGAGCTACCGCGAGGCTTGCCGCTGCCCTCGACGGGCCTGAGGGGCATCAAGAGGAAGCACCTGAGGATGACGCTTGGGAGGCGTGGACGGCATCCCTGCGGGAAGGTGTGTCGCAGATCGCCAATGAAAGTGGTGCTGCCAACACAACATGGGCTCAGTTTGTCGAAAACAGCCTCATCGTTCTCACTCTCGTCGTCTCGAGACGCGCGACAGAGTGCGCAACTGCCTATGTGCGGTGCATTCGGCGACAAACGGTGACTTCGGCCGCGGAAGAGGGCGACAACATGCCGGCTGACGACTATAAATCCCACGACACTGTCGAGGTAGAGAAGCAGCGTCGGGAGGCGATCGAGATAGGTTGGGCGGATCTCTCTAACAGCACAGTTGCTTGCGTGGAGGACATGTTGAACGGAGTGGAGCAGCTTTTGGATGCTTCGTCGTCACCCGACGCCACAGCTTGCTGGTTGTCTCCCTCCTCGCTGAGTACGCTCGCTGTGCTGGCTCGCCTGGGAGTCTACGCGGAGGAAGACGTGCTGGCAAGGGGAGTGGTGGACGCGGCCGCGAGCAATGGTGCTGCCAAATCTCTTGACCTCTCTCCATCTCCTCTCCCACTTAGCACTTCTCTCGACCGCATCTTCGCGCGGATGGTGAGGGACGCATGCATGCAGCTGCGGTGTGCCTCATCTACATCACCCATCACTGCCACACCGGCGGCCACCACCAGCACTGTCGGCAACTGGGTGCAGTGGGTGCTGCTGACGCTGATGGCCCGGAGAGCGTGGACTGAGGTGCTAGCCGTGTTGCGTGCGCTCGATGGCGAAGCGAACGCAGGAGGCTCTACGAGTATGACTGATACCTCGGCCACGCTCCTCTGCAGCACCACTGTCGATCCAGCCGTTTTCGCCGCCCTCTATGCACGCGCTGTGGAGGATGGTGCGGCAAGTGTTTGTGCTTTTCTACGTCCCCGGCGTGAACGGCTTTTCTTTTAAGTGCCTCTCTTCAGTAGCGACTCGCCATGTGCACAAGCTAGCCTACAGGAACCTATGCACCGTTGCCGATGTGTGCACGTGCAGCTGGCCTCGCCTTCTGTATCATAGTGATCCGGCTAGGGACGACCGATAGAGAGGGAGAGGGCTGGGAACAGCGCCCTGACTACACAGCGCAAGCGTGTGTGGGGGGGGGGACGCGACCCGCATCCCTTACAAAACCCACGCGACGCGTCGCCATTCCACATCAATGCGAGCTTTGACTGCTTCTCTCCCGCTGGCCCCGCTCTAAAGATGGCCGCCTATCTTCCTGCACTGCTGCACCATCACCTCGCCGTCCCCCCTTCTCTTCCACCGCTGCTTTCCTTTTCTCCCCGTATCTTTCGGTTGCCTGGGGTGGTGGTGGTCCCCACCACTTTGATCAGGTGTGCGGCCGCATGATCACTGCAACGCACACAAAACACATGGAAACAGCAGCAACTCGGGAGACAAGTAGCCCTTTCGTCTTCTTTCACTTTGACTTCTCCGAGATTCGCCGAACGCAGACGCACGCATGCCTCAATCATGCGCCGCACGCGTCTAGGATTCACGGCAACGCCGGAGAAGTTTAGCATCCTTGGCACTACCCATCCGAAGCCAAAGCGCAATGGCTTGGGCCGTGACAACAAGATGCGCAGCAAGCCTAGCGACAACGTCGCTTGGTACGACAAAGGTCCTGTGGAGTGGCTTCCACGCCCCGTCCGGCTTACGTACGACCAGCTCGACCAGCTCCGCGACTGGATGATGCGTGAGACTCTTTCTGGGCGCACGGAGGAGTTCAACAAGATTCGCCATCTGCACCGGGAATGGTCGCAGCACCCGCTCATGCCAATGCTTGGCGATGTCGAGCCAAAGTTCCCGCTCAACTTGTACAAGCAGAACCATCGCGCGCGACGGCGCTTCCTGCTGCGTTGGCACAAGGCGAACAGTCCCACGTACTGGATTTGGATGCCACGTGGTCCAGCGATTGTAACACCGCTTCACCGCTCAAGCCCCTCGCAGTTTCCTGAGCAGTGGAAACAGCTGACTCGAAACAGTAGTGGTGGCCAAAGCGGCAGTGGCCTTGCGGTCCAATAAGAAAGCAGCCGCGCTACAAGCGGGGGCAGCTCGACGGCGGCAACGTAGAATCCTCACATTCGACGGAGGGCCAACTGTATCGGCAGCAGCGACAGACGCAAATATGTGGCGTACCCGAAAAAATGAGCTTGGCCCCTCTTTCTCTCCGCTTCTGGTTCTCTTCAGGTAATATGAGATTGCTGCACAGAGTATCTTTCACGTACATCGCATGCTTGTATGGGCGCACGTACGCACCGCCCACGTGCGCAGCTCAGCACATGCAGCTGGGGAGACGACGGACAGGGTATTTTCATGGTGATTGGCTAACGAGGATTTGTAGTGTGTGAGTGTGTGCGTGTGCGTGTGTATCGTGGGGGGAAAGGGGGGTCAGAGCGGCGTATCGCTGCTGACCTCAGCGACGTGGCGTCGGCGTCCGCGGCGGTAACGCACACGTTTGCGTCCTTCATTCAGCATGCGGCCTGCCGATGAGACTCGAGCGCGGCCCGCCACTGATGGGGAGCGCCTGAGCCACCCCGGTGGAGAACGCACCACGCAGCGCACCAGCCCAGCTGGAGGCACAGGCCGCGCCAAGGTGCCGGCGTGTCGGCACATGCCCCTGACGCTTGCCAGCCGCTACTGTGCTTCACAGGAAGGGGGGAGAGTGTAACGGGCCAGGGCAGAATGCCGCCCGACTCACGCTCTGTGGCAGAGAAGGGTCACGCGGCGAAATTTCGCTTCTCTTGTTTTCGCCCTTGTCACCCCGTGCACTTCACAATTGTTCTTTCCCACCCTTTTTCTCCTCTTTCTGTATCGGCTTCGCGTGCGCCTCGAGCGAGCTGCAGGAGCGAAGCGAGTGAGTTATTTCGTGACACACACACACACACGCATACTGCCGCACGAAAAGCAGGAAGGCGGGGGGGGGGCAGATGCCCAAATCAAGGAGAGGCATGCCGGGCCACTCTACAGAGTCGCGCTCTTCTGCAAAGCGCGTCTTGTATGCCCTCCGTACCGTTTTTAGCCTGCGCATCGCTCTCTGTATCATCTATTTCGCCCTCATCATACTGCTCTGCATCACACACTTCCTTTCGCTCTTTCAAAGTCCTCTAATTCGCATCATGGACATCCAGTCAAGTCGCATTGTGGGAGCCCAGATATCCATTTCGAAGAAATGGTTTAAAGTAGAGGAAAACATCTACGGCGCCAACGTCACAGCGCAGGTCGATATCAAGTTGTGGTCGATCGCACTGGACATCAACGTGTCGATTCCGTACGGGTTCCTGCCGCAGCGCATCTCGCAGCTGTATCGCGTGCAGGATATTCCGTGTGCTGAGTTCCGCAGCATCTTGACGAAGATGCAGATTTTTAGCATCCTCTCCATTTTTACGGGCTTCGTGGTGTGGGTATTGACTATCTCCAACTTCTTCACACGCCTGTTCCTGCCGCTGCTATGGCTGTTCCTATGGACGACCATCGCTTTCACGGCGACGACGGTGGCCATGATGTTCCGCATCCTTTTCGAGGGCGCGTGCTACGGCGAGGCTGACGAGATTCCGCCCATGACCACTCTGGCCATGCCGATGGGGGGCTTTGCGCTTGCAGTCATCTGCTTTCAGACGTATCTCATCACCTCCCTCATGACGGTGTTTCTGTGAAATGGCGGCGAACAACAACAACGAAAAGGAAGCGCGTGGCCGAGGTGAGGACACAGCATCTAAAGAGGGAGGGGAGCGGACGGAGCAGGGTTGGAAGAGGTGCGTCTGGCATCTCCTCACGCTCTTCCGCTCCTCTCTCCTGTCTGCTGGGCCCACACCCACTCGTGCCGGCTTTCCTTCATCACGTCTTCTTGCCCGTCGTCTTCCCGACAGAGGACATAAATGGTGGAAGAGACGGCAGTGTATAGGGGCGAGGCGGACGCGTTTTTCGGGTGCATGAAGAAGCCAGTACGTGCGCAGAACTGTCACACGAGCGACCTGAGTGGGAGGGGGGGCGTGGGCGCCTCTCTGCTACGCGCAAGGCCGGGATCCTCGCCAACAGCACTGGTACAAGAAAAGGCGAGGGTAGGAAGAGAAGGTCCCTCTTCTCCACCCTCCCGCGTGGCTTTCTGCGTGCACTGTTAACGTCGTGAAGTGAATGGTTCGATGATGTGGGCTTCCCTTCCCGCCCATCTTGATGATTGGATTCATCTCGTGGGCGCTGTACCTTATTCTTTTTTTTCTCGCTCTATGGAGGAGGCGAAGGGGTGAGTTGCCACCGGTACGCATTAGGGTGTCGCTGGTGGTGCTCGGCGTGTGCAACACGTGGTCGGAGAGGCGCTGTGCGGGCCTCACTTTCTGTTCATATGGCTTTCTTTCTTCTTTTTTTATGTGTGCACATGGACAGTTTTCTTTGGTTGTTTTTTCTTTCAATGTTTCCCACAACGTCTTTGGTTGTTGCTCTCTGCAGCCTTTCTCCGAACCTTTTTTGTATTTTGCTGCGCTCACACACTCCCTTTCGCACTCTTCTTCGACTACGTGTCCGACTCGTTCCCCTCTTCCCTCCCCCCGTTCCCACCTCTTTCTCAGTCTTTCTTTTATGCGCACAAAGCGAGTGCCGCTTCAAAAGTCAGTGATAGCCGCGGATAGGCATTACGCCCTCTTCGTCTGGCCTCTTCACAGTCTCTTCGTTTCTCCTGCATCCCTCTCTTGCGCGATGAGCTTAGTGGCCATCCGCCCCTATTCGACACCCTTCCCGTCTGTTTCATAGGTCTTTCTGCCTTTTCTGCTTTGTTCCTGTGGACATGGCAGAGCGGAGCCCTCGATGAAGAAGCGTCGGAGGCCAGGAACGCGGGATACGCAGAAGGGTAAGGGCGGCATGCAAGAGCTCAAGGCGGCGTGGCAGAGGACGAAGGTGCTGCTCTGCAATGCGACACCACTTTTACTCCCTGCATAGACGAACGTCCACTCCTTCCACCTTGACGGAGACGAACTCAGTGTACTGCGCCCTCTGCTTTCACGTTTGCGCAGCTACAGGTAGTCGTGTGCTCTTCTTTCTCGATCGGTTAGCTGCACAAATTTTCCCTACCCTCCCCTCTCCTCTTATGTTTTCTTCCCTTGCCTCCCTCTTGGCCGTGGCCTCTTATTCTCTTTCTCGCGGCCATTTATGTGTTTACTCTCGGGTTCGCTGCGGAGCTTGTCGCCCTTCCTCCTTATACGCCATATGCATGTGCGGCTAAATTTTCCCTCTCTTGTTCCCCTCCCTAAGTGCTGTACGTGATACGCGAGCCCTGGTGCGCAGCTTTTCTTGCCTCCCTTTTTGCATGCGATGGGCTTTTGAAATCACCTGCACAGATTTCGCTTCCATCCTCCTTTGTGTAGACGGGAGTGTGTCTCCGTGGGGGTGTTTGCCTGCGGCTTCTGCCAGTTTTCTTGTCCGCTTTTCTATCGCGCTCCAACTTTTCCTTTTTTCGAGCGTTTTCTTGTGCGTTCTATTTTCCCTCTTTCTTGGAAGCCTCGACTCTTCATGTAGCCCTAAACTGTATGTTGCCCAGCACTGTCGGAGGAAGTGAAACAGGCACGCACGCATTTGCAGGGCCGCAAGGGCGGCGACGATGACGGGGCCTTTATTTGGCGTAGGTGCGTATCTGCTGTGTGTTTCCGCTTTTTTCTTCCACACTTCTGTGTGTGTCAGCACCCTGTTGTCGATACCCACCCCCTCCCGCCCTTACCCTCACGAGTTGCTTGATTCGATCTTTTTTTTCCGGTGGGCTCGTCGAGTACTCACGCGGCCTCTTTCTCATCCTGCTGGTGTGCTCTAATGCCATAATTTGCCACCCCTACATAACCTACACGGGCCTCCCATCTTTTTGGCTAGCTGTGCGCTTCGTGCATGTCTGTGGGGGGGAGGCGTTGTATAGTTCTGTGTCTTTTTCTCCGTATGGTCTCCTTTCTGTCGCCTTTGTCTTTGCCGCCCCTGTCGGCCTACTCACCCATCCACCCACCCCTCTATTCTCTGGTGACTGTGTGCATTCATTTGTCGTAATAATTTGCTCTGATTGCCGTTCTTTGTTCCTCCGTTGCCTCCCCTCTCCTCCCTCTCTACCCCCCTCCCCCTCCCCCAAAGGCACCGTGTCTTTGTACGGGCGGTACCCGAAGTCGTTGAGCTGCTCGGTCTCCTTACCTTTTTTTTGGAGGGCTGACGCTGTGGTTTGAAATTCGCATGTGTGTGTGTGTGGGTGTCCGCTGACGATAGCCATTGTGCTCATCGTTAGTGCGATGGATGGCAGTGGCCGCTGTATTTGTTTTTTTTCATGTGTGCCTCTCTTGTCTCAGGATCGGTCACTTCGCCCTCTTCGCACACGCACGCGCGCGCTCTCTTCGCCTTTTCGTCTCTTCGCCTCGGACGATAAAAAGGGGGCATCAAAAAATGCCCGTGCGCGCTGTTCGATGTGTTTGGCCGCCTGTTGTGAAGATCCAATAACAATTTCCCCTGCATCTCTCTCCCTCCTGCACGTGTGGCGTTGGAAAAAAAAGTGTAACAACACCTCTTCTCCCCCTCCCCCTCCCTCATCTCATTCACAAGAAGAAAGACGATGCACATCAGTGTCTCAGAAAAATCGCGCAAAGGGACTTTCCGGTCATGGAGAAGTGGAGCGCTTGCGCGGCGCTAGGGTGACTGCGGACCTTCGTGTGACCCCCTGCGATGTACTTGTGGCAAGGCCGCGATGGACTCCTAGGAAAGCCGCATACGTATGGGAGAGGGGGAGGGGTCTTTGCTGCTTCGCCGCTGTATGTATATATATATATATCCCTCTCTCTTCCCTCGTTGCACTCTTTCGTCTCAGCATACGCGCGCGCATAGCAGTCCACCTCATTGTGTAAGAGCGCACACTTTCGCTTCTCTCTTCCCGCGTTCTGCTTTCTCCA
The DNA here is from genome assembly GCF_017916325.1 of Leishmania martiniquensis. Classification (NCBI taxonomy): domain Eukaryota; phylum Euglenozoa; class Kinetoplastea; order Trypanosomatida; family Trypanosomatidae; genus Leishmania; species Leishmania martiniquensis. The sequence continues at coordinate 1,608,565 of NC_090171.1, forward strand.
TCATCCTTACGAGCTGTGACTCTGTATGCCTCACGGCTCCTCCGGTTACTTCGCACCTTTCCTGCCCCCTACCCCCTTCCTTGCCCTCCTCTCTTTGGCCCTCGCGGCGCCTCAGGGCGAGTCAGCAACGCGACGCCTCCACACGTATGCGCACGGTTCAATAGAAGGTACCGCTGCCCTTCTTAGCCCCCATCTCCCTTTCGCCACGATGCTCCTGCTTCGCTATTTTCTGCTGCTGCTGATTTTAGTGGTCTTCATTATTGCCCTCGTAGGCACCGTAAAAGTGCCTCTTTACTCGAAAGAGATTACAGATTACGATCAACATGGCAAGATAGAGGTCTCGCTGTGGCTCATGTCGGTGGGTAATGTGACCCTGAAAGGCGAGAACGCGACGAATGTGCCGGCGTCTCTGCCAGTTCGCATCAACTACGCTGGCTGCGAGGAGTTCCGTGCTGTCTTCCGCTCCATGCAGGCCTTCGCGATTGGCGGCACCGTCTTAGGCTTCTACGCCCTGCTCGTGTCCTGCTTGCAGTGCTTCTGTCGTCTGAAGGTTAAGCTGCCGCTGTTTCTATTCCTCCTCTTTGCCATGATCTGCGAGTTGTGCGTCGTTCTCATCGGCGCCTCCGCCTTCGCGAAGGAGTTCTGCAAGAACCCGGGAAAGGACAGCAACCTCAGCACCGTCATATTCAAGGGCGCCGGCTACAAGCTCGACAGCGCCTTTGTGCTTCAGGTAATAGCACTGGTGGGGTATGCGATCTGCCTCATCATCACACCCTTTACGCAGCAGCTCTGGTGTGGCAAGTGCTGAGCGCTTTAACCGCGAGCCATGCAGGTGGTGACGTAGTCATCCAGCGAGAGTCAAACAGGGGACGCAGCGAAAGCCATCAGAGAAGGGCACACGGGTGGTGCCGGATGCGGAGAAGCAGTAGCCGATATTGGCAGTCATGCGTCCTTATCGCGTGTGTGTTTTCACCCTCCCCCTTGTCGTCATTGCTGCCCAATGCTGCGGCTTGCCGTCTCTGTCCACTCAACCCGCCCCCCCCTCTTGACTGCAGAGGGCAACGCTCGTTTCAGACGCCGCTACACCCTTTGTTTCCTGCCGTATCGACTCCTCGAGCATGTTCACGGAATGTGAATGAAGAGAAGACTCCTCAGTATCGCAGCGGTGCCCTTTTTTTCTCTTTCACCTGCGTAGCCGTTTGCTCTCTGTGATTACGAAGTACGTCAACGGTTCTGCATGATTGCGCCGCTTGAAGCAGACTTGGGGGTGACACCACACCGTATCCTGCAGGATACGGCGACAGATGTGCAAAGTATTCAGTGAAGCCTCGCAGAGGAGCAGCGCGCCGGTCTGCTCCCGATGTACACTTCTGCACTCTCTTCCCCTCCCACTCCCATTGGTTTCCCACCCCCAGCTTTCCCTCACGTCAAGTAAGGGAGAGAAAGCAAGAGGAGGAGGGGGAGGGGGGGGGTAGCGCCACGTCGATCACCACTCTCATACTTTTCTTTTTCCTTTCCGGCTTTTCCTTCTGTCTCTCTGACGCTTTTGCTGCTTTGCTGTGGTTGTCTCTGACACCTCTTTTTGTTTCTTTCACTTGTCACCCCGCCGTCTCCTCTCCCACTCCCTCCCTCCTCCCCCCTCTCTCTCTATATATGTGTATTCCTTTCTAGCCTGCGTCTCATTGTGTCGTGGCCGTGACTCTGTGCAACGTGTCTTCTATGAGTCTACATGTGTGTGCGTGTGTGTCTCTCCCCATCCGCTTTCCGTTGTCCCTGTGTGACCTGAAGAGAAGTAAACGTATGTACCCCCCCTCTCTTTTCTATTTTTCTCCCTCATTGTCCATGTTGTGTCCCGTTTGGCGCCGCGGCACCTCAGCGGACTGCGGAGCCCGAGTGCCGGCGGGTTTGCGTAGACGCGTGTACACTAAAATATCTGGGCGACTACCCGCGTAGCTGCGCATTGCATCATGTGTGAAGCCTCTCCCCTTTCTGTGGCCACTTTGTCGCGCCTCTCCTTCCCTTCCTTCGTCCTCATCGTCTTCTCTCTCCCACGCACGCACGCCTTCTCCTCGCCCTTGGTTCGGCGTGTGTTTCAAACGATCTCTCCCTCTCGCTCTGTCCCTCCGTCTCCCTCTGTGTGTTTGTGTACAGAGAGCGAGAGGGTGACGGAGGGGGACGGTAGTTGGGTAATACCGTTCTTTTTTCCCCTTCTTGATTCTTTCCGACGACGAGAGAAAACAAAACGATGCGAGCCGCACCGGAGCGAAGGGTCAAGGCGATCGTCAGTAGTCTGGCCCATTCCTCTCGTCCTCTGTCTCATGTATTTAGGCGGGGAGGTGTGTGTGGGTGCATGTGCACGCTGTTTCCCCCCGTGCTGTGCTGTGCCATGAGTGACTGTGCACCTTTCCGTTGTTCGCTGTGGCTTGTGTGGTTTTGCTGCTTCCTGTGCACAGAAGTTCCCCGCACACTCTCCCTCCCCTCCCCCTTACACGCACGCACCTATTCCTGTCTTTGCCCCTTCCATTTCCGTCTTCCTTTTTTCCGTTCGCCTGCTCTTGCCACTCTCTCGGCTCCCAGCGCTTCTTCGTCGTCGGTGGACTGAGGAAGTGATGATGAGGTGTGTGTGTGTGTAATTGTTCGTGCGTGCGCGGGGGGAGGGGGGAGGAATCGCATCGTCCTCTTTTTTTCTCGCCTTCTTCTCGATAAGCCACCGACAAATGAGCGCACGGCAGCAAGCGTGGACGTTTTTCACGCCCGGGCAGCGGCGGTGTGTGCACGCAGTGCAAGCATACGCGGGAAGTGGCATGGATAAGGATGCGAGTGGGCCGGCACAATCGTGGAACTGGCGCCATCGCCACACCGCCCCTTCTCTTCTTATTCTACCAGAGCCAAAGCATGGGGAGGGCGCCGCGCATGGCTTTCATAGAAACGGGATCGGGGGCGAACAAGTGTGGTCGCTGGCGGAGAACGGGAAGGGCTGCTTTCGCGCCGCCCCTGACACACCCGCCACACGTGAGCTACCGTTTCGCCCTTGCATGCAACTGTGCGGCAAAGTACCTACGTAGCAACGGCATCTCTTGTCATTTTTCCCGGCGGTTCCATGCTACCTGCACATGCTCGTTGCTGTCTCGTGCTGCCATCTCCCATCCTCCTTCTCTTCCCCCCACCCCCTTTCTTTCCTCTTTGTCGCCACCACACACCGTATGCTCGCTTCTCCCTACCCCGCCACCTCCTCCGTCGGCCAACAGAAGTGCGCCTCTCGCAAAACATAGCGGCTGTCCTTCGATAGACTGCAAGCATAATGGCGGCAGCTTCGTTCGCCGGGAAGCTGCGACCACCGCCAGAGCAAATGCAGGTGCACTACATCTCTGACAACGTGTACACACTCGGCACTCTCAGTTGCGCCGTTTGTGGTCATGCCTTCCCAATTCACACAAATGCGTGGCAGCGCAGCACGTGCGGCTGCTGCGGAACGCTTCACGAGCCTGGCACGCACTCGGCGTTCCGGCATCATCTTCAAGCCCCACGCGGGGCAAGCGGCGGTGTACATACGAATGCCAAAGTGTGTGCTTTGAACACGAGCGCCGCTCTCTTTTTCACCGAGACGGAAGTGTCCGCGGCAGTGGAACATATTCGCCAAGCGCTCGGTGACGCGGCCAGCGCTGGTGCCTCGCCGCCGTTTGGGTCAGCACCCGGTACCGCGGGCGGAGCAACGCGCGCCGGTATTACCGAGGTGGACGATCGCATTATCGAGGAAGCGTTCTGCGAGACGTGCGGTTCCCACCGCCCCTGTAAGACCTTTGCCCGGCAAACGCGCAGCGCTGATGAGGGTCAGACTATTTTCTTCCAGTGCACCAAGTGCAACTCAGAGTGGCAGCAAAATTCATAAGAGGTCGCCGCGGCGGCGCTCTCCCACCCTTTTGTCGCTTAAGCTGCCACAAGGGCATCAAATAAGAGGCAGAAAAAATGCAAACATTTTCGCCCTCGTGCGTGGCTGATGTCTTCTTCGTTTTCTGTAAGAATGTGTGTGTGTGTGTTGGGGGGGGCGTGTGTTTCATCTCTTCGCGGCGCGCCTCCCCTTCTCGGTAGGGAGGCAGACAGCACGCTCAACTCGCACCATTAGCGACGTCGGTGCAATCATGCCTGCATGCAACTACTGCACATCGACGCTGAGTGTGATTTGAAAATGCAAAAGAAAAGATCTCCATAGAGTAGTGGATAGTGCGGGCGTCTGCCATGCAGGCTCGCCCCCCTGCCCCCCTTTCTCTTGCCAATCTCTGACGTCTCCGTACCAGCATACGCTCCGTTCCTCTTACCGCTCCAAGCCTGCGCACGTGGAACGCGATACTTGCCTGCATCTATTCTCGCCTCTTCATACCAGTCTTTGCTGACCATGCGCCTGTGGTTTTCAATTTTTTTCTGCATCGAAACGGTTCCCTCCACTGATTCGTCACACATGTGCGTGCTTCCGAAATGGGATGCGCTTGCGTCTTGACGTTTCCCTTTCTCTCTCAGTAAACGCGAGTGCGGGTCACCGGCACTGTTCTTTGGCCAGGCGCGTCGTCCCGCCGCTTCATCGCGATACGATACGAAAGCGGAGAAGGTGCGCGTTGATGAGGGGGTCGGTACCGTGCGGTCTTCTTTTTCGTTTCCTTCTACTTGGGCCCGTCTCTCGAGCTAGGCTTCTACCACAAAAGGCATCTGTAGACTCTGGCGATGCCGGCTGGTGGATCTCGCACGGCCTCGGCGGCTGCGCAGAGGCCAGCTGCGGCTTCGGCCTTCTCCCCTCACCCGCCCCAGGTGACTGCGGGCGTCCGTGCGAGCGCAACAGCCAAGCATGGCAAGCCGGCCTCCGCCATAGCGTCGGCGGCAGCGGCAAAGGAGGGGTCCGGCACGGCGATCGATCTTGCCACTACGACCGCACCGCTGGAGCGCGTGCTGCAGATCGGCCAGCCGAGCTTCTCTACACAGCTTGCCTTCATCAAAGTAAATCGTGCTGTGGCCTCGCTGGAGCGTGCGGTGGAGCGACTAGAGCTGCTTAGCCTGCTGGACGCCACCGGCCCAACTCCCGCTAAAGAGGGAAATCACAAAAACGCGAGCAGCACCCAAGCGACGCTGAATGCGAAAGGGGTAGCCGCGGGAGCGACAGCCAGCCTGTACCCGCACAACTCCTTGCGTGGGCCTGCTGTGCTAGCTGGCGTCGGCCACGAAGCGAGCGCCGCCACTGCGCAGAAGGTGGGGGAGGTGCTTGCCGTGAGCCAGGAGCAGCGAAGCGGCGGGCGTGCGTCGGTGCTCGAGTTGCTGGCAGAGCAGCGGGTGCTGGAGCGACGCTACGGGGAGCTGCTAACCCAGGCGCAGCCAATCGTATCCCTGCACCCTGGTGAACCGCAACTACAACCCCAGTGCTTCGCGCACGTCCGAGACCCGGCCCACGTCGCTCTGGAGCAAGAATTTGCCTTGGTGTCTAACCAACTTCGAGATACAAATCGTCTCTTGTGCACACAGCTTCAGGACAACCCTCAAGATGTTGACAACTGGGCCAAGGTGTGCAACGGTCGTCGGGAGCTTGTAGCACTTCTGAAGGACGCCATCCAAGAGCTGACCGTGGGATACAGGGAAACCTTTCAGCAACAGCAACTCCGACAGCAGCAGCAGCAGCAGCAGGCAAATGCCGCCTTCGATGCCAGTCTTTGCCGGGGCGTCACCCCGGCCAGCGTCAGCGAGGACGCGCAGCTCAGCCATAGAATATCTAACATGGATGCGGCTGACCTTAACAGTGCCGGCGCTAGCGCTACCGGGCTCGCCCGCAGCGACAGTAGGCAGTCCTCCATGACGGGTGGCGGCATTGTCTCCACTGAGAGCGGGTCGCGAGTCTCGCAATTTCTCAAATGTTTTGGCGGCACCCTGCAGCGGCATCGGGCATCTCGAGCCCAACAGCAGGGGCCGCGCATCCCGCTGTCCTCGTCTTTCCAGCAATTCGCTGTGAAGATTCTGCAGGAGGAGGCGTCGCAGCGCTGGGCAGACGACGTGTTATCCAAGGAGCGTGCACTGAACCAGAACGTGAAGCAGCTACAGGCAGACCTTGTCCGCGAGAGTGAGCTGAAGGACAAGGAAGTTGCAGAGCGCCTTGCCCGCATCGCGGCACTGAAGGTGGAGCTGCGCAAGCTGAAAGCCGCTTTGCAGCAGCGCTCTGATGCCGCCAAGGCCGGTGGCGAGGCAGCCACCGAAAACCTCCTTCGCTATGGCGCCGCCCAGGTGCGTGGTGTGCGGCAGGGGGCACAGCACGACGAGAAGATGCTTGTCATCGGCGCCACGACGCACGAAGTGTTCAGCGCATACCTGCGCGAGCGCACTGCCGCGATGGATGCATTGGCTGGTGAGTGGGAGGCCAAAACACTGCGTGAGCTCAAAAAGAAGGAAGCAGCCAAGATCGACGCGGAAGGGAGTCGCCAGGCGTGTGCGCAGCGTCTCAAGGACCTGGAGCACGAGCGGGACGCTCAGCAGGAGCTCAAGGAGCAGCGCGACTCCGCGCAAAAGGCAGAGGAGGACGCACGGAGGCAAGCGGAGGAGCAGCGGGCCGCTGAGTATGTGGCGGCGTCCGTGTTGGAGTCCGCTCTCAAGGCGATGCTGACACGGCAGTCACTTAGCAAGCTGCAGAAGGGCTCCAAGAAGAAAAAGAAGGCGGCAGGCTAATGTGACACAAAACCGCGGTCAGTACAGGTGGCTCCATATACACCTTCTTTTGTTGTTGCTTGGTGTGCGGGCCGGGAGATGCGGGTACGCATTGGCTGCAGTGGCGTCGATCGCACCCGAAGTAGGCACCTCTCCACCAGGACGTGCGACCAGCACATCCATGTACATAAGATACGTGTTTACCTTTACCCCTCTCCGAAAATGTACATGTGGGCCTCCCCGTTACCGTCACTGTTCCTATCTATGCTCTTGCTGTCATTGCTTCGATGCCGCACGCGCCTACGGCTGGTGATGGGGCTAGACGAGAAAGATGCATCGGATGCATCTCTGTTCACTGTGGCTCTGTGTGTGTGTGTGTGTGTATCGGTACACGTGCGCGTCTACGCTCATCTCGCGTGTCGCTTGCTCAACGCGCGACCTTACCGCTCACAGACGCCCCACATGCGCCGAAGGAACCAGCAGAGGGCGGGCAATGAATAGATAGGCTCTTCACCTCGGTCTTCCCCATGTTCAGGCAACGAATGGAAATCACACACGCACAGACACACAGACACAGAGAGACACATAGCGGGTATGTGTGGCGTATTTTGCGCTTTCCTAGTGGATGTGCGATTGCATCGGTGCCGTCGAGGCTCAGCCTTCCTAACCCTGACGCGACAGCCATGCTACTCGGATTCATTGCCTCGAACTGCGAAGAGGCCGCAGTTGCTCGGGAACGGGAGGAAGGCGCGTGTGGTACGCCCCCTTCCTCCCCCTCCTCTCCCTTCACGCGCACACAAGCACAGGGGCTCTCACCTAAGAGGGCGCTGGAGAACTCCCTCTTGCCGAAAGGTACTCTTCCCACCAGCATGCTCCTCATCATCTTCTGGCTTGTTCGCCTTCGTCTGCGTCGTTCCTGTATCCGTCACCTTTGCATGGCACAGAGGCTCGAGCCTTCGTGACGACGAAGCCCCGACACGTGCAGACGCGTACCAATACAGGTCGAACCAGCGCACCGGCAGGCGTGCCCTCAGTGAGAAGAGGAGCTGCTGCGCCTCGCGCCTAGCGGCCAGCGCTGCGCTCTGTCATCATCTTTGCATACTCACATCCTTTTTTTTTCGTCTGGGTGGGGTTAGCACAGTACGGCTCTCCATCGGAGGCGCCTCTCCACTTGCCCAGAGGCATGTCCAACAACAGGCGATCCCGCCCTGCAAAGAGGATCAACGGGGCGGCCAAGGCGGAGCGAAGGCGGGTGGCATCTTCGCCCACTGCAGCGCCCGATCGTCACATCCCTCCGATACCTCAGGCGAAAAGCGTACTCTCTGCCCCCAAGTCTATTGAAGACATTGCCTCCCTGTTCATCGGGGCGAGCAGCGGTGGTAGCGGCGGCAACGTATACGAGAGCAATGAGAGGATCCGGTCAAAGCGGAAGAACGCAACAGGCCCGACGAAGCGACCCCGCGAGGATGCGGGGAATCTCACCACAGGAAAGCATTCACCGGCAAAACGGCACAAGAGGTCCGTGATCTGCTCACTCTCGCCGAAGGTGACGAGCCCCACCATCGAATCTGGGAGGAAGGCAGGTAGCCAGCCAGGAGCGGCGAATCGACATGAAAATGATGAGGACGACGAGGAAGATATCAAGCTGTCTAAGGCTGTACAAGCGCAGACGCTGGGCTTCCTGCAGCAGCTGAACCCCACGAGTCGAAAAGTCTTCTGGGGTCTCCGCGCTGCTGCGCAAGGGAAGCAATCCGCTGCAGCAGCCGCCACGGCCGCAAAGGGCAAGGCCAAAGAGGCAAAGAAAGTGGCCGACCGTGTAGAAGAAATTTGGCGCGTTGGTGGGGCGTACATGACCAGGGGTGCAGACGGCGACATCGATGGGAGCGACAGGGGGCGCGGGGCTATCAGCGACTGCGAATCTCAGGTCTCCACGAGCAGCAGCGAGCCGTCATGGGTGACCGACAGCAGTGAAGGAGAGGAGGACTTTCGCAGCGAGGACGAAGCCGGCAACGATATGGAGAGCGCTCCTGTCGCCACTGGCGCGGCGAGACGGTGCAGTACCGTGGGACCGCCAAAGCGAGGCGGCGGTGGCGGTCGTCTGTTCCAGGGCGACGGCGATGGCGTCTGGGACGAAGATTGATTGCATGAGAAGGGCATGTATGAGCAGCTTTCGAAGGGCCAGTATGTGCTCCACAAGTGAGCAGAAAAGGCGGAGGCACCGGTGGTGTGTACGGCGGTGCAGATGACTTCTATTCACTGCTGTCTGACTGCCCCTTTGACTAGATCGGCTACGAGGCCGCATTGCACACTCACACATCCTCGCCCACCCACCCCCTCAAGAAGGAAAAAAAAGGGGTGACCAGCAGACGCGTGGGACTGAAGAGATTTGCCCGCTCGAGGAGGGGTGTTGGGGATGAGGAACAGCTGTCTCACTTTCTGCCCTTCCGCTCCTGCACATTTGCACATGAAAAGGGAAGCGCTCGCTTGACAACGAATGGCTCATCTCACGCGATGGGTGAGGTGCTGCCGGCTTCTCAACAGCATATCCATGCGCGCGAGTGAGCGTTGCGTCTTGCCGTTCTCCCTCTTGTATCCTGTTTCCAAGGCCACGCTTCTCTGCTTCGTCGCCACTTTACGTGTGTGCTCTTTCTCTTTGCATATCCTTTCGGCTCTTATACCTTTCTCACTTCATGCACCGCCGCGCATCTGCCTCCTCCGACAAGGAGGTCACACATACACAGAGACACACGCCAGCACGTATTGTGAAAGGGCAGGTGCTCTTATTGAAACGTTTATCTCCAGAGCCAGCCGTGACATCATTACCAGCCCACACCTCGTTCATGTTTAGCTCACCATATTGTTTCTCCCTCTCCGTCGCCTCACAGAAGGACCTTTTCGCCCGCAGAGAAACACGCGTGCATACGCTACTCCTCGCGGACTCCTCCTACACTGCCGCGCACTCTTCGAAGCAATGGCGTCCCCTCGAAGCTTCCAGAAGCTGCAGGTCACCTCCCTCTCAAAGGACTTTCGCAATGCTACCTCGGTCGTTGAGGCGCAGCTGCCGGAGGAGGTACCGGAGGGAAAAGTACGCGTATCTGTAAAGTATGCTGGAGTTAACGCGAGCGACTTGAACTTCACGAACGGCTCTTATTTCCCAGGCGCACAGCCGCCGTTCGACTGTGGCTTCGAGGCAGCAGGCACGGTAATGAAGATCGGCGCGGGTTTCATAACTGTGAAGGAAGGTGACCATGTGGTGCTAATACAGTACGGCTGCTTCGCCCAGTTCGTTGACGTGCCTGCGGAGACGTGCATAAAGGTGCCGGAGCTGAAGCCCGAGTGTGTCGTGCTCGCTGTCAGTGCTCTTACGGCCGCTGTCGCGCTTGGTGAAGTGGGTTGCGTAAAGAAGGGCAACGTTGCACTGGTGACTGCTGCCGCGGGTGGTACGGGCCAGGTTGCGGTGCAGCTGCTCAAGCACGTCTACGGTTGCACAGTGATCGGCACCTGCTCCTCCGCAGAGAAGGTCGCGTTCCTCAAGAGCATTGGCTGTGACCACATTATAAACTACAAGGTGGAAAGCGTCGGCAGTCGCCTGCAGGAGCTTTGCCCGAAGGGCGTGGATGTCGTCTACGAGTGCGTCGGTGGTGAGCTCTTTAACGATGCCGTGCTCCACCTTGCCGTGCACGGCCGTCTCATCATCATCGGCTCCATCTCGAGCTACAAGAGCGGTGAGGCTGTGCCCTTCTCCCACCCAAGCGGAGCCCCACTAACGACGGCGCTCCTGCTGAAGTCTGCGTCTCTGAAGGGCTTTTTCCTCCTGCATTACCTCAAAGTGATCTCGAAGTACCTGGCAGAGCTGCTGCAACTCCTCGAGAGCGACCAGATAAAGCTCTTCGTGGACAAGAAGTTTTGGGGCCTGAACAGCGTTGCGGATGCCGTTGACCACCTTTACTCGGGCACGAGCTTTGGCAAGGTGGTGGTCGAGATTCAGTAGTACTGAACCAGAAGGCGAGCGATGTGTAGCATGCACCATGCTTTTCTTTTCCTCTTAAGGCGGGGGGGCTCCACTGCAACTGAAACGGCCGGGAGGCGCGGGGAACGAATGAGGCCGCTGTGTAACTTTTGCGTATAGTGGTGCTCCTACACCGACCGGTGAGGCGAATACCGTAAGACGCTCTTAGCAGCTGAAAATGCAGAGGCAGCCTGTATTCACGCTGTCATCTCAGAAGCACGCTCAGTCGGCGCCTCTAATGCCAATGCACAGGAAATGTCGCGCTTCAGTTGGGCGCGTCCTCCTCCCTCCCCTCACGGTTGTCACCGCATTGTTTCTGTTCTTTACCACCTTTCCTCCCTCAGCTTGCTATTTTTTTTCTTTCGTGCGAATGTCTTAAGGCGGCCTGCGCGCGATATAGCGCATCCTGTCGCGCCAACGGTGTCGGCCTCTCAGTGCTTATACGTGGATGTGTGGGCATTGACCTTTTTATATGTGTCCCCTCCCCCCGCCCTCGGCCTTATGGGCGAGCGTGTACATCACAGCGCCCCTCCGTATGCTCTCTGTTGTCGCCTCTTCTTTTTCCCCGCCTCCTCGATCCTTTTCTTTTTGCTCGCTGTTACGCCGTATCCGCTCGCCTCGGTGCGTCTTCTGCGTCTTCTCAGCCCCGCTTCTCGCCTGTTCGTTGTTTTCTCAGTTTTTTTTTCAGGGTGCGGCAAGCCCTTCCCCTCCCTCTTCCTTTCCATCATCGCGTACTCGCCAACGAGAAGACCAGCACGGCACTGGTTGCAAGGGAGGCGACACCCACGCACATGAAGGGGGAATCATCGAGGAGATCGGCGGTGCGGAAGGTAAGAATGAAGGTGTGCCATGTCTCTTCGCAAGAGGGCGGCGTGAGGGTTATTGTGATTACTGCAGATGTCTGTAGCCGGAGAACTAATCACACCTCAAGGACCATGCGCGCACAGGCAGCGTGGCATTTAGAGCTCGTTCCAGAGGGGTGTCGCTTCTTTTTCGACACTGAAGTGCCGATCCCTCCAGCGAGGGCGTGACTTCCAAGAGAAGATCGAGTCCCCTCTCGAGCACCGGGCGCGGGAAGATAGCAGCGCGTTCGCCTGAGGTTACCTTGTCGGCTATCGTGATTGCTTTCGCTATCAGACAGCACCAGAGCGGCAGTAGCGACGCCATCCACGTGGCGTGAGTGCTGTCTCGTGTTCCTTCTGCTCTCCGCATAGCGTTCCTCCTCCGCCCCCTGCTCCCCTCTGTCACCTTCTTGTGGTGCTTTTGCTTCCGTACCCAATGACTCTTTGGCACATGCACGCGCACGCACGAAGCACCGCAGGTCCTCCCCTGCGGCTCATGTTGTGGTCGGGCTGCCAATAGTCTTCACTACTCCTCTCACTGACGCACACACACACACACACACGCCTGTACAGACTCTCTCTCTCTCGCCCCCTCCCTGTCGCGGTTGACGTTGCGCTTCGTCCTCAGGGGTCGGCAGGTCGAACCAAAAGTGGAGAAAAAAAAGGATGTGCTGGTCAACCATATACCGCAAAAAAAAAGGGGCATTACATCGAGCCCGCTTCAGGCCCTCCAAGCCGAGCATGCCTCTCCTTGGAATAGTGTGAAGAGGAGCGCAGGGAGTGACGGCGCAAGGGATAGAGGAGGCGGAGGAGGCAAGGTGCGGGGGAGGAGGGAGGGAGGGGGGGGCATTGCTTTTAGCCATGGCATGCCTTCCATTTCTCTTCGTATGGGAGTTCTTCTCTATCAAATGCTTTTGTGTGGTTGCTTGGGGGTAGAGGGGTGCATTGCCCCCGAACCGAGCGGCATCCCTGTCGCGCATGTATGCGTGCACGCACATATCATACACACCAACCCGCACGCTGTTTCTTCTGCTCCCTCCCCTTCTCCTCCTCTCCCTCACTCCTTCCCATTCCGTTTCGCCTACAGCCAGCAGTACCTCAGGCCATTGGTGCCGCATCCTTAAGTAAGGGGGCGGATCTCTCCGTTTTGCATCTTGGACGCGCGCGCGCGCTTTCTTGCCTTCTCTCGGCCTCTCTTGTCCCCCTGCACGCCGCATTATCTTCGCCTTGGTCCGCAGAAGGGAGGAGAGCGCCGACTTTGGTTGTGCCTGCACCTCCATAATGGCTCTTAGTCTTGTCGAGTCGGCCTTGAACGCCGCCGTCGCGGTTGCCGCGCACGCGCCGGCGCTAGGAATCATTCTGCTTGGCAGCATCGCTGCGTATGCTGGCACCATGCGCTACATCCCAAACGTGGCGAGGACGCTCTTCGAGCGCAACATCTTCGGAGTCGATATTAACAAAACCACGGTGGAGCAGCGCCTGGAGTTCGCTGCGAAGCGCCGGGCCGGCCAGGTTGAAGAGAAGGAGTTTCAGAAACAGGCGATCCCAGAATCCCTCGGCATCCTGGCAGGTGCCGTGTACCTGTCTGTGGTGATGGTGCTAACCCTGTGTCTCTGGCTCCTCGGCGCCGCTCGTGACGGGGCGAGTAACGTGTTCGCCTCGCTTCCCGGCCCCTTGTTGACCATTACCGTGATGCTTCTACTGGGCTTCGTGGATGATGTGTTGGATGTGAAGTGGCGCCACAAGATCATTCTCACCACGCTCGGCTCGCTGCCGCTCATCATGACATACGACGGCAGTCTCTCTGTGCTTATGCCGTGCGTGGTCGGCCGCCTTGGCCTGTCCACAGTAAACGCAACGAAGGAGTGGCTGCAGCGCCTCGCCGCTGCTCAAGGGATGCCGGTGACCGCTTTTCACGTCACGGCTCCCTTGACATGGCTCTCCTACGCCCTCAGCCACCGCTCCTACGTTGACATCTCCGATAGCGGCGCGGCTTTGATTTACCTTGGCCCCGTCTACCTGGTGTACCTGGCCTTGCTGTGCATCTTTTGCACCAACAGCATCAACATTCTTGCTGGGGTCAACGGCGTGGAAGTGGGGCAGAGCATTGTGATCGCGGTCGCGTCTGTTGTGTACAATTTGTTCCAGATGCGCCTCGAAAGACAGGCAACGGCGGACTTGAGCCGCAGCGCCGGTGCTGTGGCAGCTGTACGTGACATGTCGAGCGATCATCAGTTGCGCGCGCTGCTCTTGCTGGGCCCTTTCATCGGTGTGAGCCTGGCGCTCTGGCGCTACAACCGCTACCCATCCCGCATCTTCGTCGGAGACAGCTACACCTACTTCGCCGGCACCGTGCTCGCGGTTTCCGGCATCACTGGCGTGTACAGTAAGACGCTGCTGCTTTTTTTCGCACCTCAGGTTTTCAACTTTATCATATCGCTGCCACAGCTGTTCAACATTGTTCCGTGTCCGCGCCATCGCGTGCCGACGTGGAACCCACGGACAAACTTGCTGTCCAGCAGCCACAACTACACGATCCTTAACGTCATCCTCTACCTCTTCGGTGATATGCACGAAGAGACGCTGACGCGGGCGATCCTCATTTGTCAGGTCATCGCCTGTGCTCTCGGCTTCGTCGTCCGATACGTGTTGAGCTCCTTCCTCTATGATGAGGTGCGCTGAAGACAGCTTCGAAATGGTGCGCAACAGAGGCCAGGGATGGCGCAGATTGGCAATGTTTACATCATCTCACTCCTCTGCCTCCATGTATGTCAAGTGCGTGTGAGCAACGCACGTCGCGGCGCGAGCGGGTGCACGGAAGGGGCGAGGTGGCAACGGTCTGAACCCTGGCATTCTGAGCGTGTGCGGCGCCTTCCCGCACGATGCTTCTCCGCATTGAAAGTAAGATCAGGAGGAATTCCCTCCACCGCCTAACGGCACACACACATATATATATATTGGAAGAGACAGGGTAAAAGCCGGCAGCCCACGCACCGCTGGTATGCGCCTTGTGCGTCAAAAAAAAAATTCACATTTTTCGGACGCATTAACCTGCAGAGAAGTAAAGCGTTTGTGTGCGTGTATGTGTCTCCGTGGCTGAGGACATCTGCGGAGGTCTCTTTCCGCAGTGTTTTCAACGCTGACTTTTGCCTCCCCATCGTTTGCGTCGTCCTGGTACACTCCTTCCCCAGGTCTCCTCGTCCCTGTCGTTGTGTGTGTCTGAGAGAGAGAGTCCAAGTTGCGCGATGCTCTTCTCCCTGTGCCCTCAACTCGTATCGGGCGGGGTACCTGCGTCTCCGAAATCGCGGCGTTGTTGTGCCGCCATGTGGCCCACGTCACATCTTTCCTTCTCCTGCGTTTGCTTCATGTCCCACTGCACGTGCGGTGCCACTGGGTGTGGGTTTTTTTCGCGACGAGACAGCGGCCATCACGCACGCGCTCGCCGCTCGTGAAAACGGGAAAGGAACATTACTGGCATGCTGCGTGCGCTTGCGAGAAGCGAACCCTACCGAGCACTGACGCACAACCATAGACTGGCATGCAGGGCACAAGCACAACGAATACATCCAGCATCACCCCATAGAGTCTTGGCGCCGGGAAAAACTACTGCGCGCCCCACTTTTATCGTCTGTCCAGCATGTCCTCATCGATGCAAAATGGAGTTGGCGGTGGCGGCGGAGGTAGCAACAGTGGCAGTGTCAGCCTCGCCTTCGGCTCACTTGCAGATGAGCGGGCCTTCAGCAACTACCACATGTCCTCTTTTATGGCGATGGAGGTGTCGACAACGATTGTGCCTCGGTTCACGATGGACCGTGTCGACTGCCTCAGCGGCAGCTACGGGCCCTTCGCCCCAAACTACCCCATCGACGTTCCTCTCTGGCTCGCCCTTTACTTTCGGCAGACCGACACGTGCGCGATCCAGCCTCCCGACTACCTGCGCGTGGAGTACTTGCGCGACGTCATCGAGCGAGAGCGGACCAACGATCAGGGCTTTGAGAGCCTGCCCTTCTACTTCTACGAAATCGCGAAGAAGTTGACGGAGCGGGGCGGCGGCCGAGGGACCGGGGGCGGAGGCAATAACGGCGGTGCTTCAGACGACGGCGACACGCTTCCCCACGTAGTGGAAGTTATTCGCCTT
Source organism: Leishmania martiniquensis (assembly GCF_017916325.1). Taxonomy (NCBI): domain Eukaryota; phylum Euglenozoa; class Kinetoplastea; order Trypanosomatida; family Trypanosomatidae; genus Leishmania; species Leishmania martiniquensis. The sequence goes on from NC_090171.1 coordinate 1,624,226, forward strand.
GTTAATGAAATACACGCGATGCGGCAGCAGAAGCTTAAAAACCTCATGACGGTCTTCGAGGCGGAAGGGTCGCCTATGTTCATTCCTGGTGTTTTGCTAACAAATATCGTCTGCCATGAGCTGCACTTTCTTCGAAGCAGCTTCGGGCTCGTGCTGCAGCAGGCCGCGTCGATGGAGCGGCAGCGACAGCAGCTGATACGGCTGCCGCCCGTCTCAATCGCCAATCCGGGTCGCTTGTCTTCTACCGTGGGTGGGGCGACGCGGACGAGTGGGGTGAGCAATGCACGCACGACCACCACACTGGCCCTGGCAAGCACACCAGACGGTGCCGCCACGGCAGTGGACCTTTCCCCTCATATGGACGATGACAGCTTCGTACGCGATCGGGCCACAAACTCTCAAGGATCAGTGCTGGCAGACCCCGCGTCCGTGACAAGAGCGATAGCAATGACAGCAGGTGATGGTACACCGCCCAACGCGGCGGCGGACGTGATGCCGCTGGTGCAACCCGCCGTGAAAAAGCGTCGCACCCTACGGCAGACATAGCGGCAGCGTTGTGGGGGAAGGCATGCCAACCACAAGGGCCTCATACGCCAGAGAAAGGGTGTCTCACAGCCTTCACAAGACTTTTGTGGAGCTCCGCACACCACAGGCGTGCTGGACGCACGCCAAGTTTCTGATGCGTTTCTCTCTTTATGTTCGCCCTGTAACCTTTGTATGCGCAGCCCGAAAGTCGAGGCGTCCGTTAAGGTCAGCAAAAGAGGTACGCTTGGCATCCATCGCGTCATCTGCTCGCATGCCTCCTTCCGACACCCACGGCATTTCGCCTAGAGGTGCGGGCGAGCAACTTCAGCTCAACAGCGCCGTTTGGGTGCCCCCTAACAGACCCCTGAAGCTCATGGCCAATGCTCGGTTGACGCACCTGGGTCTCGGTGCGTTCAGCTTCTCTCTTGTGCCGCTCTCTTGATCTCTCTCTCAATTTCCCCGCCTCCACCTTTCTGCTTCACTCAGCTGTGAATTGTATCGACCCCATTGGCAGCGCGAACGGGCCAGAGGATCCGTGGCCAAAGACAAAAAAGTGATCACCGGGGAGCGCTACCGAACACAACGTCTTTGCCGCCCTCCGCTCTGCCCCTCTGCTCTTTAAAAGGGCGCCAGCATCGCTCAATCTACAACTTCCAGGGGGAAAAGACAGAGACAGAGAGAAATAGGAACTCGAGTCCACGCTAACGGAAAAAACGCGCGGACTCACACAAATCTTTTTTTTTCGTTCAGAGGCGCAAAGAGGCGAGAGCCCCTTCTCTCATCCCTTTCCCCTCCACTCGTTCTTACTCGCTTCATCGCACCATCGAGCGACATTCCCTTTCTCCTCCTCAAGGGCTCTTTTCTCACTGCTTTACTCACTTTTTACTTGAGCCATCCGTAAGCGGCTCTTCCTCTCTTCTTCATGAGAATGTGCTAGCAGAGCATGCGTTGGCCATTGTTATTGCTTTTCTATCTCGCCCTTCTACCTGTTAGTGGTTCCCTCGCTCTTTTTTTTATTTTGGTACGAAATTTGTGGTATATGAGTTGAGGTCCCCGAACTGCCATTGCTACATCTGTCCCTCCCCCCACACCACCACCACCGCCGCCCTTCTTTGCTTCTCTCCCTTCTTCACATCGTCATCGGTGCATCGCGCGCCCACACTCGCAGTGCGCATCTCCAATTTCCTTTTGTTCTGCTTCCTTTTTTTGGCGGGGTCGCTTTCTTTTTCGTTTCACTTTCTTTTGCATTCATCTGATCATCCCGCTTGTCTGTGGCAGCTTCTTCTCGGTCACCCCCCCTCCCTTCCCCATCGGCTGCTGCCGACCTCCTCCTGCTCCTTTTTCCGTCTCCCTAATCTCACCCCCTCTGTCTTGTGTTCTCTAGTGTGCTGTGCCGCTCCTATCTATCAATATATAATTATATGGTCGTCTTCTCCCCCCGCTTCCTTCTTCCCCCCCGAGTCCCTCCGCTCCACGCTTTCCGTCGTGAGTGCACGTTTGCGCCCGGCGACACACACTCGCTGTCGTCGCAGGACCACGCGCGGGAATACTTGCTCACGCCACTGCCGCCGCTCACTCTTGATCTCGTTCCCTGTGAGGTGCTCCTTTCGACTTCGCATTTCGTTACCGCCTCCTTCCCTCCCCCTTCCCCTTCGCTCCCCTCGCAGCAGATATTTGTCTACATCTTGGCAAAGAAGAGCTGCAAAGCGGAAAAAGAAAGCGCATACAGATTTAGAGAAAGGAAGAAAGCAAAGAAGCGAGGCAGAAGCTGTTCCGGTGACCGCTCCCATGTTCCGCAAGCGCCGCCTCTCAAAGGAGATGGAGCCGGAGGTGGTACTTCTCCTGCGCCATCCATCTCGCTACCCCGGAGACCTTCTTCAAGGAGTCGTCCTTCTTGATATACCTTCTCCGTGCGACATGCTCGCACTCGAGGCGCGGATCCGCGGAGATGAGCGGTCGATTCTCGGTGGTCTGCTCTTTACGGACAAGAACCTAGAGGCACGCAAGACGATCTATTACGAGCAGCTCATCACGCTAAGGGAGGTTGATCATGATCTGCTTGAGACGAAGTTCACACTGCACCACCGCCACGAGTCCGCTGCGGCTCAGGGGCTCGTAGGAGGGCCCAACAGTGCGCCCTCCCCGCCTTCGTCAGCCGGTGGCGCGGTGCCAAAACTCTCGGCATCCGTGGCGCAGAGGGCTTCGGAGGCGGCTATCCACCTGATCCCTGGAACCTACTCGTATCCGTTCTCGCTACTCCTTCCTGACAATCTGCCCGCTTCACGTGAACTATCTCGCGGGCACGATGGCAGCTGTGTGCTGCGCTACCGTGTGACCGCCTCGCTCTTCATGAAAAGCGGCAAGGTCCACACCTCCGAGGCGCGGCTCCGCGTGAATCCGCTGCCGGTGCAGGTGCAGCGCTGGTATCAACTGCACAAAGATGAGCAGCGACTCAGCGTTGGTGTTTCAGACAGCGGCGATGTAGACGATGACGAGACCGAGTCGCGCACAGGCTTCATGTCACGCCTCATGTCCTCGCCCGGGACAACGCGAGCGAATAAGGAGGAGCGGAATAGTGATATCACGTGCCAGCGCCGCCTGCGGCACTATCGCCAGTTCCCCGAGGAGCAGCTTGCGCTGGAGACTGCTGCCTACTTAGAAACAGCCGCCGAACGCGCAAAGAAAAAGAAGCAACGGATGCGCGAGAGCGATACGAGGGAGAGAGACTCGCCGCTGAAGGAAACGGAAGCCACTGCCTTTAAGAAGAAAGGTAGCGCCAGTGTGATGCGAAGTCAGCAGGAGCACGAGGAGGTGGAGAACCGGTCCTTGGACAGCGAGGATGGTGCCACCGGCGCGGCGAACGACTTGGATGTCAACGCGAAGGACGAGGTCTACGCCTTTGGACCGGAAGACTCCTTGACTGCATTGGCAGCGAGCATCCAGGGAGAAGAGAAGTGCAGCCGCAGAGTCAACGATAGCATCGAAGAGACGAGTGCGGCGAGTCCCATAGCGCTCGAGGAGAGCGAAGCACAGAAGAAACAGCGCCACCACCGTCCCGAGAAAGATGAGGCGGGCCGCAGTGCCATGGTGGAGCGTAACGTAGAGAAACTCACCTTATCGCTACCCGGGGAAGGGTTTCCACAGCTCCCGGCGCACATGGCTGTGCGGTATGCGAACGAAACGGAGGCCGTCTCGAACGAGGCTGCGCATGGAAGCAGCGAGGAGAACAGAGAAGGGGGGCAGTCCCATGGCACGCAGCCACACCGTCGCCGCCGCCACCGCTTCCACCCGCCGCCTTGGAAACAGGAGTTTTTCATCAACCTTCGAAGCGGATTTCTGAGCACAGGCAGGGTGAGGGTTGTCCTCTCGCTTCGCAGCCCTTTAGTGACGGTCGGCGTTGGCAAGGTTGACGCGAGCCTCCTTATCGACAACTCGCACGGAAGCGGAGCCATCTCACGTATCAAGTACTCCCTCGTCACCCGTTGCTACATCCGCACCAAGGCAGAGGTCTACAATTTCGAGGTCGACACGGTGGAAACGAGCACCGACGTTAGTGTGGAGAAGGGTAAGGTGGTGAATCTACCGGAGGTGCAACTGCCGGTGCCGAAGTCGACGCCTCTCACCATGCTGACTGAGGGTATGGGCACCCTCACTTTCCTGAGAGTTCGGCTCTACGTCGACACCACCCTAAAGACGTTCTCGAGGTCTGTAGCGACGGAGGTGCTGCTCGTTTCGGGGCAGGACGTACTCAACTGCAGCCGCCGCCTGCTTCGCTGGTCGTGCTTCTTCCGTCGCCCTAGTGGCAATAAAGCCGGCGACATCACGCTGCGCCCGCCGACGATCAATCTATCCGAGAAGAACTCGAAGCTGCGCGTCGTAGACGCTGGCGGCAGGGGTACCGCCATGGAGCAAGCGAATCCCTCGTCGCAGAGCGACGATACAGGCGTATCCTTCGCGGCATCACCGGCAGCTAGCCGTGCCATGCGCATTCTGCGCGCGAGCCATCGCAGCGCCAAGACGGCGCCGCTCGACACACGGGTGCTGGCCAAAGCGCTCAACTACGAGGAGGCCGTCTTTGTTCCTTGCGGTGACGGTGACGACGTATCCGGCTTCCCAAAGCACATGGATCCAATGGCAGGGCTCAACCCGTTTGCAGCTCCCGCCAGCAGCGTACAGAGCGCCCTCGCCGAAGGTGGCAATAGCGAAGCGCTGTGCCATTAGCGCAGTCTGCTAGCTGGCGGACACGGTCACGCGCGGGGAGTGTGAGGCGGAGGCGGAGACGCTTGAGTTGTGGTCGCTGTCGATGCACCGCGATGTCGGTACTGTTTCCCTTCCTAGCACGTTCGCCTTCTGCTCCGATGCTAGCCATCGCTCTTGCGGGCGCGGGTATGGTGTAGGAGGTGCCGCTTGCCCTTTCTCATGTACTCCCTTTCATCTCTCTCTTTGTCTGGGTCGCTGCCCGCGCGTGGCTTCATGTGGAGGTGTTCGTGGCTCGTATTCCCCTTCCCTCTCCTTCTGTTTCTTCGCTCTCTGTCGCTTTGCAGAGTCCAGTCCAATCAGCGCAGTTTTTTCTCTTTCACACGCACCAACGCGCGCGCGCACACACACACACACACGCACGCACCTCTTTTCGCCTGTGTGTAAGGGCCTCCACAGATAGGGAGAGAAACGGAGGGTGAGAAAGGAGGCGAGTAGGTGAAAGGCAAGGAAGAGAGAAGGAGAGGGGGGGGGGGAAGGCGCATGGATGGCCCTCGTAGCGGCACGTTTTTTTCCGTCCTCTCAGGCCGCATGCAATCGTCAGCTTGTTTTAAGTCGCCCATGATGATGGTACCGGTAGCCTCCGTCCCCTCTCTCTAAATAGGTGTCCTTCTCTTTTTTCTTTTGGCACAGTTGTTTCCTCCCCTCCCTTGTGTGTGTGTGTACTCGCAGTCTCTTTTGGGCCATCCTTTTGCTTGAGCTTTCGCCGTTTTGTTTGTCTTTGCCGTGCGAGGCGCTGTCTGCCTCCACTCCGTTCCCCCTTTCTGAGTTGTGTGTCTGCAGGCACAAGTCGGCGTCGGTTTGGTTTCAGCGGAGCATCTTTTCCTCGGTGCGATGTCTTCTTTTTTTTTCTCTCTCCCTTTGCTGTGCGAGCGGAATCAAAAAAACGATGAGACCACCATCATGATCCTCTCCCCGGGCGTGTAACCACATGGCTGAGTTTGTTTGAGAGTGCATGCATCGGCCTTTAGGAAAGCGTCCTTCTGGCGCATTCAAACTTTTTCACGCTCGACCGCACTTGCGCCAGCACTCCCCTTTCCCATGCCCGTAGATATGCCCGCGTGCGTCCGATAGCGCCGCCCTCGGTGCACTCCTTATCACCCCTGCCGTACCACCCTCCCTCATTTTTTTTCGCCCTACTAGTCGCTGTCTTGTGCGCGCTCAGCCACCGTACACCTCTTGGGCACGAAAAAATGGATGTATGCCAAAAAGAAAACTGGCAAAACGGCGGATAAGGGATGTGGCATCGAGAGAGAGAGAGGAGCAACACCGTAAATGTGGTGTGTGCCGCGCAGCGGGCAAGCCTTTTATAGCGTCTAATCTACCTCCATCACTCACGCTTCTTCCATGGCCTGGGGGTGCCCCCAAGCTCGTGAATTTGGTGCTTCAACAGAGACAAAGGCCTCTTCCGCTCGCGCCCGCGCCGTCCCACCCACGATGTCGCTGTTTTATCCACCTGCGTGCAATGCATTCGTTTTACGTATATATATATATATACGCATATATGTATATATGTGTCTCTGTGTGTGTCTGTGAGTTTTCTGTTCCCTTTCACGTTGATGGCGCAGATGTTTGACAGTCGCTCGCTTCATAGGACATTATTTCTCTTTTTTCCCCTCTCCTGCACCTTCTCTTGGAAGCGGACCTTCGTGCCTTTGTGCGTGTGTGCGTATATATATGTGTGTGTGTGGTGTGTCACTCACCCTTCTTTGCGTCCTCCTTCTGCGTATCCTGTCTTGCCCTGCACTTGTGTTGCCTTCCCTCTCCCCTCTTGGCACGCTGGCCGCGTACACAAAGGATGCGTCTCAACTTGGAGGCAGAGGCAAAGGGAACTAATCAGACATTCCTCAAGCAGTTAAGGCAGCCAAATGATCAAATGAACGTGTGCCCGGGACGACGCGAATGCGCGTTCGGGCGACGGGGAACCGCAGGAGAGAGCGGGAGGTGAGGGCTCATCTTTTCGTCAGGGTGGGCCCAAGCGATCCCCTTCTGCACTTCCGAGAGCCCTATTCAATTCCAGCACACGAGGCACTGTACGGTTGAGCAGCGCAGCCCCTCCCCACCCTGACTGCGGCATGCCTTCCGCGCAAGCGCGCGTCTCCCCGCTCATGAGTCTCTCGTGCATATCACCTCCTATCCAGGCTCCACTCCATCATGGCAATCTGCCATCACTCCATGTGAGCCCCCTCTCTCTCGCCCCTCGGTCAACTGCCCCAACGCCTACTTCACATACACACAAAAAATGAGGACATCGGCTGCTGTGACTTTGCTCTTGCCCTTTCATGAGGACAATCGAAGGTTGAAAGGGCGGAACAGAAGGCAACCCCCAAGAGCAACCGTGGACTTGCTTCTGCCCGTGAAAGCGAGCATCACCTTTCCTTCTCAGTGAGAATCGCGCTTACTCTCCCGCCCTCTTCAAAAAAAAAAATTTCTCTCTCCCCCTCTAGCTGGTCGACTACGATGCAGTGCTTCGACGCGTTTAGGGTGGTGGGCTCCATCTGCGGGCCGGTCCCGGTGTGCCCCACGCTGCTCTACGGCACACCGGTGCTGATGGTGGCCACTGGCCGTACCTTTCAGCTGTACAAGGGTAAGGAACTGGCGATGATGCGCGGCGGCCCGACGTTTCAGGACGCGGTGCGCGCGGTGGCGCAGGTTGGCAAGTACCGCGTTGTCGCGGAGGGACCCCGCCTGCACGTCTACGTGCACCACAAGCCCCTCTGGTCGAGCCACCATGAAGCCGCTACCAAGCCAAGCATCACACTTTTGCTGGCCCAAGATGATCTTTTCTTCAGTGTCGGCGAGGACAAGCGTATTGTGGTATGGGAGCTCAAGACCGGCACGGTGCTACAAGAGGTGTTGGTGGCGCACAGTGAGACGGTCACGTGCATTACACTTTTGACGGGGTACACTAACAAGATGCTTCTCGCAACGGCGGAGGGAACGCTGCAACTATGGAACTTTCGTTCTGGCGTCTGCTTGTGGTACTCGGTGCGCAGCGATGGTAGTAGCAACCCCGGGCAGCCGTCACGCCCCCTCGCGGGGGGTGTCGCCGCCATCACGGCTCTCGCCTGTAGCAGGTACAAGGACATCATCGCCTACGGCACGACAGAGGGAAAGGTCGTTGCCTGCAACGTGGCATTGGACGAGATTATCACGACCTTCGACCATAGCGACAGGTGTGCGGTCACGTCTCTTCTGTTCCGCACAGACAAAGACGGCCTGCTCGTCTCCGGCACCAGTCGTGGCGACGTGGTCATCTGGGACCTCGAAAACCGATGCATGGACGGTACCTTAACGCGGTCTAAGCAAGTGCAATCGGAACTGGAGGCGCGCGAGCGTCCTCACGTTGACGTCGTGCACTCGCTCGTCATGTTCAATCTGCCTGAGTATACATCACTGCTCATCACAGGCGGCGCCGACAACGCCCTCATGCAGTTCCGCTTTGACACTGTGGACGGCCTCGGCGTATTGGTGCGGGAGCGCCGTGGACACATGGGGAGCTGCACAGGCGCCATCTTCTACAACACCGACCTCCTCGTCACGGCCGGCAACGACCGCGCTTTGCGTGTCACACACATCTTTTCCGATCGCGCGTCATGGGAGCTGTCGCAGGGCAAGCTGGGCAAGCGCGGGCGTGAGCAGAACATGGGGCGAGAGGCCGTGAAGCTGCCTCCTGCCACTGCGCTTGCCTCCTCGACCACGCGCAACTACCAGTGGTCGAGTCTTGTGTCTCTACACGCTGCGTCGGCATTGGCGTGCGGTTGGCGCATGGACAGCCGCGCGATGGAGTTCAAGCTATCCGGGATCCAGACTTCCGCCCACACCGCCCGTGCGCTGACGGTATCGGACTGCGGCAACTACGCTGTCGTCGGCTACTCCAGCGGAAACGTCGCCATTTTGAGCCTCCAAAACCGAAGCGTGCACCACCTCTTTGATGCTGACCTTGGCGCTGATCGAGCTCATAGCAGCTCTGTGGAATGCGTCGAAGTGGCGTGCGGCAACACCGTCGTCGTGACGGCGGGGCTGGACGGCGTGATAAAGATGTGGGACCTGTGGACGAGCAAGCTGAGGGCAACCATTCCCACCGGCCAGCCTATGACCAAGTCGTGCCTGCACGAGGCGTCGGCGCTCTTTATTGTTGCGCAGCACTTTACCATTCGTATCTATCACGTCAACCCCGACGTCGGGCTGACTGAAGAGGAGCTTCGCACGCCAGTTCGCGAGCTGGAGGGCCACAACAGTCCTGTCACGGCGCTCGCGCTCGCCCCTGACACGCACCGCTACGTAGCGTCGACTTCTGGCGATGGCGCCTTGCTTGTTTGGGACTTGGCCGCCGCCGCTTGTGTTGGGCAGTATCGGTTTGCGTCGCCCGCTCTATCCCTCAGTTTTCACCCTGATGCGCTCTTTCTCGTCACCACGCACGCTGGTGAGCGCGGCGCCTATCTGTGGGTCAACAACATCCGCTACGGGTACGTGCCCGAGGTGGTCCTGTGTCCAAAGGCGAACGCGGTGGAGTCGCTACCGTGGCTGCACTTCCCCACTGCGCACGGAGCTGCCGAAGAGACTTCCGAGGACGGCGCCAACGGCGGCGTGCCGCGCACGCATGCAGCAGCGGCGCTCACGGAGGCAGAGGAAGAAGATCGCGCGACCGCCGAGGCGGAGGCGCGGGAGGCGGCAGCCGCAGAGGCAAACCTCTTTGATGCGTCCCAGGACATTGCCCTGGTGCGTCGGCGACAGACGGAGGCACAGCAGGCGGCGCTCAATGCCATTGTGACGGAAGGAATGCAGCTCGCTGGCGTGCCGCAGCGCTTGTGGTTCCACCTCACCGTGTTGGACCAAATTAGGGAGAAGAACCAGCCTCTGCTTCCGCCAAAGAAGAAGGACGTGCCGTTCTTTTTGCCCACGACGCAGGAGCTGCGGCCGACCTTTCTCGTCGTCGCGTCCGATAACCTCAAGGGTAACGCCGGGGTCGCCCGAGCGCGGCTGATGCGCGCTGACATGGAGAAGCTGACACTGGTGCAGGAAATGCTGGTGAACGAGGAACACGACGCTCTCATGAGCCATTTTCTGTCGCTCAAGAGCGCGCAAGCGATCGACTTGGAGCTGAAGCGCGCAGTAGACTACGTGAGCGGCAGCAGCTACACAGCCGCTGAGCTGGCGATGATGCAAGCGTGCGTGAAGGGCCTGCTGTCCTTCATCACGACGTGGCTGCGGCGCAACAAGAATATCGACTTGGTGCAAGGCATCCTAGCGGATGTTGTTCGCTCACACGGGGCACTGCTCACCCGCTTCGGCGACGCGCTTCTGCCCGCACTGGAGGAGCTGGCGGAGGTGCAGAACGCGGTGCGCTACTCGCTGGATCACCTAGTGTCTTACCCGGCCTGCCTCGCAGGCACCTTCTCTGGCACAATCTTCTAACCTAACAGGTAGCGACGGCGCAGGAGCGCCTTGACGCGTGATGGGAGCAGTTGTCGTGGCTATCATGTGGTGTTCACCGTCTCCCTTCGAAGATGCCTACACCGGCGAGTGACTTTTGCCATACAGCAGCACTTGGAAATGCGGTGATATTGCTCCACGCGCTAGATGGGCGGCTGGCAGTGAGCTACCGGTGATGCTTGGACAGGTCTGCCCTCTTTTCCCAGGGCTCCGTGCCGCTTTGCGCTTCATCTTTCGCGCTCGCGATCTGATCGGCCTGTCCATTTTCGTTACAGCACTTGCGTGCTGGTTTACCCCCTCCCACCATTCCTCCCTGCAGCTGCCCAGCGCCCATACCTTTCATCCGTCGATGAGGAGAGGGGGGGAGTGCATAAGAGTCGAAAAGTAACAGTTCGCCCTTCTTTCCTTTATGGTCGTCGTCTTCCGTCTGCGCGTAACGGCGCCCTCATGACTGAGAGGGGACCCCTCCGTGAGGGGCGTCTCCAGGGCCGAGCAGCCCCAACCCTGAAAGAAGGGCCAAGCATCCCCCCACCCCACGCCTGCCTCTGCCAGTGCCGAGCCGCCGCTGGTGGCAGCACGGTGTCGGCCACCTGCGGCCTTATGTGCGTGTGCGTGTGTATCGTGGGGGGAAAGGGGGGTCAGAGCGGCGTATCGCTGCTGACCTCAGCGACGTGGCGTCGGCGTCCGCGGCGGTAACGCACACGTTTGCGTCCTTCATTCAGCATGCGGCCTGCCGATGAGACTCGAGCGCGGCCCGCCACTGATGGGGAGCGCCTGAGCCACCCCGGTGGAGAACGCACCACGCAGCGCACCAGCCCAGCTGGAGGCACAGGCCGCGCCAAGGTGCCGGCGTGTCGGCACATGCCCCTGACGCTTGCCAGCCGCTACTGTGCTTCACAGGAAGGGGGGAGAGTGTAACGGGCCAGGGCAGAATGCCGCCCGACTCACGCTCTGTGGCAGAGAAGGGTCACGCTGATATAAACGTGTAATGACAACAGAACGGTGACAAAAATTCATTAGGCTTACCTAAATAGACTGCAGAGTGCGCGCGCAGGCTAAGCCGCCCATGCACGCTCAGACACTCGCAGGCAGGCTTGTTGAGTAGCGTGCGCATAGGATGTGCCTTTGCCATAAAGAGCGCTTACCAAGACACGGGTGTCCGGCTTCGCCTACTCTCCGACGTCGAATCTTTCTTTTTTGCGTCTCTGTGCGAGCATGGCAGCGCCACCTTCCGCTCAGCACGGCACGCCTGAAGGTTGAACGAAATACACAGCCCGAACGCCAACCTCTCTTTACTTGTCCCCTAATGTCCTCCTGATCGCACAATCTTTTTTTCAAGTCAGTCGTATCCCATCCCCGTCACCCACACCCATTCTCCGGCGCACGCGATGGAAGGTGCCTGCCCATTCCAGCCTCAGATCAACCCACGAAGTAGGCGCCTGGCCCGGCATGCACCGACGCTCCGTGAGCGACAGGAGCAAGATGAGCTGCGCCGTTCTGCCGCTCGTGAGGATCGCCATGGGCTGCAACAGCAAGGCCTAACTATGGCAACTCCTGAGGCGCAGGAATTCGCACGAGACATGGAAAGCGACATTGTCGAGTCTGTGTGGGATCTCTGGCGCGGCGTTGCGAAGGGGGAGGCGCGCGAGACCGAAGCTTCCCTGGTGCGTCACGTGCACACCGTAAATGGCGACCCGCTCCCACAGCGTCGACCGCGCGTGGTGTACCTGACGACGGTGCTTGGGATGCTCAACTCACTCGGCATCACCTCACCCCAGCACGACGCCCTGATCGCGAAGTTTCTCGCGGCAATGGCAGTCGAAGGTAGTGCCTTGGAAGCCCTTAAGCGGGTCGAAACAGTGGACGCAGCGCGCTTCGTACACGTCTTCTCGACGGTCTGGCGGGCGGCTGTCACAAATAACACGTTATCGTCGCCTGCCCCGGCGCGCGTGAGTGTGTCACCAGGCTCGCCACCTGCGGCACAACGGCGCGGCAACTCTGCCAGCGGGCCCGCAATTCACCTCCCCTACACAGAAGACTCACGCCAAGGGGCGTCACCGTCACGAATGCAGGCGGCGCAAGCGTCAGAACGGTTTTTACCCAAGTTCGTCAGCAGCGGCAGCAGTGCCTCGGCTGTCAGCGCAAGGTCATCGTCTTCGCCCTCCCCCCTTTGCAGTGGTGACCAAGGCCGCGAGGGACAGTCCAATACGGGCTTCGAGAGCGCGTCGCCATCCACTGGAAGCGGAGCTGGTGAGGAAAGAGGTGACGCAGCCGAGAGGGACGCTGACTACCTGCGCACGAGCATCTCCGACGCGTCCTTCAGTGCCTCAGACTCCGCGGAGAAGCGGGATGGTGGCGTGCTCAGAACGGAACTGACGCCTAAGGCCATGGAGCCGTCGGGGGCACTTGTCCCTAGTTCGGAGCCGCACAGTGTAGGCAAGCCAGTTATCGCCACACCAACACACTCGAGCGTCACATCCCGCACCCATCGTCCCTCGCCGTTTGCCGCGGCGTCTCGGCTCTGCAGTGCCGCCGCGTCAGGTAGCCCTCGCATGAGCTCCTCCGTGCATGCCATACCAAGTGATTCGCACCTCCTCTGGAGCACTGCAAGCAGGGAACTCAAAAGGGCGACGAAGCGCGTGCCTGGCGGGCTGATGCGCGAGTGCACCTTCAAGCCTGTCATCAACCCCAGCTATGAGCAATCGTCTGTATCCACCAGTGCCTCGGCTATTGTGCAGAAGCGCCACCCGGCGTCGTCCCCGCAGCTCACCTCCCAGCTGAATGCGGAGCAGCTTCATCAGGTGCGCGGCAGCTCTGCGCCGTCTACGAGGCAGCTCCTCCACGTCAGTGGCGGTAGCCAGGGCACAGCTGCAGCAGTCCCCCTGCCGGCTAGCGTTGAGACAGCGGTGCAGCGCATGATTTCTGCGCGGCGACAGTGGCAGCGCTCGCAGTCACCTACGCCAGGGCAGGCGAAGGCAATCCACCTCTCAACTCCCGCGCCGCAGTCTGCCGTGCGCACACGCGCAGCACACCCTCGTAAGCCGCTGCTTTACGTCGACGTCGATCTGCCGCAAGGTAGCCAAGAGCGTCTTACCCTGTACGCAGGCGACGACGTCCACGACGTAGCTCTACGCTTCAGCATCCTGCATGGTCTAAGCGATTCCTTGTACCAGCAGCTGGCGACAGCGCTGACCACACAACTTCATGCCCTCTCCCGTACAAGCGCAGCTTAGATGAAAGTGATTTTGACATGGGCGTCAAGGGGTCATCGGCTTTGTACACCGCTGCACAAGAAGCAAAAACGAGAAAAGCAGAGCAACTACCCTCAGGTGAAAGGTTGCCACCTCAATCTCAGCGAGATGGGCGCCGGCACGATTCACTTCATTCCTTCCGCGACGCCTGCCAACCGCCTCCTGTGCTTCTTTTCCCGCCGACACCCACGCACAAACCTTTGGCACTGATGCGCCACGCATACCGACACGACGCCTTCGGAAAAGTCACTCCTACCTGGACTCGAACCAGGGTTATCGGATTCAGAGTCCGAGGTGATAACCGCTACACTATAGGAGCGCAGAAAATGAGTGTGCCTTCTAGAAAGACAACCCACACCGGCCCCGCAGCCCCAACCCTGAAAGAAGGGCCAAGCATCCCCCCACCCCACGCCTGCCTCTGCCAGTGCCGAGCCGCCGCTGGTGGCAGCACGGTGTCGGCCACCTGCGGCCTTATGTGCGTGTGCGTGTGTATCGTGGGGGGAAAGGGGGGTCAGAGCGGCGTATCGCTGCTGACCTCAGCGACGTGGCGTCGGCGTCCGCGGCGGTAACGCACACGTTTGCGTCCTTCATTCAGCATGCGGCCTGCCGATGAGACTCGAGCGCGGCCCGCCACTGATGGGGAGCGCCTGAGCCACCCCGGTGGAGAACGCACCACGCAGCGCACCAGCCCAGCTGGAGGCACAGGCCGCGCCAAGGTGCCGGCGTGTCGGCACATGCCCCTGACGCTTGCCAGCCGCTACTGTGCTTCACAGGAAGGGGGGAGAGTGTAACGGGCCAGGGCAGAATGCCGCCCGACTCACGCTCTGTGGCAGAGAAGGGTCACGCACATATTTGGAAAACGCGGAGGGGACACTCTGCTGCCGCTACACGGCACAAGAGTGTTTGAAGGGTGTTGCTTCGCTCACCTGCTACTCTGGTGTGGTGCACTACATCTCGGTTAACTTGTTGTCGAGTAATGGCAATCCCGCACTCTTCCAGCGTGCTCGAGTCATGAATATGTTTCTCGGAAGCGATTCGGAACTAGGGTTCTGCCATCACTGTAGAGTGGCACCTTGGGAGGCTTGTACTTGAGGAACTTTGAGGAGTTATTCTCAGCTACCTTTTTCGAGGCGAAAGTTTGCTTGGCTTCTTCTTTAGCTGTAGTTGTTAAGGCGATTTTTACAAATGTGCTGTCATTGATGAGAACACCGGAAGAGGACGTGAAAATTACCTTGGCGTCTGGAGTGGGTCAATTCCATTCACTTTCACATGGATTAACGGTAACTTCGTCGTGTGATTGCCTTTCTGCAGAGCAAGTGATCTAGACTTTTCCAGTAAGCACCACCCCTAACTACTCTCCCATTGCTTTGAGAGGCACTGCGCTCCCTCGGTTCGTCCGTTCCCTTCATCTTCCCTTCAGCGGCATCATTCGCTCGAGCACACTTTCTCATCATTTGTAAAGCACACAACTCGCCTTTCTTTTACAAAGATCCACAAAGGTTTCCCTACAAGCGGCAACTAACAGCAAATACAATGTCAGAAGAGCCATTCAAAGCGATTTTGGCCATCTTGTCCAGGAAGGACATCGCCCACGTTCACTGCGCGGGGCTCAGCCTTGACGATCAGAAGCTTGAGCTCCTAATCACGGCGATCGAACACTCACCCTCCGATACGAAAGTGATCGATCTGTCCAACAACAGCATTACTTCCGCTGGCGTGGTTCCTCTGGTGCGCTTCCTGCAGACGACGCCGGTGCAATCAGTTGATCTTCGCAACAATCAGATCGACGAAGATGGCGCTCTTGTGTTTCTCTCGCTCTTTCAAAAAAAGACCTCCCTCGAATCCCTTGACCTACGGGGCAATGCTTGCTCTCTTCCGACGGCATTTCGCCTCTACTATCTCTGTAAAAGTGCCCAGTACCCAGATGTTATGCGCTCGGCACTATTCTCAGCAAAGGCTCAGCACATATCGTTCGCTGGCATGAGTTACAGCGACCTGGAAAAGGATTTATTGCAGTACCTGTTCCATATCGAAGGCCTTGAGAGTGTTGATTTCAGTGGTATCGACCTTGGTGCCGGGGGTATGGCTGTTGCCGGAACTCTGCTGAAAGATGCGCAAGTTTCTGCGCTCTCATTCAGCAATTGTACCTTGTCAGACGAAACCGTTCTGAAGTTTATCGAAGCCTCCGACCTCGCAAATCACTGCTACCTGAAAAGTTTCGATTTTTCGTTCAACATGGGTCTGACGAACGATCTTGTGCGGAAGCTCATTCCAAGCGTCTTTGATCAGAACAACTACATCGTAAACTTTGTACTCACTGACACATGTGTCACACCGATGTACCGCGAGCTGGTTCAGAAGGAGTGCGAGCTCAACCAAGAAAACCTCGCCATCAAGCGTGCAGTTGTTGCACTCCGCAGAAATTCCCCAGCTGCCCAGGAGATCAACCTTCAGTGGGATGCACCTTTGCCCATGTGCATGCATTACCTCGCTGATTTGATCAGCGCCAGCTCAGTTATCCAGCACCTCAATATCAGTAACACACTGGTGGACGACTCAGGACTGGAATTGCTGTCACGAGCACTTCGCAAAAACTCCTCTCTGAAGGTGATCGAATTGGCTAACTGTGATATCACAGCTACTGGTATTGAAGCACTCTTCGGTGCGCTGGGGAGAGGTGACTGCACAGTAGAGGAGGTCAACATTGCTAACAACAATCTCGACGAGAGCAGCGTCAAGTACATCACAGGCGCTATACGGGCCAATCCGAACTTGAAAACTCTGAACGTGGAAGTGAACCCCTCTATTTCTGCAGCGTCCATACAGGAAATTGCGGGTCTCACCATGGTGAATCGCGCACCGCCGCGAATCCGGTCAATATTGCCCTCGATTGAAAACAACGGCAAGGACGTGATATCCCTTGATTTTTCTGACAACGGTGTCACCCTCAACGATGATGCAGTGTGGATCCTTGCACAAGCACTGCGGCTTAACACGAGTGTGCGGCGACTCAATTTGTCACACAATTCCTTTGGTGACACAGGTGCCTCCTACCTCGCGGACTGCATCGGCACCAACCGCACCTTAGTAGAGCTGGACCTCTCCAGCTGCGCGATCGGTAACCGTGGTGCACGAAATCTTTGCGCGGCACTTGCAACGAACCAAGCCCTGCGAACCGTCGATTTGTCCGACAATATGATTGATGCAGACTCTCTGAGTGGGCTTCTGCTTGTGTTACGTCAGAATAACACCCTACGCGAACTGAAGCTTGCGCGCACTCGTGTTGTTCCTGAGTTTGTCGAGCGCGTGAGGGTGGCCTGTTCTCTCAACTGTGTTTGCGCTGCATTGAAGGACATTTACTACCGTCTGCTTGACGGGGATACGTCACTCACAAAGATTGATCTGTCTAACTGTGATGACGAACGTCCCGTTGACGACGAAGGTGTCCGCTCTATCTGTGACGTGCTGAGGAACAACACGGTTGTGAACGAGATCGACTTGCGTGGCAGTCGCATCAGCGCCGGTGGCTGCTCTGCGCTGGCTGCGCTCTTGTCAGAGAGCACATGCAAAGTCAGAAAGGTCGATTTATCCCAAACCACGATCGATGACCGCGCTGTCGAGGAGCTGGTTGCATGTTTTCCGAAGAACGAGACCCTGCGTGAGATTTTGTTGTACGACACGAATATCACCAACACCGGTATCGGCATTATTACAAGTAACCTTGAGAAGAACAGCAGCATTTTGTTCATCGGTATCACTGACGGCGCTGCAGTAGGTGAGCAGATGGCGCCTTTGCAACGGAACCTCTCCTTGAACAGTGGTCCGGCAGCTCTAAAGCGTCTTGTTCTCTCCATCAATGCTGGCGAAACTGTCGACGATGTTAACCTGAGTCGTCCCGTGGACTGCTCGATCGATGATTCGATGTGTCAGATTTTGTGTGCGAGCTTGATGCACTCTCGGACGTTGTGGTCTCTGAAACTGTCGCATAACTCGATTACTTCAGCGTCTGTTCCATATATTCTGGAGGTCGTGGAGGCATGCCCTTCGCTGGTTTTCTTGGATCTTTCGGACAACCAGATTGATGAGTGCGGGGCCCAGCAGATTATCGCCTGCTTGGAGAACGTTGCCAACTTGCGCGGCGTGCGCGTTACTGGTAACTTTCTCTCCAACGAAACTTGCGAACGCATTTCTCATCTAGTTTCGATGAACTTGGGATCTGAAGAACTAAAGAAGCTACATCTGGTAGCGGCTCGCGGCGAGCCGCTGCCCAAAGACATCAATCTGAACGGTGCCACCACAACCTACCAACTGACAGACGCAGAGGTTGTTGTCCTTGCCGGACTTTTGCAGGAAAGTAGCTCTGTAAAGGCGGTGGATCTCGGCAGCAACAGCTTTTCCGATGAGGGCTGTATTGCAATCGCTGAAGTACTCCGTGTGAATCATACGTTGCTGGCTCTAAACCTCAGTGGAAATGCGATCGGCGCCAACGGCGGCGAGGCACTGTACTTTGCACTCAAAGTCAACCCGCAGTTGCAGTTTTTGGGCTTGGAAAACACAGCTATCCCTCGTGATATTTTGGAGGATATTGCGAGTCTGCTGCATGTAAATCAGACCCCCTATCGCGCTGTTATCGACATGCGTGGTGTGAAGATCGATGAGCTGAACGATGCGACTATGTTTGGCTCGACCGACTACTACAGAGCGCAGGTTCTCGCACTTGAGGACGAGGCCATTGAAAGCTGCAAGCGGTCGGAGGTGCAGTTGATCGAACAAAAGATGTAGAGTGAAGGGATGCTGACCCTTTCAGAGGCGCAGCCATCTTTCGCACTGCCCATTTTCTCCCTCTCCACTGTGCAGGGTGGATGTACGCGCTCCATCTTTTCAGCTGGAGTGCCTCTATCATGTATTTTTTCCGCTTCATGTTCTATGTAAGCTTTTTTGTCCTCTCGGTCACATCCTCTCTGACTATGTATGCATGACACTCTTTTTTTTTCCGAGCTCTTTCCACCGGTGGTGCTCTCTCCCATGCTTTCAGTTGAGGCTTACATTTGAAATTATCAGCCCTATTCGCAGTGCCTCAGTCCCGCTGAGAACATCCTCTCCTCTTCTGGTTATTTCCTTGTCTGACATTTCGATGTATTCTACTTTCTATTACCTGTATAATCTGGGAAATGTGTGGTCAAATGCCCGAAAACAAGTATGCAGCTCTCTGAGCACCTCCTCTCTGGGGTATCGACGGACAAATTTAGGGTGGATTCTACTGACACGCGCGCTATCGTCTTCTTCAAGCACCTTTCGGCGGTGCTGAGAGGCTTTTCCCTTCACTCCATGCTTTGAGGATGCTGAGCGTCATTGCGTTAAGCCACCTCTTTGCCGGCTTATTATCTCTCTCTGTCTCCTCTACATTCCCTTCAGGTGTGCGAAACTGACTTTTGCTCTCCTGACCGCGTTGCGACGGCCAGCCGATAATAACGCTCGAATGCATGCTATAGGTCACGAGCAACTCACAGTGTTAGACTAAAGTGGGTACCAGCCGCACGAAGGTCTTCAGTGAGCGATGGGAGGCGCCGGGGAGCCATCGTTGCCACCGCTGTTTGTGCTACAGGAGCATGCGGATCCGGTTCTTTGCTGCAAGTTCTACCCCTCTGAAGTGTACCAGCGAGATGAATCGAACTGGTTTCTCTCGGGAGATACTGGTGGCCTGGTAGTATTGTGGAATCTTGCCACACGGCGCAAGATTGTTTCCTTCTCAGCCTTGACGGAAGCACACCGGCAACTTCGCGAAAGTACCCGACGCGGTCGCAATGGTGGCACATCGGCAGCAGGGGAGCTCGTGCCGGAAAATGAGGTACCGATGGAGCAAGCCGCTACGCCGGCATTCGGCCCGTACATCCAAAGCATTTTGTCGGTGGGGTTCATTCCTACATCGCTTTCGTCCCCGCAGCGAGCAACACGCGTGGAGAGTAGGGGGGACATCGCGGACGCATCGGTGCGTGGCATATGCTCAGAGGTGTCCAGCAGCGCTGTTTGTCCCGCCACTGGTGACTGTGCCGCAAGGAGGGCCAGCGATTGGGCGCAGCCAGGGCGGCAGCGGTTTCGTCTCTCTAGGCGGGCAGCGGCCCACAGCGTCAGCTCTAGGCAGGCGCTACCGCTTTCAGCGGGCGACGTGCTAGATAGCAGTCCACCGGGACTCGGCTTTACGCCCTCGTCCACGATTTGCTTTTACACACACTGCCGCGATCAGCGGGTGTACATATGGTGCCTACAGCGACAGTGCGTTAGTGTACCTGATGCTTCATCGCATACGGTAGTGCCGCAGCTCATTGTCGCGCTTACTGCCCCGCAGCACGGCTTCTGTCCAGTAGAGAGCATCTCGAAGGTCGCGGGCCCATTCACGCGAACGTTTCTTGCCGTTCCTCACGAGGTGGGAGGTGAAGTGACGGTCTGGGAGTTGGCATGGCAACAGCCTAACAGTGCGGATCTCACGAGTGGGACAACTTCAAAAGAGAAAGGCCCCAGCAACGAGCCCCAATGGTTGTCTGGGAGTGTGAATGTCGACGAGGATGAGGGGAAAGAAGCGAACACGTCAGAGATGAACCCGATGGACGCTCTCATTGCACGGGCAGCGGAAGAGGAGCGACAGCAGGCGAAGATGCGGCAGACGTTCTCCGGTGTCTCCAAAGAAATTGAGGCAGGTATTTTTTCTCACTCCGCAGATGTTCTCAAACCTGTGGCCTCCAGGGGTGAACGCGCCTCGATACTGTGCTACGTGGACCCTGCAGCCACCACAGCCTCCAGCAACTTCTCCGCCCGTCGCCTGTGTTCTTTCTCTGCGTGCCCCACGTTCAAAGGAGGCACGATTATGCGCCTTACCATGTGCCAAGACGCGCAGCACCTTTCGGTAGCATTTGAGAGCGGCCATGTCGTGCTGGCGCGCTATCGCGACGCGGATGGAACCCGCACGGTCAGCCGGCCGGGAGAGGCACACCACCCTCGTGAAACTTTGCCAAATGTCCAGGTGCGCAATATCACCCGTGCTTTTGCTGAGTCGGCGCTGGTGTGCTGGTGGAGTGGGCGGCGCATGCTTGCTTGCTCTTCGGAGGGAGGCATGCACTGCTATGACATGTTGGAAACGGCGGGGGCTCTTTTGGAGGCGAAGTTAGTCTGGAGTGTGACATTGCGCAAAGGAATCGGTAGTGTTTTCCTGCAAAGGAATCTCATCGTGGCTGGCTGCTGGGACAGCACGCTGCGGCTTTACGACGCGCGTGATGGGCGACTCGTCAGCATTCTCAGCTACCAAAAAGAGACGGTAAACGAGGTGCGAATGGCGCCGCCGTCGATCGCGCGGGTGGCAGCGTTTGGGTTTGACATGCGACAGCCAAGGCTGTATGCCAGCTCGCCTAGCACCCTTTCCACCGCTATCACGCCCCGCATTGCATCCAGCTCGTCGGCCATTGCAGAGAAAAGCCTTTCACAATTCAGTGAGTCACCTGTTCACGATGGCAGCGTCTCAGACGTGGCGGTCCCCAAAATCAGCTTGGAGGCGAACAATGCAGAAGAGCAGTTGGTATACTTGTTTGCGTCCGCCAGCAAGGACCGTACTGTGGCTCTATGGCGCGTGGATCTTTGGCGTGTGTTGGAAGAGACAACCTGCAAAGCCATCACTGCTTGAAGTCTGTGAAGGTATGCCACGGAAAGAGCGAAAAGAAGGCGCCGTGAAAGTCTGCGACTCCCTCTTTTGACGAGTCTGATGTTCTCAACTGTGCATTCATGGTCCTGCTTGAGGTAGCAATGGCGCGATGCCGCGCACCATCAGATGCCCAAGACGGCGGTCTATCGATGGTAGGGGTTGCGGATGCGACACCACCTCTCCAGTGAGGCAGCAATAAGGAAAGCAAGAGGCTCACCAACGGAAGAAAGAACGGGGGCGAGGACGAAGAGAGGCTCTTGGGTGCTTTTTTTTTCGTGCATGATGCTTTGATCTTGGGTGAGCAGTTTTCTCTTCATCCAATAGCGACCTCATTAAGCGACTGTTCTTCTGCGATGCCCCTCCTCCTCTTCTCTTTTCTCTCTTTCTCCTGCCCTTGCCATCCTCTCTCTCTCTCTTGACCTCTTCTGTTCGCCTCTCTCTGTTGGAATTCAACATTGCCATGATTTTGTGTTCGTACTCTTCTTCATACCGCCTTTTCACCCACACATACACACGCTTGCACACAATGCGTGAATCCTCTTTTCCTCTTCACAGTGCTCCTCATCTTTCTGTCATACGTGCAGTACATACGTGCCAAACACAGATATACACGTGTATGCTTTATTACAGGGTATCGCTCTCCTTTTTCTTATCGATTCTGGAGTGCTCTACCTTGTACGTACACGAGCGGAGCTACGAAAAGCAGGAACTTGACAACGAACAGGGACGGTGGAAGTTTTAAGCTCGGAGCCTACGTGCCTATTACTATTACGTCTACTGCGGCCACCCCGAACAAGCACCCATAGCTGGTCGCATCGGGACTACCAGTGGACTTGACGGCCGAACGGCGTTGTCGACGAATGAGATACCGTAGGCGCGAGCAAAGATAGAAGGAAAGCAGATCCAGGCCATCGGCAGAGAAGACAAGTGCAACAGTGTCGCCCGTGCATTTCCGCCTCATACGCATATCATTCGATCCCTCTCTGGTGTGCTTCACCCCCCTTTCGAGGAGCAAAACACTTGCTGATTCGCTGGCGATTCTCCGACGCCACCCCAGCACACCGCACCAGATTTTCTCTCTTAAAAAGGGGTACGCCTCGTGCGTCGTACAGGTTACTGCTGACCGAGGCACGCGAAGCTCGGCCCACATACCGCTGACAGATACAAGAAGAAACAGAGCGCTGCGCCGTCGAGCGTGTAAACGGGCAGGTTTTGCATTTCAGTTTCCCTTTTGTCCTTTTCTCTATTCTGCTGCTTACGTGAGAGTTGAGATTGTGCATCATTTTTTTTTCGCTTTGCTGTTTCCCCTTTGCTCTTGTGGTCTTCTCACCTGCTTCCTACTTGCGCACCCCCCTCTCTATCCCTAAACCCTCACAATACGGCGCTTGATCGTACACAAATACAGTTTACGCCGCGTGTTTGCGATAAGTCTTTTTTTCCTTTTACTTTTGCCTTTCTTCTACCTGCTTTCTCTGCCCACATCTTCGAGCTTCTTTTGTGGGGTTTCATAGCAATTTGCAACGTGTACTCTGTGCGGCACTAGCAGGTACGAATACGCATCCCTCGACCCTCCTCTGACACACACCCACACAAAGGAAAACAAAAAGGAGGAAGCTCTGTCATATACACGCGAGACAGACACATTACCGTTCACACAAAGAATCCTTTCCTCTTGTTTCTTCTTTTTTTTTCCTGTTGTTGTTTGGTTTCAAAGGGACCACAAAAAAGCGCTCTGCACACTTTCCACACGAGCGAGGCTTAGAAGGACTGCTTCACATATACGTGCACAAGCACACGACGGCTCCGGTTCGTACATAACGTGAACCTCCGGCCCCGCCCGCTGCCCCAAGTTTCCTCTTCACCTCAGTTCCTTGTACAAACACAACAAAAAGAAACAGGAAGGAAAAGGAATCGCTTTCGAAGCAGATTAGCCAGCGTCAAGATCACTTTTGATATTCGGCTCTGCTTCATGGTGTAAGCGAGGACGTTTGCACACCACACCACTTTCCCTGACACCTCAGTTTCTTGTGTGTGTGTGTGTGCTTCTCCGAAATTGACGTTTCGCTTTCTTCTCTTCTGTAGTGTAGTGAGCTTCGGCTGCTGCCTATAGTCAACGAAAAGACAAGAGGGGGGAAGGACAAGAGAGCCTCGTCTTACTGCCTCTTTTCATTACCATCTCACCTGCACTCACGTTTGGGCAAGCGAGTAGGGAAAAATAAAGAGAGGTGCAACCTGACAACGGCGGCTGCGAAGCCAGCGGAGCGAAGAGGAAAAGAGGTGAAGAGGTTCAAACGTGGAAGAAACGCAACTACATAAAGGGACGAAACCAACAGAAGCCAACAAGAAAAGGCATAAGACAGACTGTTACCCTTCATTGCTCTTCCGTTTTCCCTAATTTTGTGTGCATCTTGCTCTCTCTCCTCCTCTTCCTCCGTTTCGTCACTGTTTCTGTATTACTCTGTCCTTGTCACGAGTTTCCCACTTCAATTCGCATTCAAGCTGCATTTCCTCTTTTTTTCCTTGTTTGGTTTTACCTTTCTCGGGCTCTCGTCTTTTATTCGCCCTGATTCCCTTCACTGAGCTTTTATCTTTGTTCTACAGCTTCCTTTTTCACCTCGATTTTTGTGTTCGACACGCTTTCGCTCAACCTTTTCCCAGTGTGAGTGACGTGTCTCTTTTCTCTTTCATTCTCTTGGCTCCACCCCCTCTCTCTTCGCTTCACTACCTTCTTCTGTTCCCTTTCCCCCCTTTCTCCCCCCTCTCTCTATATCTCTCTCTGCTCCTCTGGTTTGTTATCCATTTTCTTCTCCCTCACACACACACACTAACAGAAGCTTTCTCTGTTTGCTTCAGCCCCGAAGGTTTCTTTATCGTCTTTCTTCGAAAATCAGCCCCTCACCCTATTTTTCGGTGTGCATGTGTGTGCGGGTATCTCTATATGCGTAGTCGAGTGCATTCTATCGTTTGCGGGTTTTTTTTTCTGACACCGGTTGCGCCACGACCTCGTCTCCCCTGCGTCTCTTTCTCTCATCCTGTGTGTGTGTGGGGGGGGGGAAGGTTTCCCTACGCACTGAGGAAAGAAAAGGGGAACAACAGGGAAAGCAGAAGCCGCAATCGAAGACGTCAGCAAAGCGGGAAGAAGGAAGCGAGAACGAGGCAGTGTTGGAAACGAGCAACCCATCGTTCTCTCTCCACCTGAACAACACGAAGCGAGGCTGCGGCGTTTTTTTTTACGCTCCTTTGAAGCTCGCTTTTTGTCTACCGAGCATAAAGACAACGGAACGCGAAGGACGAAGAAAAAGCAAAGGTATTATCAGATCGACAGCGTAGGAAAGAAAAGGCAGCGATCGAAAGTAAGTCTCGGTGCAGCGTGCGCTTTCTTAGATTTTCTTCCCCCCCCCCCTTCACCAACCACGCAGGTTCCTTTGCTTTATTCTGTTTCCTTCCCAGCAACAACAACAGAAAGAACCACAGCGCGAACCGGCGTTAACTCGTCTCTCTTTCTCTCTCTCTTGTTGCCCTTTTCTAACGTCCCGCTTGCCTCTATATTTCGTTTTTTTTTTCTTTTACTTCAAAGCGAAGGGTCGTCCTTCTGCAGGAAAAAAACAAAGAGGCGGAAAAAGGAGAAACACTTGTGTGTGTAAGCCTTTCTGCTTCACTCTCACTTCCACTCTTTTTTTTCCTTCTTGTGGTTCCTCTCACTCTCTCACCCTTCTCTCTTTCTCTTTCTTCACACTTTTTTTTTCGTTCCTTGTTGTTTGCTTTTCGTGCCTCTTCTTCATTTTCATTTTTTTCGCATTTTCTCTCCGGCGCTCTTTTCTCCCCCTTTTTGGGTTAGGTCGGATCTTTCATTTCGCCATTCTTTTCCCCTTTCATTCGCTCATCACGTTTGCTCTCTCTCTCTCTTTGTGTGTCATGTGCAAGTGCGTGTGCATCTTCTGTATTTCATTACGTCGTCTTCCTTTCGGTTCGCTGTTTCGGCGCTGTTGCTTCACGGGTTGCCAGATTGCTCTCTCTCTCTCTTTCCTTTCTCGGGTGTTTCTTTTCTCCTTTTCTGTTTCCTCGTGTACGCACAATTAGTGATACCACTGCGACACAGACACATCACCGCGCGCCCTTTGCCGTCTACTGACCGTTGGCTTGGGTGTATTTCTCCTGTTTCGTGATGAAGTCTTACCGAGCGCCGGCGTCCTTCCAGCAAGGCCGCTACATCCCCAAGAAGGTTCTTGGCACAGGGACGTATGGGCAGGTGATTAGATGCCACGACACGGTCATGGGCAAGGATGTCGCTGTGAAAGTCGCACAGAGCGACGCCGCCTACCGTCGCTCCGCTTTGAACGAAATCAGCGCTCTGCTCTGTCTCAAGGAGAACCGCGACACTGTCAGCATTCTTGACTCCTTTGAGGATGGTGGGCATGTGTGCATCGTCTCTGAGTTGCTCGACCGAAACCTCTTCGAGATACTGCGTCACCGCGGCTTCGGCCCACTGTCGCTGCGCGAAGTGCGTCAAGTCGCTCTCCGTGTCTTGCGAGCCCTAGCCTCACTCCACAACAGTGGGTACATTCACTGTGACATCAAGCCCGAGAACATCATGCTGCGCCGCAGCACTCCAGCGAGCTCTGACTCCTCCTCACCTTTATTGGGACCGTTCTCTGCCGAGAATGCTAGCAGTGCATCCTCAAACAAGAGCGGTGAGCAGAGGAACTTCCCGAATGCACTGGCGCCCGGGCAGGAGACTCTAAAGCTGAACACCAACGCGGATCCCCACGACCAGCCATGGCGAAATGCGAACTCGATCAACTCCCTTGTCGGGAACCCGCATCGCATGGCTTTCCAGGAAGGCGATCTGAACATGAACTTCTCTCCACGCACCCGCGGGCATCTCGAAGGCCACTCGCAGCCACAGCATGGTGCGCGCGGCAGCGGCGATGCCACGGATGCAATCAGTACCTCTGGCATGCGCCACAGCGGCAGTCTCGATGCACTCTTCGGCATTTCAGCCGCTGCAGAGAGCTCCTCCGGCATCGGCAACAACACCCGCAACGACATTCATATCGAATGCAACGCGCCGGGCAACAAGGGTAACGACTGTAAGGAACGCACGCAGTGCAACGCCGACGCGAATCCGTACTGCCGCACGTGCTTGATCGACTTCGGTGCCGTCCGCCGCTTTAATGAGAACACATACTACGATGTGCAGTCGCTCTGGTACCGTGCGCCGGAGGTGCTGTGTGGACTTCCGTACACCACCGCAATCGACTCCTGGAGTGTTGGCTGCGTCCTCTTCGAACTTTTCACCGGCAAGCCGCTTTTCCCGGGCGAGAGTCTGCAGCAGCAGCTCTCACTGATTGTCCAGCACGTCGGCCAGCCGTCTCAGGCGGCGCTCACACTGGGGTGCTTGGCGGCGCAGTTTCAGCTTCCCATGACATATATGTCGCCCGACGCGCGGCGGGAGCACGTTCGCAAATGGGTTCTCTCCTCCCGAGAGGCGGGACTGCAGCGGTGGCGCAAGCACCAGCTGCATAAGCTTCAAGAAGCTCACATCTCTGCCAGCCAGCAGCTGTGGGCTCGCCGCACCGCCGATGCCGTGAGTGCCAAGGTGGAGAAGGACGCTCTGCTGAGCGCCACCCCTTACGGCGAGTCGGACGTGGATGGGGCCTCAGAGGAGTTGGAGCTGCTCATCGACTTGATTTGCAACTTGCTGAACCCTGACGAATCGAAACGACTGAGCTGCACAGAGGCGCTGCACCACCCGTTTCTGAACAGTGCTTCGCAGTGCTGTAAAGCCACCCCGTGCCCGTACACCGCTACCCCAACCGCTTGCTTCCCGGCCGTCTCTGCTGCGCCGGCGCCGATGTCGTGCATCATGACGACAACCACCGCTGGGCAGCCTGTGATGATAACTGGCTCGCCGTTGAGCGTGCCAATGGGGTGCTCTCCTGTGAGCCCGTTTGTTGTGCACCCCGTACACTCCGCGCCAGCCGCCACCGTGCCATTCACAGTGGCGCCAGTGGAGTCGATGGTAGGGGTGGACGTGAAGGTGTCCCCTCTCAGCGTTTCATCGCAGCATCAGGCGGCTCAGACGTTTGGCACGTACTCAACGGTCGCGTCCTCGGCCGTGTACACTGCCAATTCTGCGGGGCAGGTGGTGCAGTGCGCTATGCCAGTCTTCGCCCAGGTGAGTCATGGAGTGACGCCAAACGTCGGCCCCGCATTTCTACCGCTTGGCATGACATCGCAGAACGCAGTTGGTGGCGCCTTTTGCTCTCCCGTCTCCACCGCATCGCAGCAGCAGCAGTTCCCGCAGTCGGGGGTGAGCCTTTCGCCCACCTTTCCGCCAGCAGGGGCGCTCGTGCACCCGCACGTGCCGCTGGGATTCACCTCCGCCACAGCTCCCAACCCCTCCGCCGCCGCTACCGCCGCCGCCCCTGCAGCGTCAGTTCAACCTCTTGGCGCACCGTCGTATGTACTCGCCAACGCCGCCACGGTTCCGTGTATACGCGACTACCGCTGTGAGATGACGCCGAGTGGGATGTCGCCTTACGTTTTGTGCCACTTTCATCCGCACCACGCCTGCGCCGCCGTCATGTCCCCGTGAGCGCGAGCACACAAAGGCGACAAGAGCGTCAGCCATTCGCATGCTTCATATGCAGTAGCGCACGCGTATCATGAAACGCTCGTCGGCTCTGCCCCCTTGGCCTCTTCGGCTTCTTTGAGTGCGAGGTGTTTATTTGCGAAGGAGCGAACACAAGAAAGAAAAGGCAAAAGCGGTGCAACAAAACGTAACGAGCGGGCGGAGGTTACTCGACTCTTTTTTTTTTCTGTCTTCCCCTCCAGCCCCCTTTTTTTCGATTCTCTCGCTCGACATGCGAAGTCAGATGGTCGCGACCGCGGATATCCACTCCGGCAAACACGAAACGAGCGGGAGGGAATCTGCTCTTGTTTTGACCACCGGACTTGTTTCAATCATCATAACACGGACATGCATCGTCACCACAAGGACAACGGAGGCTAAAATGGCGCGTCAAGTGCAGTTGCTTTACTTGAGTCAGATTCACCTCCTCCTTTTCAATTCTCCCTTTCCCTTAACGAGCCTTTTTGATACCGCCTCCGTTCTCTCTTGTAAGCTCTTTCCCCCTCTCCCCCTCTCCCCGCTTTTGCCTTTTTGTTTCCTTGCGCGTGGATGCTCTTCGTTTCTATTTCAGTTCCGTCCTCCCCCTTCAGCATTGCTTTTCAGCGCTCTTTCTGTTTCGTACTTCTTACCCCCTTTTTTCTCCCTTTTTTCTGGCTTCAGCGTGTGCTGAGTACGCAATACAAAGCGATCATTACCCACACCACGGCGCGTGTTCGCCCTCGCCTTCTTTCCTGCCGAACCTTCTTTTTTGGGCGCTGTTTATTTTTCTAGGCGTTTGCCCGTGCGTGCGCGCACAAGTTCGGGCAGCTGCTGCCTTCATCAAAAGCACTGGCTTTGGCGCCTCACATCTCAAGACGCTCATACCGACCTCGCCCTCTCCTTCTCCGCTCTGCGTGCGCATAGGAAGCGAAGAAGAAACCGTTGCGCCTGTGGCAACCGCATTCGATCGTCTCCCATGATTGCCGTTTTTTTTTTCGGCAAACCAGACGGTGGAGGGAGAGAGACAGAGCGTGCGTGCACACAATAACGTCAAAAAGGAAAAGAAATCAAAGAAAAGTACAAAAAACAAGCTCCGCCAGAGTCCAGAAGAGCGTGGCGCTCATGCAATATATCCGAGATTCACAGCTGTGCCTCCTCTCCTCATTTTCTTTCCTCTCAGCATCTCTCGTTTTCTCTTTCAGTCTTTTTATCTTTCCCTTTTTATTTTGTTTTGTGTATGGTCCTTCTGTAAGTCCTTTTCATCTCTCCCCCTTTGAAGCGTTTTTTTTTTTACTGTGTTGGTGTAATCTTTCTTGTCCTCTCTCTCTCCTCCTGCCTCTCTCTTTCTTTGTAAACGAACCTGTTTTTTTTCTGAAACAAACAATCGGCGAGAATGCGCTTTTCTTTTCCCTTTCTTATGTTTCCGCTTTTGTGCCTCTCTTGTACCCTTCATTTCATCAGTCACTTCGAATCTGCCCCTCTCCGTGGCTCTCTTCTCTCTTTGACTCGTTGCCTTCAGTCCCCTCCCTTTTTTTTTAAAAAGTCCCCTCTCTATCAGCCCCCTTTGCGCTTCTTCTGGTCTTCTGTTCGACTTCCTGCTCTGACCTTGCCTTTGTTTCTTTTTTTGCCCGACAAGGACTGTGTAACTGTCTTCGCTGACCATTTCTTTCCGGTGTGTTATCTGCTCTTCCTCTTTCTGCACCTCTGCTCTTTTTTTTCGTTTCCTATCCCCCCTCTTCTGCTCTTCAGCTCTCTATCTCCATAGCAGCGTGTGCCTTTCTCAGCTCCTCATTTCTCTACCGCATTTCTGTCTGCGTTTGACGCACTTCCTTTTCTTCGTTTTGTTGCCCATGCCTCACGCTTCTCTCTCCCTCTTCTCTGGCATCTGTTTTTTTTTCCCTTTCCTCTACGATGCTTCGTGCTGCTTCTTTTCGCTTTCGTTTCGTTGAGATGATTCTGGCGAACACCTCCACTTTTTCTTTGAGACTGCAGCAGAGGCGAAGAAGATGGGCTCGGGATGAGAAGACACTGAGGTGAGAGGCATTAATGCCCATTGGGCAGTGCCGACTTTCTGCGTCGCATTTCTCATCTCATCCTTCGCGTACCCGTCTCGCTGTTATTTATTTATTTCTACGCTTGTGCGATGCTGCTCCCATCTGCACACTCACACAAGGAGAGGAGAGGGACGGGCTTGCGCGCTCACATTTTTGTTGTTTACTTGCCCTTTTTTCTTTGTGCTCATCAGCTCGAAACGACTAGACTCTGCCTTCCCTGTATAGACTTTATGTAAGTTATTGTGGGTAGGGCGACTGAGCGAGAGACCAAAAGGGGAGCCGCAATCAAGTCGAGAATGGGGTGCGTGGATGCATCCCTGCGAAAAGGAAGGAAGCCAAAGGGTGGAGAAGAGACCGACCCCTATAATATCGTGCGGGAGGGGAAAAGCGATCCGAGACACTTCCGCCTCCTTGCTCTCTCCTTGTTTTCTCCTTGTTCCTTTTTTTCCTCTCCTCTCTTCGCACCTGCCCACATACACACGCATACTTTCACGATTCTTATAGTCAAAGTACTGCCTCTTGCCTTTTTTCCCCTCTTTTCTTCACCTCCCTCGTGTCTCTCTCCGATTCTGTGTGTCTCTCTTTGCATCGATGTAAGCACATCAACTTTCACCGTTGCGCTATCGGGAGGCGAATACGTACACACCAATAGTGGGGGGAGGGAGGGGGAGGGGGGACACACACGCACAGATGCATACGCACAAGCGCAGAAGAACGGCTCAAGAGAATTGCGCCTCTACAGTTGCACCTCTGCTTCACGAGCGGCAGTCACATTCGTATGTCCTCTGCCTCACGTCTTCTCTCTTTCATCGCCCTCACCTTTTTTTCCCGCTTTTGAGCGGCTGAGGCACGCGCGTGTTTCTTTCCCTTTTTTTCCGCTCTCTTCATCGACTCGCTTGTTGGCCGTTTGGTCGTCTTCGCCTTTTGCTTAGCGGTGTGAGCTCACTCCCGCTCAACTTCTCAAGAGAGTGTTTTGCTCGTCCGCTCTCTCAGACTTGTGCTCTTTTTGTTTTTTTTTTCTTTCCTTTTTTCAACTCTAACGCCTCTTTTTCCGTACGTTTGAGTGCATTATGATTAAATGTATACTTTTCGATGACGCTATCAAAATTCTTCGTTTGTGCAAACGTAAGTCTTGCCGTTCGCGTGTTTCGATTCCTCTTGACTGCTCCTCTCCCTTCTTCTTGGCTCCTCTACTGCATATATACTCATGTACGACTACGGCATACACGTTTGTCCCTAACGTCCACTCGTTTGGTGGTCTCTTCGGTTCCTTCTTTCTGGATTGTCTTTTGTCTTCTTTCGCAGACTCCTTCTCTTTCTCTTCCTCCAGTTTTTCTTCCTTGGTGCTTACATGTGACCTCTCATGTATCTTTCTGTGTTGCTCTGTGGGCTCCCGCACCTGTGAAACAGAACAGAAAAATAAAAAAGAGACTTCATCTTTCCATTCAGTGTTCTCTCCACCCCCCCTCTCTCTTCCACGCAGTCGCACTTATATGACTCCCTTTCGTGTTGTGACTCGATCGTTCTACCCTTTTTGTATCGTTTTTTCTTTGTTTTGTTTTCTGTCGATCGAGGGAATATAAAGTGACACGTTGGAGAGGCAGCCCCAGTCAGAGATTAAAAAAATGAGCCTCTCTATTGCTTTGGAGAGCCCTTTTGTGCTTGCTTCCACTTTTTGCCATCTCGTCGTTTTCTCTGTTTCACTTTTTAGACGACTTCTTTCCTCTGTTTCTTTGCGTCTGCTTCTTTGTTTTTTTTTAACCACCTTTGCGTCCTTTCTTCGTGAGCTCTTCTCCGAGCGCCTTTTGTTTTCGTGTATGCTCTGTCTCTGTACTGTGAGCTCTCCGCCACGCGCCCATCGACGCAGCAGTCTCTCTCGCTCCCTTTCTCTACTGCGACGTTTAGGGGCGAAAAAGGAGAGCAGTAAAAAACAAAAGAATACAAGAGAGAGAGACGCCCACCTACTAATGTTTTACGCACACGCTCCCCCCTCCCCTCCCGTTCTCTTTCTCTTCTCTTTGTATATATATTTTTTCCCTTTCTGTGACTCTCCCTTCCCCATTCCGCTTGACTTTCTTGTCGCTTGGACTTCTCGTTGGCGGTCGCCTCCTCCCTTCCCCCCTCCTTCTGAATAGAGCGACTACATCACTTACTTCTTCGAGTGCTCTTTGCCTCCCCCTCCCATGCGTGACACTCTCCTTCCTCTTCCCATTTTTTCGCTAAAGAACATTAGCGCATAATTTTTCGTGTGATGCTGGTGTGTCTTTCTGACTGGATGTTTAGCTCATTTTTCACTCTCAAGAAGAATTCATTCTCCTCACCCCCCTCTCCCTCTCATTCCGCTGCCATTGAGATCCTGACCTTTCCGTGAGTGCGTGCGGAACGTGGGTATGCTTATGCTTGATTGCGTATGCGAGCGAAATGTTCTCCCTCTGTGTTTTGTTCTTCGCGTATTTTTCCCTCCCTTGTCAATCACAACTATGGCAGGCTGGCGAGGCGAAAGGTGAGCGTGTGCGCACGAGAGCGACTCCTCATTTCTTTCTCTTTCTCTCTCTGAGCGGTATGGTGGTTTGCGGTTTCGCAAGAGAGGTCTAGACGTTGGCTTCCCTGCCATTCTCCCTTCCTGCGACGATCCCGCTAGGCACGTTTCCATTCTCCATCCGCCTCTCCTCCTTCTGCCTCCCCCCTTGCGGGCCCTTCCGTGCGCTGTATTAGGTGAACCTTCACTTTGCCGTCATGCATCTCCCCCCTGCTTTCCTGCGCGTGGATCGCATTGCTCTATCTTGGCAGGCATTTTTTTCTCCGGTGTTTCTTTGCTGATTGCCTCTTCCAATGCCTTTTTGGCTGCGGTGCGTGCCACCTTCGAGACACGTGTGAGAAGCAACGCTTCGTCGCCATTCTGCGCTTGAACAACCCGCCTCCCTCCCCTTTCCCAGTTCCCTATCCACCACGGTTGAGCTTCCTCCCTTCCTACTTGTTTCACCGGCGCAGTGCACGCCCATCAAAAGGGAACGCGAACCGAACAGGGGCCAGCACCGAAGAGGAAAAGGGCAGCGACTGGGCCTCGCTTGTCTAAGCACTGCTCTCTTGTCTGTTACTTCGCCATGCGCTCGGCTTCTCTGCGATTCACGCTTCTCACCTGAGTCACGGCGTACCATGAAAGGCACTTTTGGTGTCTGTGGGAGTGGAGTAACGCATTCCTGCTTTGCTCGCGAATCATCGAGCCTGTATGACGGTCAGAAGAACGGGCCCCACAGCAGGTGACTTTGGCTACGCGGGTGTGTCTGTTTCGTTTGGAGGAGGAGGAGGAGGGGGCTCGCATGTCCATCACTCCTCGGTAATGGTGGCTTCTGCATATATGGCTACCCATGGACGTACTCGCACTTTTGACGCTGTGTGTGCACGGGTGGCTCCTCCTCCTTACTGGCTCGGGCGAGCGCCACGGATACTCGATGCGGCTCATCTTTGCCCAGCCGTCAAGAGACATCTGCCGCTTTCATCTCATCCCCCTGCTGTTAGACAACGTGGCCGAACGCAGCGCACCGCGACGCAAATCGTCCCCAGCACGATGCAGAAGGTTGCTTTCGAGAAGTGAAGGGCAGCAAAGGACATCGAAAAAGAGGACGGCGCGGAGGAACTCACACTTTTGCCCGCGGCTGAAGAAAACGGGCTGTGGAAAACAAAAGCGGAGGGAGGGGGTCAGCGGCTCTGGGTGAGGGGGAAGGCAGGGTAGAGAGGAGGTGGCGTGTGAGCACCATCTCGACCACACCTCTTCTGTTGGTCTTCGTTTGGCGCTGTCCGCGAAGGCGGTAGGAGGTCGCGTCGATAATTTTTTCAAAATGTTGGGCCGCCTCTCTTCCTGTCCACTGCGCTCTCTCTTTGAGCATGCGTTGTCGACGCTCCGCGCCGTCAGAGCGGTCTCCGGGGGGGCTGCAGCCGAGATGGGGAGGCAGGAGAGAGAAGCGAAACGGCTGCACGAGGAGTAAACGAAATAGAGCGCATGAAAAGAAGCGTTATCAGTTTCTTAGGACACAGCAGTAGTATCTGAGGGGAAGCAGAAGCGCACAAGGGGAGAGACGCACGCGGGCAGAGCGAGTAGGTTACACGTTTATAACAGCGTGGCCCCTCTCTGCCACAGAGCGTGAGTCGGGCGGCATTCTGCCCTGGCCCGTTACACTCTCCCCCCTTCCTGTGAAGCACAGTAGCGGCTGGCAAGCGTCAGGGGCATGTGCCGACACGCCGGCACCTTGGCGCGGCCTGTGCCTCCAGCTGGGCTGGTGCGCTGCGTGGTGCGTTCTCCACCGGGGTGGCTCAGGCGCTCCCCATCAGTGGCGGGCCGCGCTCGAGTCTCATCGGCAGGCCGCATGCTGAATGAAGGACGCAAACGTGTGCGTTACCGCCGCGGACGCCGACGCCACGTCGCTGAGGTCAGCAGCGATACGCCGCTCTGACCCCCCTTTCCCCCCACGATACACACGCACACGCACATAAGGCCGCAGGTGGCCGACACCGTGCTGCCACCAGCGGCGGCTCGGCACTGGCAGAGGCAGGCGTGGGGTGAGGGGATGCTTGGCCCTTCTTTCAGGGTTGGGGCTGCTCGGCCCTGGAGACGCCCCGAGCCGACTTGTACTGCGTCACCGGGGGCTAATAGCGTTTTTAGAGAGACGAAAGTGTTGGAGTGAGAGAGGGCGGCGCTCTGTGAACAGTTCCTGTTCTGAGGCGTCTCTTTTCCGTTTCAGCTCCATCTGGCTTAGTCGCTTTTTTACGGTTCTCGAAGTACTCTGACGCCCACATTGTTTCTCAGCAACTGCTTCGTGTGTCTCACCCTCTTTTTGCCTCCCACTCGTATGCTTTGAATTTTTTCCGTGTCACACTCTATCACCATTTTTCCCCGTTTCTTCTTTGCTCCTCATGTTCATCATCCCACGATTGCATGTACATGTGTGTGTGTGTGTGCGTGTTTGTGTGCCGTAGGGGCAGGCAACACTAGTGTATGCCTGGATTTCTCTTTCGTTTCTCTGCCTGCGTGTCCTTTATTTGTGTATGTGTGTGTATGTGCGGGTTCACGTTTGTTCTTTTGGCCTCCCTTCTCGCGTGACCACTCGTGATCGCGGTTCAACTCTCTCGTTTGATGTTTCCATTGCTCTCCTCTCCTCTCTGTTTGTCTTTAAGGATTTTTCTGTGCGGCTCTTTTTTTTGGCACTTCACCTTTGCCTCTTTCACTCACACACACACACACACAGTTCTTCTTCGTCTCTCTGTTTTTTTTCCGTTTCGTTTGCTTTCATCGCTCCTGTGCGATGACCCGGCGCCAAGAGACGACGTAGGGAGCTGTAGAGGGAAAGAGAATTCGGATACGCCCACTCATAAGAACATTCGCAGAAAGCCGCGTACTACCCCTCTCAGACACACATGCACGTCCTCTCTGTAGCTGTAATGAGCTGAGGACGCTACAGTTTCCTCATCGTGATTACGCTCTTCCTCTTATATTTCCAATTTCATTACCATAGTTCACGGGACCAGCATTGCTTCATCGCCGCTTCCAAGACGTATAGGTCACTGGTGCGGTAGGAGATGTAATCGACATTTTCTCAGAGTGCGTGTGCCTTCGTGCCTGTTCATTTTTCCTCTTGATTTGTTCTTGCTATCTTCTTTTTTTTCTTTCAGCTCTTTCTGTCCATAAAACACCATCAGAGAGGCTGCCGAGCACTGAGGAAGAGAGTGAGGGAGGGGGGCTTGGGACGTTTGAGCCCAGCTAGTTGTATCGTAGGAGAAGCGCTCTCCGTAGCGAGGGCGCGAATTTTCTCGCGTTCTCCGGAGGAGAGTTCACTGTGCCGCAGAATCTTTTGCTCTTCAGTCTGTCGTGCCTATCTGCCTCCCTCTTCTACACCAAACGTCTCCCTCTCTTCGCCGAAAACCCGTGTTTATGTGGATGCGCTCGCGTGTGTGCGCGTTCTTTCTGTGCCCCATCCACTGTGCACTCTTTCTCCGCATCTGTGAGGAGTCAGTTCAACGTGCAATCCCTCTTCCCCCTTCTTCTGCTCATTTCACCTCACCACGATTGTGTTTTCTTCCATCTCTCTGTCACGCGCCCATGCGCGTGCGCTTCATATTTTCGATTCGTCAGTTTCTTTTTCCCTTTCCACCTCTGTTCGCTTCTCGCCTACTCATGTCTTCCCCCCTTCCCCCTCTCTCCCTCAACGCCATGCCTTCGCCACTGATTGTCACCTTTCATAGCACGAAGGCTTCCGTGTCAAGTGATTGTATTTGAGGCCCAGATTTCTTAAAAAGCGAAGAATGAGGGGCTCGAAAAAAAAAAACAGCTGTGCCTGCTTTAATAACAACACAGACGCGTAAGGGGCGTACAGAACGGGCTGTACAAAAAAGAACACAAGACAGAAACAGAAGCAAGTCGCATTGGCGGCACACTCGCTTAGTGATTTTATGTGTCGTTTTTTTTTCGTTTCTTGTCTTTTCATTTTATTTTGACGTCTTTCTCTCTCTCTTTCCCCCTCTCTGTGTGCGTACGTGTGGGCTTTGTCTTTGCGCGAATGCCCTCAAGGAAGCGAAGGAAATGGCTACCATGTCGCACGACAAAAAAGAGAACACACGCACACTCACACCAAAGAACCAAAAATACCATGTAGGCGGTTACTTTTTTCTCCCCCCTTTTCACCTGTTTTTGTTTGCCGACCTCTTTTTTTCTCTTCCTCTTTTCCATCTCTCATCAGAAAAGCAGCTGCTGATGCTGTGCTGCTTTTTCGCCTTGACTTGTGCTCAAAGGTTTCGTCACCTACTTCACGCTTGAACCCACTTCCTCCGTCTTTTCCGCGCGCGCTCTCTCTTCCCCTTTCCTCTTTAACTTTCGCGCTTACCTTCTGTCTTTCACGAGGCCTCTTCGACCGTTATCTTGTGCCTCTCTCGTGTGTCATTTTTCAACTCGCTTTGTTTTTTATTTTATTTTGTGTTTTCGTTTGCTTTTTTCCAATCCCTTTCATGTTCAGCTGATCCTTCTCTTTTCCTTCTGCGTCACTGATTTTGTAAAAAAAATGTTTCTATTTCCTCTTCTCGCGCTTTCATACTTCCTTTCATGCCCTCCCCCCTCCCCCCTCGAGACCCCGCAGCTCTTTTTCTTGGCTTTCACGTGCACCCTTTTCCGCCTGTCGTCTTTTTTTCCTTTCACTACTTCTACTGGTGCCGGCACTCTTCGCCTCTCTCTCTTTTTTCCCTTCTCTGTGTGCGCACTGGGGCGCCCCAATGCTCTTCTTTTCTCCTCTTCACATTCTCTGCCGCTTCCTTTTTTGGGTGCCACTCCCGCTGAGAGGACACGCTTCTCTCCCTTTAGCGCCTTTCACCTCTACACAGCAGCAGTGCCTAAGCTCCTGGCCATGGGCTCCGAACCTGCTGCTCTGAATTGTAGCCGTCTATTCCTGCTCCCGGGCGGCACAAGAAGAAAAAAGGCGGAGGTGTGATTGTGGTGTTGACGGATGTGCAGCGAAGCCGAGATAAGTCAAAGGCACAGATGAAAGTGAAACGCACACACACACACAGAGGGCGCTCAAACGGCTGTGCAACCACTTAACCATTGTTACTATCAAAGAGTGAAAGGGCAACGCCACAGCGACATTCAAACGGACACACATCCTCGCATATACGCCCAACCGCACATATCTACATCCATGCAAAGTAGAGCATCAGCTCTGCTGCGGTCACTCGGCAGCAACAAAAAACGAAGACACGGAAAAAAATGGAGAAGAGGAGAACGTAAGAGCGATTGAGAACGGAAAACACACAGTGACAGATACAATTGAAAATCTCTTCACTGCTCCCCCCCCTTTGCTGTTCTCGTTGACATTTCTATTTCATCTCTTCTCCCGCTATCGGCCCCTGCAACCGCGTGTCTGCCTGCCTGCGTTTCTGCCAGTGGGCCCTTCATTGCTCCGCTGCCTACTTTTATTATAGCTCCGCCTTCTGATCAGGGGAGGGGACCATGACGAATCACTATAATCATTGTGCCAGTCTCTTACGCTTCGCTGCTTTGTCTCTGTGTTGCTCCACTTTTCCCCCCTCTATTAAAAACAAAATGTTCGCTCCCTCATTGATTTTTGTCGTTTTACTTTTGTGGCTTCTCTGGTACGTGATTTGCCCCCTTTTTTTGACAAACCTCCCCCCTCTCTCTCTTTCGCTTACTGTGATCTCTCTCTCCCGCCGTATGTGCGTGTGCGTTCCCCCCTTTTTACCTCTTCGTTGAGTGCGCTTGTTCCTCTTTTTGTTGTCGCTTTTTCCTTTTAAGTGCCGCCTCTGTGTGGCGTATGTAGCGGTTTCTCTGTATAAAAGTGTCCTTCTCCTTTTCTCTGTCTCTCTCGTGTTTTTCTTCGTTTGCTTGTCGCCCTTCGTGGCCCCTTTTTTTAATGGCGTGGGCGTGCTTTGCTGTGACGTCTCACGCTTCGGGTTTCTATGGATCCCTTCCTGGGATCTTTTTCTTCTTCTCAGAGTGATTTTTGCTCTTCACGTCGTCTCCTTTCACTAATTGACACGCTTTCCGCTCCTCTCCTCTTCGTGTGGTGCTTCTCCCTTTCTTGTACGCGGCTACGATACGCACACCCTCATACAAGTAAGCACGCATAAACGCGCACGCAAGCGCTCTTTTTTTTCTTCTCTTTCGCATTGCTGTTCTCACGTCACCTTTTCTCTGCCTCTCACTCCCACCCTCTCTTCTCACGACTTCGACAGTTTTTTTTTATGTTTCCTTTCCGCTTTGCTTGACACGGCTCTCCGTCTCTCCACCGCCGTCTCTCACAATCTCTGCTCACACCTGTCGTTCTTGTTTTCCTTCTCTTCTCGGGCTTGCTGGAAGAGGCTTGATGAGGGGAATCACCAAAGAGGCATCTTCTCGCCTGCTTTCGGACGTGCAGTGTACCACAAAGAAGAAGATGTGGGATGGAGGAACGAACAGAGAAAAAAAAGAGGGTATATTTTTGTTCACAGGAGTTGATTACGTGGATGGCTCGCACTCTTCCTCCCTCATGTCTCTCAGTGCTTTTGTCGCCTTTCGCTGATGTTTCGATTCGCATTTTTTTCTCTGTCTCTCTCTCTGTCTCCCTGTCTCTCTCTCTCTCGTCCGGCAGTTTCTTTGATTTGACAGTACTTCTTCCCAACGTACGTCTCTCACTCTTTCTCGGTAGGGGCGTGCACGCCTGTATGCGGCCATGCGTGCTTGAATAGGCGCCTCCTCAAAAGCACGATAACATACAAATGTGACGACAACACACCAGAAAGGAAATGATCGCCGATCGTTTTCGCATGCACAGCTTCCTGCCTTTTTTTTTGGCGGGGGGGCTTACGCGTCTTCTTTGGTCTGGCCCCGTGTATGTTTTACTTCACACACACGAAGCACGAAACGGTGCTAGAGATATTGTGCGCCTCCCCAGCAGGTACTTCTTTCCCCCTTTTTGTGACTTGTGATTCCTCTTTGAAACGCAGAGGAGGAGGAAGGGGGAGGGTAAAGAGGAGCCACTTACACGCCGCTCTCTCGTCTGCGCTACTTTTCATTTTTTTCTTTCGCTGAGCTTCCTTCTGTTCTCCTTAACACCTCTTTGACGTTTTGTAATGGCGTGAGTCCGCATATAGGCATCAGAGGTCTCTGATGCGCGACGATGGATATCTGCGCCTGGAATATCTTTTTCGCTTGCTTGCTCTGTATTTGTGTGCTTGGTTCTCCTACCTTTCACCCTGTCGAAGCACGTAGAGTGCTCACACACTCAAAGCTGCAGGTTGTGAAGGAAAAAAGGGTATTGGGGGTATGGGCGTTACCCAAAGGGAAAAAGAGAGATGAAACTGGACGCTCCGAATCGAAAGAGGTAAAGATTGCTCACCGTAAGCCACACATCACCGTAGATTTGGCGTATTTTTTTTTCCTGTTTTGAGTCTGCCCGGCTTCGGCTTCTACCCAAAGGTCTCCCTCCCTCGCGCTATTTTTGCATCTTCGCAACCGATCGCGGTCCTTCGCTTTCTCTCGTTAGTTTCGTTTTTGCTCAGCTCCGTTGGGCTCCCCTCTTTCGATTGCCCCACGCCGACCACCCGATAGCAAAAAAAAGGCGCCACATCAGCCGAATCGACGAGTTGAGGAACAAAGTGAAAGAGCTGCGAAGAGTAAAAGCAATCATCTCTTCTCCCACCCTCTTTCCTCAGGCCACTTTCGCGCACGAACGATAGGAGCCAGGTCGGGATCCTTCCCTGAATACTCGCGATTCATGGCCGAAAATGAACCTTTCTTTCATCCGCCCGGCAAGGAGCTCGCAGAAGTTTTTCCCAGAAAAAGAAAGAGTGCATCACCAACTGCCGCATGCAGTCTCCCCCTCCCACTTTGAGGCGATACCATCTCGTCGGCCTGCGTACTCTCGCCTCAACATTTCTGCCTCGACACTCCTCTCGTGTGCGTGTGTGTACTTCGGTGTGCATCTCAGCTTCTAGGGTTGCCGAGGAGACTGCGTATGTATCCCTCTCGCCGCCAACTTTACTCGGCCTTCACATACTGAGAAAGAAAAAGAAAAGCAGCGAACACGACTTTACCGCCCACGAGAAGCTATAGTGGTGTTGGTGGTGGGTGAGGGAGGGGACATAAACTCAATGGTAGCATGTTTCTTTTTCTAAAATCTTTTTCCTGACTTCCTTCGCGATTCGCTTTCTCTCGCTCGCTCTTTTGCTTTCTGTCGTTGACTGAGCAACCCATGCAGTGTTTCTTTAGCACTTTTTTCCCCACCTTTTCGTCGGTGCCATTTTCTCCTCTTCGTGTGTTCGCCTTTCATTTTTTTTCACCTTCCAGTGTGCCGCCGTCCTTTTTTTTTCCGTGTCTCCTCTCCCTCTCTCCTTTCTGTTCTGTAAGTGTATGCTTGGCCTCCTTTGTCTCCTTTTTTTTTGATGGACTGGAACCGGTGAGGGGCCTTCACACGTCTGGCAGCCGCGGCTCCAACCTTATAGTATCTGAGGAAGGGGCAGGATTCCAGGGAAGTCGTGCCGCCGCGATCATCCTTGCTTCGCGGGCAGGGGACTTGGCTCCCTGTTGCCATCATCATCATTCGTAGATGACATGATCGCGCTCGATCTACGTTTCCATTTTTTTTTTCACTTCTTTCACCAAAGACAAGGGGCAACCGACACAAAGGCGGCTAACTGGCTTGGAAGAAAGGAGGTGGCGGGAGCAAGAAGGGCACACGGTCGCACCTGTACTCGGGTCAAGCCCCGAGAGGCAAGGCGCCTCTGCTCCCTCTCTCTTTCCTTTGCTTCCCGCCAACTGCTTTGCGTGGTACAAAGAGACTGAAAACTCTGCTGTGTCGACGGTACTGGTGGGCTCGGGTGGCGGGCGCCGTACGCGTCTCTCCATCTCTCCCTCATACTACACGGCTCCTCTGCCCCCGCCTTCTCTCATTTTCTCTGCCCTCGTTCTGCAACGCTGAGCTCGACCGGAGCACCTTTTCATCGTATATTTCTCGTTCCTTTCAGCTGTCCCGCCGACACTCTCGCGTTCGTCATGTGGTCGCTGTCTCCTTCCACCACCCTTTTATTTTTCATCTGCTCTGGTTCGAGGCGTCTCTCTGTGCTACCGTGGCCAAATGCATTTCTTCTCTCTGCTCGTGCCTGTGCGGTGCCTCGCTTGTGCTGCGAGCGGCAGAGGTTCAGTGGGTCCAAGGTGTTGACACTTGCAAGACTCACCTGTTTCTCCCCCTCCCTCCCCCCAAACGTAACCTCTCCGTCTGCGATGAAAGCAGTGGGCCACGAGGGCAAATAGGCAGAGCTGCACACACGAATCCCCTCACCCTTTCCTCGGCGTTGGCGGAGCATTCATCATACAAAGCGGCACAGAAAAGGACAGCAGTGCCGGCCGCTCCGACGGGGTCCCTGATTCGTTTCCCCTCTTGCCGTTCGTGTGTTTATTCGAAACAAAAACATTTCAGCGGCGTCTTTTTTCTTTGCGTCATTTGAATGCGCTGCTGCTGCTTCTCCGTATTGTTATGCGCGCATGTCTCGTGCAAGCCTTTGCCGGTCTTTGGTCGATCCCTTTTTTCAGTTTTTTGCAGACTTCGCCTTCACGGCAGAGGATATGCGATGGGCTCTCTGGGCTCAGGGGCGCTTCTCTTTGCACGGGCGCCTTCCGCTTGGCCGGCCCACTCTTGTCAGAGGCGTGCGAGTACAGGGAGAGAGCGGGGCGCCTCTTGCTGCCGCAGGTGCATAGAAGCGTCCCGCCCACCGCGGCGCATGCTGTGCAGGCCATCCGTGCGCGCTGCTGGTGGTGTCAGCAAGGGTTAGCAACGGCGCAGGCAGCGGGTCCCCCACCCGGAGAGCTGCGTTGCCGTTAGGCGTGTGCCTGCATTTGAAAGTGCGCGCACACGCTGTCGAGCCCATACGGCGTGGTGTCTCATCGGAGCTGAGCACCCTGGGGTGGCTAGGGGGAGGGCGAGAGCGAGGGACGAGAGTGGCGGGCGGCGATGCACTCCCGTCGCCTTCAAAGTGCGTGTGCGCGACACGCGCGGCATCTCCTACATGTGACCGGGCGGACGGGTGAGGCTCCGATGCCGGAAGCATAGCGAGAGCGCCGCCAAGCCCTTCAGGCCCTGCGGTGAGGAGTGGGCGCCTCTTCGTATGGAGTGCAGCGGGGTGAGATGACGGAGAGGGGACGC
The DNA here is from genome assembly GCF_017916325.1 of Leishmania martiniquensis. Classification (NCBI taxonomy): domain Eukaryota; phylum Euglenozoa; class Kinetoplastea; order Trypanosomatida; family Trypanosomatidae; genus Leishmania; species Leishmania martiniquensis. Next base: position 1,666,729 of record NC_090171.1, read on the forward strand.
ATGGCATAGATGCTGGGCGCGGCGAGTGGTCTCCGAGGGGCTCTGACCTGAAGGTGGCCCGCCTCCGGCCGCGGCTCATCAGGCGAGCGCCCGGGTGCCCCTGCCCCCTGCTGACCGAGCGATAGACACCCTCGCCTGGACCCCTGGAGCGGTAAGGTGGACGCGGCCTGGCTGAATGAAGGCGTACTGTCGGCCCGAGCCCGCGTGGCGCTGAGTGCGTGGCACGTAATGCGAAGGAGGGGAGGCGGGGGAGCTCTCGAGGCGCATGGGCCGCCTCGACGACGGACAGCACATCCCAGTCGACGCCGATGCAGCTGTGGCGCGACAGGGGGTTGTGGGTGAGCTGCTGCTCTGTGTGTGTGCATGTGCTCGGTGACTCGATCGTGGTAAGGCAGCACGTCGACGCCGACGAAAAAAAGAGAAGAAAAGAGGGCCTTTTGTGCTGTTTGTGATTTTTTTCATTAGTGATGCAGTGCGCTTGATGTTCTTTGATGTTCTTTTTTAGCGTGACTCGGAGGATCTTTTTCTTTGCTGTCGGCGGACAGGCCGGTCGTCTGCTTGGAGGGAGCGCTCGGTGGTTTCTGTACGCGGCTCCGTCTCTCGCGATATTCTCTTCCTTGTGCTGTTGAAGATTTGCTCTCTCGCTCGCTCGCTCTCTGTTTTGACGCTTATCTCGATGACATGCGCTCCACAGACGCACAACTCAGTTTTTCGTGGGTGTCTGACCTTTTGCAGAGAGGTGCATTCGCCGAACAAAGAAACAGCGAAACCAAAAGCGGCAGGGGGTCAGTCGCTGGTGCAGTGTGAAAAAGGTGTAGAGAAGGCGAACGCCGTATGGGAGGAAGCGGGGGAGGGTGCAGGGAGAGAAGGGGCAGGTGAGCGGGCATGGGGCCCAGTGCGGTAGATTCTGGGCGGCAGAAGGTGAAGCCATGCGAGCAAAAAGGGAAGACTATCTGCGCACCAACAGAGAGAAGGCATCTCGTCGGTCTCCAACCCCCCCCATTTTTCCTTTTCGTGTGGCGGACCTCTCCCCCTCCCCCACTTCCCTTTCTTCCCTCAGTCTGCTTCTTCCTCTTCCTTCTGTGTGCCACGTGCGAACATGCATGCGTTTTGGCCCCGTGCACAGCGCGCGTGCGCTTGAGTGCGCGTGCTTGTCTCGCTATCGGTGCTGAGGGGGGAGGACAAGGAGAGGTATACGAATGGAGGGCCGTGGGAAGTAAATGGCGATGAAGGAGGCGAAACGGAAGAGGGAATATGCAGAAAAGCTGGACTGAAAGGAAGGGGAGCATATACCCTTCCTCCCTCTCAGCCCGTTGCTCGATGGGGTGAAGACGGATGCTGTGCGTGGTTTTCTGGCGAGTAGATGAGTGTGAGAGAGAAGGAAAGAGAACGCGTGCAGCATGCCTTACACTTTTCGTGGTTGGCGAGGAGGAGCGTCCTCTTATGCAGCGGAAAGTGCCGTACTGGCGTTTTTTGAGGTGATGGGAAGTGACGATGCACACAGAAGAAGGGCGGCTGCTCTGCCAAACCGGAAAGTATTCGTCGTAAGGCACACGAGGGCGCCACGGACACAGGCCCGCGCACACACACACAAACACACAGGAGCTTAGAGAAAAGTATGGCGTGCGAATACGGGCACTTACACACACGTTGGACGTGTGTCTGTCCCTCTTTTTTTTTTTGCTGTCATCTGTGTTTGAGCTTCTCGAATCGGTGGTGCGTCGGTGGTAGGTGCGTTCTTCGTCCCTGTTTCTCTCTCTTGACGCGCACCATCTTTCATGTGCTTCGTATCCGCAACCTCGACGCAGGACGAGGAGGGCGGGACCATGACGCGTCGTTTCCTGTCGAGCCGAGTCCTCCACAGTTCTTCTGCATTCTTCTCTCTTCTCCTCCCTCACATTTTTTTTCATGGCCACTGGACTGTGAACAAAGAGATGGTGCACACGAGGTTGCCATGCCTTTCTTCACCCTCCATACTGCCTCCCTCCCGGTCACTCCTCTTCGTCCTACGTAGTTGGCGTTTACTGCAGACGCGTTTTCTTTTCCTTCTTTCTCCCCCCGCAGCTGCGCCTGTGTATGCTCTTCCGCTCTTCTCATCTTTTCATCCGCGGTGGTATGGGCGTGCGTTTGTGCGCCTTGGGCTGTGGCGGCACTCTTGATCGGCTCTCACGTCACTCGTGCCTTTTTCTTGCGACGCCTACCTTTTTACGTGCTCTCGTCGTGGTTGCTACGGAAAAAGGCCGACACAGCAGCCACTGTCCGCTCCCCTTCTTTTCTCACTTTCACGCACTCAAACACTTTGCGTGTGTTCCTGAATTTTATCGGACACGTCAGCGCGCCTCCTCTGTTTTAGTCGCCTGCGCGAGTGGAGTGCACTTCTGCACTTCACGACTGCGAACGCCCCTCTCATGTGCATCTACGCGCAAAGGACGGGAAGGGAGGAAACTGGACGGCACAGGAGTAGCTGGCGGCGAAACACGAGGGAGTCCCCAACCACTTCCCTCTCTTACTTGATGTGCTGTGCTTGTGGATGCCATATGCTTGTGCCCTTCGCTCACTCTCGCTGTACCGCCTTTCTGAATCGTATTCCTCTCTCAATGGCTATTTTCGATTCGATCTTGTACGCGGCGGCCTGAGGGAGTGTGAGACAGAAAAAAGAAGGGAAAGGGTTCCCTTTGGTGTGGGATGCGTGCGCGGTCGGAATGGGCTATGGGCATACGGTGCGTAATTTTGAGTGCTCGGAGGCTTCGATGGGAAGTGGTGCGTTTCCGTTGTGCAACGCTTCTCCCTCCCCTTTCTGGCAGACTTGCCTCATCGGGCTCATTTTCGTTGTACTCCCTCTCGCTCCGCTCTTGCCTATCAGCTACCTGCCTATTCCCGTCCCCTAACTCCACCTCTTCCCCTTCCCTTTCTGTTTTTTTTTCGGTGTGCGCCTGTGTACGTGCGTGCGTAACGTTGTCGCTGCCTTTCTGCATCTCTATGGTTTTGGGCTACTGTTGTGCCTGCGGCCGTCTTTGCCACGATGCTTTACACACGCACATCTCGCTCTCTATATATATATCGGTTGCTTGACTGCTTTAATGTTTTTTTTCTTTGCGCCTCTCCACTTGTAACGCTCTTCCCCCACCCTGTGCGACTTTTTCCCTTCGTGTGGATGCGTTTTTCTTCTTCGACGCTCCTCTTTTACCCTTCTCTTTGCTCTTCCCCCCTTTTTCAGTGCGCGTTCCATCTTATTCATCAGGTGCCCTTTTCTGCTCCCTCCCTCTCTCTCACTCCTTCGTTACATCGATACCGACACAGCGGCACGACGGTGGCGGCCTCTTTCCCTCTATCTCGCATCGCACGCGAGCGGAACCACGCCTCTCGTCTCGCCGTCTCTCTTTCACGTTCGACTCTCCCGCTCCATCTCCCTGCCCGTTTTCGAACGAACGGTGCCACTATGCATTCCAGCGCGGCTGTCCCCAGACCACCCGCCGGCCCCATTCGCATTTCCATCCCCCTCACCTCCCCATCGCCCTATCCCGACCGTCTCGGCTGCCGTCGAGGGCATCTGGACGAAGAAAAGGGAAGGGAGAAGGGGTAGAGCAATGACAGAAACGCAGAGGAGAGAGGAGAAGCGGTTGAAAAAAAATAAATAAGCGTCACTGTCGCAACCATGTTCACTGTCGAGCCGAACGCCGCATGGCGGAGGACAAAGGCAAGACGAAAAGAATCACCTCGCTGCCCTCACAGTTGGTGAGTGAGAGAGCGAGAACATGAGCGAGGCTCTGACTGGTTGCTGCCGATCATGCAGCTCGTCTGCTTCGACGCATAACAGAAGCGAAAAAAAAGGCTACATGCGCAGTGTACCCACACTATCTGCCCCCTCGGATGGCGCGCTTTATTTGGGGTGCGCATTTCTTTTTCTTCGACCTTCGCCTTCATCATCTGCCCCCTTCGCTCTTTTATTTTTCCCCTCCCCTCGACTGTCTTCTGTCTCTGTTTGCCGAGCCACCTGGCGCGGCGCCAGCGGACGTACAGCCTATGCTTCTCACAATATACACTCCCCCCACTCCTCTCCGCCCACAGAAGTACAAACTTACACGTATGTGAAGAAAAGGGGACGACAGAAAAGCGGTTGATTTCCTGAGAAGAGCCAACATTTGTGCGTCTTCACGGAGGTCTCTAACGCAATGAACTCCATATCGACGACATCCACAGAGGCGAACATGCTGTTGCCTGTCGCTACAGCTAGCGCCTCCACATCTGGCTCCATGGATGTACCGGAGCCGCACACGAGCTCCGCAAAGAGGCATCCAATGGGAAGCGGCAGTGCTTTTCAGAATCCGCGACCCCAAGGGTCGGCATGTGTGAGCGAAAGTATCGACCGGACATCTGCATCGGGCATGATTAGCTCTGAGTCGCCCCATGGTGTTGTAGCTGTCTCTCACAATGGCCAGAGCCGGCCAGCGGACAGCGCATTCGATGATGCGCTAAACTTGGACGTCTCGAGTCCGCTAGCCCCGCTCGATCGTCCGTGTGACGAGGAGTTCGACGCTGTGGAGCGACGGGCTCGCATAGCGTTAGAGAGCATCGCAACGCGGGCGGAAGAGGCGGAGCCCAATATGGGTGAGCATATTGAGGTTCTACAGTCATACCGGACGGCGTGCCAGGCGCGCGCGATGTATCGCGAGGCATACCTCGTGCAGCAGGTGCTGCGGAACCTGCGGCTTGAGGAGGAGAGCCGGCACGTTCGCGGCATCACGGAGCAGCAGATGGAGGAGCGTCGAATGCTCGAGGAGGCGCACCGGCAAGAGTTCCGCGAGTTTCACCACTCCTGGAACGCCCGCATCGACGCCTTCGAAGAGGAGCAGCTGGAGGCGGAGCTGGCGCTGCTGGAGCGGCAAAATGAGGAGTTTCTTAGATTTCAGAAGGAGATGCGCGACTTCCAGCCGCGTCTCATCAAGTACAGCCGCTCGCTGCTCGAGTCGCGCCTGAAGCAGCAGACACTGGCCAAGCAGCGGGACTACGTGGGTGCTCAGGCGCAGAAGGTGCATGCCGAAGCGATTGAGTTGGCCGACATTGAGCGGTTCGAGGCAGCACGCACGACGCTGTTCGAGCGCCGCGAGTACGCCATGCGCCATCGCCACCAGCAAGAGCTGTACGCACTTCGCATGAGGGTGGAGAGTCGCCGGCTGTATCTCGAGCGGTACCGCAAGCAGGAGCTCGATGTACTTCTACAGCGCTACATCAACATCCGCCGCTCCATGGAGTCACAGCAAAACATTGTGCGCAACAAGACTGGCACGCTGCTACTGAAGCACGCATGCAATATGAAAACGGATAATAGCGGGACGGCGGCTCTGGTCGAAAGCGCCGGCTCCGGGGCCTTTGGCACGGTGGTGCAGCGGCGCCAGGCCCACGAGCTCCACTCATCGCAGCGTCAGCCAGAGAGAGCGTCTGCGCCACTCCACGGCGGAGGCAAGATGCTGTGACGACGTGGGCGCGTCCCGGTGTGTGGCGCCCAGAAGCGTCGACGCTTCCCTATGAAGTGGAGATGGATTTCTGCAAACCTTTTTCTCTTCTCGCTGTCGTGCTCTTGCTGTTATGCTGCTGTTGTTCCATGCGCTATTCCTCATCCCGTCGATTTCGCTATGGCGCGTGTCCTCTAGCTCTTCCTCGACTTCCTTGAATGCTCGCTATACCCTCCCTTTTTTGTGCCTGTTGCCTTTTCGCCTGCCATGAGGACTCGAGGTGGACATCGCACATCGGTGCGGATGCGAGTGCATTCATTTTTAGCCGCCCATTTTTCTGAAGAGAGAGAGGCAGGGAAAGATGCCATAGCTGCAGACACAGGACGCACGTCGGTACAGCAGCGCCTTTTTTTTCCCGTTCTCATATATTCCTCTTCCCTTTGCTTGTCTTTGATTAGCGTCTGCTGGCCCCCGCCGGCGAGTGCGGGGAAATGCGTGATCTGTCGATGTATACTCATCTTCGTATTGATTAAGGTCTCACTTCCTTTCGGCTGATTTTTTGTTTTTTTTGGTTGCTCCGCTTGAGGAGGTTCGTCCTTGCTGTCTCATGTATTCGGTCATGCAGAGAGACGACAGGAGGGCAGATGCACCGCCCCTTCTCCCCAGCACACACATATACACGGACATTCATGAGACGCCCAGGCCGGCGCTATGCCGCAAAAAAAAAGCTCTGTGCAGTCGATCGCGTTGTTTCTGCGCTCTCGCCTCTTCGAGGTTTGTCTTTCTCGTTGTCTACCCATGCTGGCGCTTTGGATCGCAGCTTTGCTCTTGAGCTGCGATAGAGAGGTGTGTAGGTGAGAGTCCTTAGGTCTGCACGCGCACGCATGGGGAGGCGCGGAATGCAGAGCGCGTCGATTCCTGGTGAGCGCCTCATTTTCTTTTGCCGAATCGTGCAAACCCCTGGGCGTTTCCGCGCGCAGTCGCGCTCGCGTCATGATCTGGCGCCGATGGATTTCATGCGGGCGTCAACTGTCTGCTCTCTCTCTCTCTCTATCCCTCTCTCTCCCTCTCTTTCTCATGCTGGTGAGCGGCGGCGATTGTGCTGAGCACCCCTGTCGTTCCGCGTCTCTGCTTCCTCTTTGTATGCTGCATCGTGACTTCCTCTTTTCTTTGTGGGTCATTAGCTCGCATCTCACCCTCCATGCGTGTGCGACGCCCTTCACACACACGACCATCCGAGCATACCCCTGAGAGACGAAGGAAGGAGAAAGGACCTAAAAAAAGGAAGCATCCTAAGGGAGTACGCCGAGCATCACTGGAGTCGCCGCGCTGTGCTGAGGACGCTTCCTCTGCACATGACAGGCGTGTACACACCTCTCACTACCCCTGTTGAAGCTTCCGCTAGTTCTTTTTCTCTTTTTCTCTCTTCACCTCTCGCATAGCGACTAAGACTGTGGCGCATAAATATACGCCATGCTCGCGACGCTGTTTTTTGACGAGTCGCGCGTCAGTACGGCATTCCGGGCACGCGCGTGTCAGCAGGCGGTAGCCCCCCATGAGTCGAGTGCGACCAGGCACGCTCTGTCAAACGCTAGCACGACCATTTGGGGGCCAAATGACGGTGTCGCACGCCTGCATGATGGAGGAGGACTCGTGCCGGCCCACGGCTGCGCGTTTAGCTGCCGCGGTGAGGTGGCTCTGTCGTCTATTCAAGCCACACTGCTCTGGTGGCTAGACGCCGACGCAAGCGTGGTACGGCTGCTCGTCGTGAACGATACGCAAAGCAGCAAAGCCGCTCGCAGTTGCCAGTCGCGCCTCTTGACCGTCGAGCTGCCAGTCGTCGCTCCAAGCGACCTCGTGACATGCGGCGTGACTCAGAGTTATATGGGCGATAATGTGGTGGCAGTTGTTTGGGTTCAGCGTGGCGCTTCCGGGAAGGCGGAGGAGGGAGTGCTGCGCCCTGGGTTTGCGCGCGTGACAGTGCAGCGCGAGGTCGACAACACCGGCCACAGCAATCTCCTGCTCTTCCCTGATGAACAGGCCGTTCAATGCGCACCGCTGTCCAGCGTCCCAAGTTCCTTCTTCCAGGGTACCTTGGCCGGAAGCAGCAGTGCTGCCTGCGTGGTTGCGGCGCTCCCCGACGAGGCAACCCACCGCACCATCTCGATTGTTGTGCTCACCGATGGCTTACGTGTGTGGCGTGCCGAGCTGTTCGCGGACGGAACGAGTGCCGTTAGTGGCTTTCGAGACGAGTACCGGCGCAACCTTCTCCGTTCCTTCTGTCAAGGCAACGACGAAGTGCGGCTGCTCGAAACTCGCAGCGCTGTCGCCGACTTGCAGCATTTGGCAAGCGCGGCGGCGCCGCACTCGTCGTCTTTTTCTAATGGTAGCGCGGAGGAGGCGAGCACGTCACCTCGCGGCTCTACCTGGCTTCGCCGACTTCTGGGTGCGGCTGGTCGCGTGGGGGCCAGCGCTACCGATGGCAGCGACGGCGCCACAGCTGCGGTGCCGGACTTGGCATTGCCAACTGCCATCAGGAGGCGTCTTTACGTTGCTGTCACGGCCGTCCGGCACAGTCCGTTTGTACTGCTGACCCGATGGAATGGCCAGATGGAGGTGTATGACACAGCAAACGGCAGCCTGAAGTTGAGCCGGGCGTATCCGATCGGGATTCTGCCACAGGCAATGCTCCGTCCTGTCGATGGCGGCCCGCTAGGCTGGGGGGAGAAAAAGGCGGAAGGAAAAAGTCCGCTGTGCGCCCTACCGCCGGGGCTTCTCGTGCAGTGGGCTACACAGAGCCCAACAACACGGCTGCTGCACGTTGTGTCGTGCTGCGGCGGCGCCGAAGGGCGCGCGTGCTTCTGGAGCTCGCTGACGCCCTTGGCGCCGGAGTCTTCGAGGATCATCGGGCTTGATCAGGTGAGCGAGGCCGGCGAGGTTCTGTCTCAGCACTGCACGCTGAGTGTCGCACCGCCTACGCAATCCAGCGTTCCACTTGCGTGCGCAGTGACGGCAGATGGGCGCAGAATGATTCTTGTGAGCGATGTCGGCACGGAGGAGGATAGCCATTTACTGTGCACCCGCTCTCTTGCCGCACTGACGCTGCGTGGAGAGCAGGCCTTTGAGGACGGAGTGGCCACGGTAGTGCAGGTGATGGAGGCGGGCGATGGCGGCGGCCTGGGCCACCTGCGTGTGGGTCACGCCCACGGATACCTGTGCCAGGGTGCCCGCATGCAGAGCGTCGCAGCGCAGGAGAATGCCGTGCTAATGGTGGAGCGCGGTCCGCAGGTGTGTCGTCTGTACACGCTGGAGGAGGCCACCTCAGATGCGATGCGGCTGGCTAACGAAGGAGTGGTGGTTGGCGTGGACGAAGACGATTTTTACGCCACAGCACACCGCGTGGACGGCGATGGTATCGTCGCCGCATGCGCTGGCGGTGCTCTGCTGCCGTTGCATCGCGCTCACTTCGTTCCGCTCTCGGAGGTCTCGCTTCTGCTGCCGGGCACTGCTGTAGGGCCGGCTGGACACGGTGCCAACGTGTTTGCGCTTTACTGGGAAGGCGTCAGTGTCGTGCAAGCGTGCCCTCATGGGCCGCGGTTCATGTCAGATCTGCTGCAGGACGTCCTGCTCGCCACAGCCCCCGTCACACAGCTGGCTTCCCTACCACGATTTCTGAGCGAGGCGCACCTCAGTGGGCACATAGCTGCATTAGAGTGCAACGCGGCTGCAACGAAAGCTGCCGCGCTCGCAGCTATTCGTATGGCATTGGCACCGCCGCCGAGGGCCGCCGCTAACGGAACGCCGCACGTGCCTTACCACTTCAGTCGTCTCTACGCAACGCATGCCACCCTCAGTGATCTAGTGTCTCGCATTACTTTCCTTACCACAACGTATCTGGGCTGGCAGAGCACCCATTCTGCTGCGTGCACGCTCTCCTCCACCGGTGGGGACGATGCCACAAACTCCGCGGAGTGGGTGTCGCATCAGCTTATCATAGGCCTGGAGGTGCTGGTCGCGGCGTACCATGCTGTGCCCGCCGCCGGTGCCGACCTTGTTCAGCTAGCTGTTCTTGATGAAAGTGCTAGCCAGCCATCGTACAAAGCCATCGTCGCCGCAATGCTTCCATCCCAGACCGACGAGGCAGGCTGTGGCGATGACGACGCCGTTTCCAGTGGCGGGGAAATCAGCACGCTCTCTATGCTGAAGGTGGCGAACCGGCTGCTCCGCTGCGGTACTCCCTCTACAGCGCGGTCCTGCGCAGTCTGGGTGAGGCAGCTTGCGCGCCGCTTCCCTCTCCTACAGCACTACAAGCTGCTGTCGCTGCTAGAGACAGCCGCGGCGTCTACGCAATCGGAGCGTGCTCTGGCGCTTTGTGAACAGGTATGCCAAGCACTCGCTAGAGAGTCACCCGCCGACGTCGCGACGGCGCTTCTGATGGAGGGCTTGCTGCTCACGGACGCCTCCGCCCCCGGCTCTGCGTTTCTCCAGGTTCCTCTTGAGGAGGTGGCTGCGTTGCTTGCGGCTGACCCGACACTGGGGCCGCGTCTCTACGCCGTTGGCGTGCTGCGTCGCACCATCACGGTCGGCTCGCTGCGCGTGTCTATGAGCCATACTGTCGCTCACCGATACCTGTACACCACGCTCCTGACGTGCGTTGAGGCGGTGGAACGGGTGCAAAGGTGCGCTTCGGCCTCCACCTCCGCGCCGTCGCTGGCTCCCTTTTCGCAGCTGCGCCGCGCGCTGGAGGATCTCCAGGTGGATGCGCTGCTGGCGAGCGCTCTTGCGAGAGTTTCTGAGTGTGATATTGCCTGCTCCTTTCACCAAGTGCAGGCGGCGCTGGACCTCATGACACGCCACAAGTCTCTGCCGTCGTACGCCGAGCTGGTGCAGGTGATTCTTGGTCACATGGTCGAGGTGGCGTGCGCATCGCAGTCGAACATGAACGCACTGCTGCGCGCCACCACAATCGGTGCAGCGCAGCTTGAGGAGTCGTTGATTCTGCGGTGGTACAACTTCATTGCGCGCCTTCCGACCAAGAGCGCCACAGAAGCAACGGAGGCGCTGCGATACCGTGCCATCATGGGCTTGCACCGCTTTTTGATGAACCGCCACAACTACGCCCAGTGTGCACGACTGATGTCGAGCCTGGCTACGCTTATCCGCTGCTCCCCGTTGCGCCGCAGCACGTCGGCCGGCATCTCAGTCAGCGAGCTGGCCGGCCTTGCGCTCCATGCCGCGGAAATGATCGCACCCTCTGCGCCGATACCGGAGTCGGCGGATGGCGAGCACGATGGGATGAACCAAGGTACATCCCATGCGGCATCTCACAGCCCGGCTCTGATGGTGGGCTCGCCGCTGTCGCTGGGGTACTCATGGCAACCGTCAACCTCAGCGTCCCCGGCTCCTTTCGAGCTTAATGCGGTGACCTTCGGTGCGCCAGCGCGTTGCCCACGCTGGCTGACGCGCTCCGACATTCCCTGGCTGCGCCGCCGTCTTTACCAAGCGCACTGCGAGCGCCAGCTGTGGCGACGTCGCTGCACCCTCGATTGCACGGACCTCTGGGTCGAGGGTGCGCCGGTGGAGGCCTACCAAGCGGGCGTGGAGAAACTCGTAGTGGCGCTCATGCAGGCGCGCCTTTGGCCCCAGGCTTTTCGCTTTGCCTGCCTCTCAGCTGCGTACGACTCCTGTACCGTGCTGGTCGAGTGGGCGTTGGACCTGCTGCGCGCGCCGCGAGAGTACGGCGGCGAGGCAGCCGCCAAGGCTGATGCTGCGCCCGGTGACCTTGCAGCGGCGTGGGCGGAGCTCATCAGCTACTGCGGTGAGCTCTCCAACCTTGAGAATCAGTTTTACGCGTACGTGCGCACCGTCACCGCGGCGATGACCTGCGCCTATTCGCAAGTGCCGCCAGCGCTGCTTGCGGCCCACCGAGCGGCTGATCCCTACACGGCCATGACGACGCTGTTCCATGTCGCGCTTACCCTACGCAAGCAAGCGGAGGTGAAGCAGGGGCGCTGCGAGGAGGATGGCGACGACGAGCAGGATGTGGAGAAGTTGCCGCTGTCTTCATCCCATGGCGTTGCGGGAGCCGCGGTGGCCGACCGGGGCGTGTCTGCGCTGGAGGCTCTGCGGTGCAATGTGTGGCGTGCCTGGTGCGCGGCGGCTCGAATTGGCATTGACATGATCGCTGACCGTCAAGCGAGCTGGAAAGCTGCTCCTTGGTTCAAGTGCACTGCGGGTCGAATGGTCTCTGCCGGCGACGACCCGGCTGAGGAGGTGGCGGCGCAGACGCAGGCTGAGGCCATTGTGGCACGAACCATATCGTCCGCCTCGTCCGCCGCGCGCATGACGTTTGCGGCGTTTACGGCTGGCGCGCTTGATCCGATGGCGGTCTGCGCGCGCGAGCTGCTGAGGATACCAACCTATCGTGCAGCCCTTAGCCTGGTCGCGGAGGGTGAGGAGACGGTGCGTCAGTTTCAGGACCTGATGGAGCGGCCCTGCAGCTGACAGATGCCTTGATGGCTGCTGTGTGTGACGCGAAAGAGCGGATAATATCTGCAGAGGCCACCTGAGCACGGATGTGCGCCTCGAAGCAGTGGAAGAGGAGGGAAAGAGTGATCTCTGCTCTTCTACCGTCTGCGGGCGAGACGCTCTCAGACTTGTATTGGTGAATGGCGCGTGGTCTTAGTTCTTTGATCGGTTGACTATTATGCAGATGCGTGCCTTTGTTGTGTTGTGTGTGTTCGAAGGCGGTTCCAGGACTGAGCTCAGCGGCTTGACGAATGGGACGCCACATCTTTCCCCTCCAGAACCTTGAACTCTGCGCAGCTTGTTCGCTCACGCTGCCGTGAAGAGATGGATATACACACACATATATATCGTAATGTGCGTCGCTTGCCTGTTGCGTTCGTGAGTCACATAGAGTTTAACAGTGTGTGCGTGGCCGTGCACGGTTTTGACGGCGCGTGTGGTGACGTATGTGCGTGCTTAATGCGCAAATCGTTGGTGACTTCTTTTTTGATGTGTGTGTTTCCTTTATTACGTTTGCCCACGTTGACATCCGAATGGCGGCCAATTATCAATGGGACATAACGGCCCGCCCTGGCAGGAGTGTGTAAAAATATGCAGGTGAGCCTATTGTGCCACGCTTGACCATATTGTATACCATTGATGCTGTCACTAATGAGCAGACTCGCTCTGTCCTGCGACCGCTCTGGAGTGTTGGCGTACTTGACGAGAAGGCGCAGGGTCACCCCAGCCGGCGCAGGCTTCCGTGTGTCTCTCTCGAACCGCTCGGTTCCATACGACCACTTCGCGGGCGGATAGCGCCTGCGCGCTGCTACTTACACGGCTCAAAGATGGGCAGAGACGCATCTGCGCCTGCATCACATGCTACCACCTTTCCTCTTTGTCTTTCTCCAATTCAACTGATACGCGGGTGACCACTTCCGCGCGCGTGCGCAGCGTGCGACGCCAAGGCACGCTTCTTCTTATCCTTCACATCTGCCGGCCGGCACCCACAGACAGACGCCGTCTATCTGTCGATTCTTCAGGCAGCCTCACTGCACTTCGCTAGCCGCCCCTCCTCCTATCCTCCTCGCTTGCTTCAGGGTGGGGTCGAGCGAGACACCAGTTTCTGTGAGGCACGCGAGAAAGGAAGAGGCTTACTGGTAGGCTTGTGATCACAACGTGCAGAGGTAAGCCTGCCAATAGCCATAGGTGTACGCGTCCCTTGGCACTCGCCCCGTGGCAGAAACAAAGACCGACGTCTTGACGCTAGCTGCACTGGCCGCCTTCTACTGTTTACTTGGCCTCTGCATAAGGAGGGAAAGACAGGGGCGAGAGAGCGCTGCTGGTGTCCACTGTTGTGGCAGTCTCCGTCTAAGTGCTGGCTTGCTTAGTCTCAGCCGCGTTGATTTCAGGGCTGCGTATCCCCGGACAAGGCGAGTGCGTCTCAGTTTTCTCGCCTGGCGCTGACGCTTGACTTCTGCCCTCCTTCGCCCCCTTCACTTCTAAGTCGAAAACAGAGCAGGTGAGCCTGCGCCTTCGCGTGGGGTTGGGGTGGGGAAGGGGGCGTTTCTCACGCCTGTTTTCTTCTCCTTCGCACTCTTTCCAGCTGAGCTGGACGGACGTCGCCATGAAGCGCTCTCGCCAGGATAATGCCCGCCTTGGTCCCGCTGCGGCCGCCATGCGCCGCCGTGATGTGTACAGAGACGGCCGGCAAGCGGAGGAGCAGGTGAGCATCCAGAAGCTTTTCCGGGATGCTGTGGCAATGCAAAAGTTCCACTCCCCAAACCAGTCTGGCGCCGGGGCCCGTGTGATGATCCATAGCCGTGAGGAGCTTGCTTTGTATCACCAGAAGCGACGTGCAGAGCTGGAGGAGAGTGTGCGGCGCGGATTTAAGGCAATTGGCAACTGGATTCGCTACGCACGTTGGGAAGCGCAGCAGCGTGATTTCGACCGCATGCGGGCCATCATGGAGCGCGCCGTTCCTGTGCACGGCGAGAATCCGAACCTCTGGCGCGACTACGCGGAGCTGGAGGAGTCGAACGGGTTCGTAGAACACGCTCGTCAGGTGTGGAATCGTGGCGTGACCGCGCTGCCGTCGAGCGTGGACCTGTGGTTAAAGTACCTGGTAATGGAGCAGGCGGTGGGCCATGATCAGCGGGTGCGAGATGTCTTTCATCGGTGGCTTTCCGGGGACGCAGCACCGCCCTGTGCATACGAGCTTGCCGCGCTCTACGAGGCGCAGCAGAAGCGTCAGGCAGGCTGCCGCGATATCCTTCGGCGCTATGTCGAGCGCTTCAACACAGCTGCGAGCTGGGTGCTGTATGGTGCCACGGAACAACAAGTCTTCGGCGATCACGGGCGTGCCGTCAAGGTACTCGAGACAGCCATGCAGGCACTTCCGGATGAGCACTTGTGGGGACCGGTGGAGTGCCGCGTGCCGCTTGCGCTGGCGGAGGCGCACGTCGCTGCTGGCAGTGTCGCACAGGCGCGCAATGTTTTCCTCAACATACTCGAACGCGTGGCTGACAACCCCTCGTTAGTAGAGAAGGTTCTCGCGTCTTACAGCCGCTTTGAGCGACTCTACGGTGACGGCGCCCACTCTGAGCAGGTCGCGCGCCTGCGCATCACCCAGCTGTACGAAGAGCGCCTCCGAAAAAATACCAGTGACTTTGATGCCTATCTGACCCTCTACTCTCTCTACCGAGACCAGGAGCAGGAGAGCGCGGTGTGCGCGAGTGGCCCGAAGAATAAACCACTGGCGACTGCGAGCAGCAGCGCTGCCGAGACTTCGACGGCACTTGTTGCTTCGATGGCGCCTTCCTCCTCTACATCGCGGCAGGTGCTGGAGCGCGCGCTTCGGATTCCTGCACGCGACCCGTATAGCGCCCAACAGCGTGCTGTGCTGGTTATGGAGTACGCTCGCATCTGTGAGGCTGATGGCGAGCCTGATGCAGGGCGACAGGCCCTAGCGCAAGAGATCAAAAATTTTCCCTTTGATGCGGCTCTTTGCCCGCGGTTGTGGGTGGAGGCGGCGGAAATGGAGGAGCGTCATGGCGACGCCACTCAGGCGCGCCGGCTTCTCCGTGCGGGGTCACAGGTAACGAAGGATGCCCGACTGTTCGACGAGGCGATCAAGTTGGAGGAGCGGCAGCGGTCTACTGTAATCGAGGCCATGTACGCCGAAGCGCCCGAAAACACGCCGCCCTCGGCGAGAGAGGTGGAGGAGGCATGTGCGCCGTATGTGGCGGAGCTGCGAACGGATTATCAGAATGCCATCCAGGCCTTCCCGTTCGACGTGAAGTGGTGGCTACGCTATGCGAAGCTGGAGGAGGAGCAGCAGGAGATTCCGCGCGCCGACGCGTTGTACGGCGCCTGCATTCGTACCTTCAACGAGGAGGCGGAGCGGGTGACGTCTTTTGCGCAGCGGTACGATATACTCGGCCATGTCGACACCGCGTGGGCACACCGGATTCATCTGTACGCGCGGCGCGCACGTGCTCTGCAGCGACTGGCGTCGCGGCGTAAGGGTATCATTGCCGAGGCAGAGGCGGCCCGGGCTGAGTTGGCAACGGTGCAAGAGCAGCTTTCGCACCTGTACGCGGCTCTGCTGCAGGACGTGTGGAACGCGTACCGACACGAGGTGGTGAGATGGTTTTATCGGTACTTTGAGGTAGGTGAGGGGAGCGGCTCTGGTGTGCTCGCCGGTGCAGCGCCAAAGGCGCTGCCCTCGTCCCTCACCCCTGCCACAGCGCGCTGGTCGGAGGCAGTGGAGGCGGTGGCGGGCTACATGGAGCGGGTAAAAACGGATAAGTCAGGCCAGGGTACACCAGCGAGTGTCACAGAGGCTCTTCGCGCCATCCTTAAGTCTATGGTCGAGGCGGAGCGCCACGCCATTCGCCGCTCCCTCGGGTGGACTGAGCAGACAACGCAGTTCGATGCCGTTCAGAGGGCGTGGGAGTGGGGCGAGTTGCTGCTGTCGCCGCTTCTCGAGGAGTGGAGCAAGTTCGAGCTTACCCACGGTGGGTCACTGGAGGCAGTTGCCGCGGCGATGGAGAAACCCACAAAGCGCCGCACGCGGCTCTTCAAGGCACGCTCGTAGCCAGAATAGCAGCGAGGGAGGGAGAGAGAGGAGGAAAGTGTGTGTGTATTTGAGGGGGGCGGCTATAGCAGGCGTACCGGTGCCACAGCGCATTGGTGCCACAGTGTGCTCTCCTGAGTCGCGTTTGTGTCGGCTACTGCGCATGTGTGCTCCGTTGTGTGCAGCGGAATGTGTCGGGCGGGCTCAGGACGAGCACCCCCGGCGCCGCCTTGGAGTCACATCACCACCATCTTACGCGCTTGCAAAGAGAGAGGAAGTCTCGTAGGAGGAGCACCGAAGGTAACGAAAAAAGAAAGACGGCAGCGCTTCATCGTGCAGAGCTCGGCCGTTTTGACACAGGGGCAACCTGGCAGCTCTGGCGACTCCTCGAACGCTTGCCGGTGTTTTGGGCGCATGTAAAGCCGCATCTCTTCCTGTCGCTGGCTCTTGCATGGGCTCGCTTGACAACGGTCCGCCGCCGCCTGTGGTGTGGCGGCTGCCTCTTTCATTGAAGTGAACGGTTCTGTATTACGAACTCCATTGCCCGCAGAACCGAGCGGATCCAGCGCACACATGCGCGTGTGCTCATTCGCGTCTTTCGCTTAACCACTGACTCCTCTCTTACTGACCCCTCACTGCCTCTTGCCACGTATGTGCGCGTGGGCGCGTTTGCCCCCCTCCCCCCGTCCCCCCTCTCCCCACTCCTCACACAACAATGGCCGGTGTGTTAGTCTCTTCTTCCGTCGCTTTTTTTTTGTGGCTCGTAACTCTCTCTCTGTTATACTGCGCAGAGTGTGCGTGAGCCGGAGCTCAACGGGGGTGTTGGCGGAGACCTCTGTGTGCTATGCTTTCCGACTCGTTGCTTCAGTGAGAGGATTCTGCATGCATGTGCCTCGGGCGGTCTCGCTTCTGTTCCTACTTCCCTTTCCGCTTCGTCGAGTGGGCGCGTCTTCGCACGCGCGACCGCACGGACGCTTCCCTCTTCCCACCCCTTGCCGGGGCGCTCTCCCCCTTTCTCCTCTCCTTCTAAGCACGCGTTGCTTCTCTGCCTCCCCCCTTCTCGTCTCTCCTCCCCTTTCCTTCCCCCTTCGTTTGTAATCTTTGCTGTCTTTCACGACACACGCTCTCCGTCCTCTCTGTGCATGTGTGAAAGTCTTCTGCTTCCATGCCCTTCCATCTTTTCGTTGCCCGCCAGAACTCTGTCGCATTCAGCTTCCGTTCCTTCCCTTCGTTTTAAAACTTGGTGTATCAACAGTAGTCCCTCCGTCGCTCGCCTGGGCACAGGATCCTCCTTCGGCGCCGCCAAAGGACCGCCGTCTGCCTCCCTTTGCGTCGCTTCCTCCTCTCTGCATTTTTCACCCGCATGGAGGGGACCATGAGCGAGCTGGTGTCGCAGCACGGCCCCACGCCGCATATGGGGCTGCTGCGGTGCCAGATGGAGCGTCGTGATCGGCACTCTCTCAAAGGCTACAAGAAGCGCTTCTGGGTCGTGGATGAGCGTAACGGAAGGCTCGAGGTTTACAAGAATGACCAGGAGCACGTTCCCATACAAGTCTTCCGTGCTGCAGACATCCGTAACGTCATCTACGCCGATGACAAACAGAACCGCTTCTTCGTGATGGTGGTGCAGACCCGTGGGCCGCGCGACATCAAGTTTCGCATGGGCAGCTTCGAGGAGCGTGAGTCCTGGTCTAAAGCGATCACGCATATAATGGATGTCTACTCTGCCATCAACAAGCACAAGAATGTGCTGGGTATGGTACTGCGACGTGCCAAAATTGTATCCGAGTCACTTGGGGTGAACATCTCGATCGACAGCGGGCGCCTGCTCTCTGAGGTTCCGGAAAACTTACTCCAGTACGTGGCTGAGGCCGTCGACATCGCCTTGGCGAGTGTCACGACGATTGTGCGGGCCTTCAGGGGCGAAGGGGTGGACATGCCGCGCAGCTATATCCTCTACGTGCACGCTGTGACGGAAGAGCAGTCACCACAACACTGCAAGGAGACGAAGTACAGCCCAGAGGGTCGGACGATGACCATGAATGTGTGCCTTTTACGTGTGAAGTCGGAGCGAGTCAGCTTTGCTGTTACGCAGCCGGACGAGGTATTCCAGCTGGTGCAATCCAACGTCTTTCGCAATCCTGTAATCGAAGGCTGGATCGAAAGCGAGCCGAACTGCGCGCGGGTGTGCGCTGATATCCAAAGTTACCTCGGGCTACCGGCAACGCGGCGCAGCTGGATCACGTTTCAGTGGGGTCAGCATGTGAGCAACAGCGCCAGAGTAGAGGCGTTTCTGCAGAGGTTTGTGACAGTGAGGTTCTTCGAGCGCGCTCTGCAGAGTGTAAGGGACGCTGTCGTGCGTGTGGAGCGACTGATCGCGGACACAAATGCGCATGCCGCCTCTAGGAGCTTCATGGGGAGCTCACCTGCTGCCCCAGCTCGTGACGGCGTTAGCTCGTCTCCAATTAGCGCGCGGCGCGCAATGATGACTTCTGGCGTAGCCTTGCAGTCGGACAGCGCCGCCGTTTTCGGCAACAGCGTCACTACCGCATCAATAATGGCTGGTGGCTTTGGCGGGGGAACAGGTGGTGGTGGCGGCAACACCGCTGGCTTCCACAGTCGCCAGCCCTCGACCGCCGCTGTGGGAAACACCGCTGTGAGTGCTGTTGCGGAGGCTGCGCTCGCCATTCGGCTTATCCGTGAGAATGTAGCAGGGCTGTGCATCCAACTGGAGAAGCGCGTCGTCGAGAAAGGCACTGCGCCGCCGCCGATCGTCACGCTGCACGCATCCGAGTACGAACAGCATTGCCGACCCGCCTTCCTGCTCATGACCAAGTGCCGCCGCGTCTTGCCTCTCAGGCATCGCGTGACGGATGATGTGCTCAGTGACGAGCTGTTCGAGGTTGCCTACAACGCCTTTTTGCAGCAGCAACTGAGCTTGTTGCGGACCGAGTTGAACGGCATCTTTCACAAGCAGGTGAAGGTGGTCATCATGTGGGATCTTCTTTTTCGCGCTGCCGCAGGCCTGATGACGCCACTTAGTGTTGAGGAATTGCCGCACCTTTTGCGACTCGTAAAAGATGTGTGCCTGTCGAGGCTGCAACACGTTGTCCAAGTGCTGCGCCACGCTCACTGTGACGTGCCCGGGCACGTGGAGGACAACAACTACCTCTACAACGCTTTCTGCACCTGCGTCGGAACCGTCGTGGTGAATTTTTTACCATTCACCGTTAGCAGTGACGCGAGCGTCCTTGAACCAACGCTGCGAGCTGGCGTACTCACCGACACGCTCTACTGTACGAAAGAGGAGGCGATGCCGAGCTTGATGGCAGCTCTCGGGCACGCCCACCGGAGCGGCTCCAAGGCGGTGCGGGCCTCGGCTATGGGGACAGGCTTTAGCGGCGTTCTCCTGTACGCGGCGGAGGCAAAGCTGGGGGCGTGGTGCGAGAAGTACTTCTCCGACCCGGAGCACGCCATACCTGACACGCGACGCCAACTTGTGGAGGACGAGTTCGACAGCGACACTGATGAAACATCCGTCGCGACGTTGCAGGACCCCGACTTTGGCGAAGCGGTTGCCTACGAGCGTAGCGCTGAGATTCGGGTGCTGACGATGGAGCGGGTCGTGAATGCCATCTACGACTCGCAGCGCCACGCCCCAGTGGATCTTAAGATCGGCTCCGACGACATTTTGCGCGCCATCCACGCCTTTATCTCTGCCTTTGGCGGTGACAGGCGGCCTTGCAAGCATGATGTGGCGCGCGTCCTCATCATCAACCTTCAGCGCCTGCGGCAAATGTATGTGCGCGCAGTGGACGACGAGACAACGTCACTGCTAACGCTCGAGCAAGCGCGCCAGCTCCTGCGTGACTTTTGTGAGTATGAATCAAACGAGCAGTACATTGATGCGGCGCTGCGCGAGGTTTCCACGGCAGGGACGGATACGGCGTCGCCGCTGGTGGAGTCTCCGAGCAGACTCAATGCCGAGTCGCACGAGCCGGCAGCGCTGAGTAAAGCAGAACAGCATATTGACATGGGCGAAAACGGCGGCGCGGTGGGAAAGAGTGGAGGGACTCAGCCAAGCCCCCCGATACATGGCCAGAACGAGACCGGCATGAGCGCTGTGAGTAGCTGCACCCTGAACGGCTCCGGGACGGTAAGGCGTAGCAATAGGCGTCCTTCAATGTCGCGGCGGCGGTACTCGCTCAGCAGCAAACGAGCTGACACCACCACCGATGCTCACTCTAGGGAAAGTCAGCCAGGCCCATCAGCGCCTATGGCAACTGGTCTGACGCCCAGCGGCAGTGGATTGCATATTCGCGTTCCCTCTAAAACGCCCGACGCCTTCGATTTCGCCTCTGTCACGGAGGTGGCGCTGACCGAGCTGCTGCCGCGCGAGGCACGCCTGGCTCGTCTCGCATGGCGTGTCGGGTTCGTCTTTGGGCTTGAGAACACAGGCAAGTCTTTGATTATCAACTCCATGCGCGGTATCGCGAGGCCGACGGTGGCGACGGTGGGCCTCTCCCAGCAAGTCGTCGCCTTTGACGAGTGGGTGTGGGCGCTGAATGAACTCGGCGGCCGTGAAAGCTTCCGCACGAACTGGCGTTACTATGCACGCCGCATTGACACGGTGCACTTTCTCATGTTTGTTCTCGACGTTCTCAACGAGCAGGCGCTGGGCGAGGCGTACCAGTACCTGAAGGAGGTTACCGCGCACTACCATGAGGCGCCGCTTCTTGTTGTCTTTAACAATTTCCGTGAGGGGCACCGGCGCTTCGACATCGCGGAGTTTGAGGCTCTCCTTCATCTCGATAAGCTGCGGAGGCGGCACGGCGCCCCAGTGCTCTCCTGCGTGTGCGACATCACAGTGGTGCACTCGAAGAACCGGCAGCTCCCGCGAACGCTGAGCTCCACGCTGCGGAGCCTGTCAAGCCTACTCCTGGCCCGCGCCAAGGGCGAGCACGCCGGGGACGAGCAAGTCCCAGCGGTGCCAAAGGTGACGGCCAGTTCCATCCCCACGAGCGCGGTGGGGGGCAGGGCTGGTTTAGCGCCTTCTACCCGGGAAGCGCCACTGCCGCTCAAAAGGAATGGTTCTCTTTGGACATTGGCGAACTCCATCGACGGCGTCACGGCCGAGGCATCCATCTCGCGACCGCAGCATCGGCCTTTCTAAAGCTCGGCGAGCGCGCGTCTTCTGGTGGGCAAGGCTGTCGACTCCTCGTCTCCGGACTGCTCTCCTTTCTTTTCCATTAATTTATATGTATGATGTCCTTCGAGTCTGTCTCTCATCTGTGCAGCTCACGTTTACTGCCCGAACAGAACTCCCGCAGTGGAGGGCGGGCACCGCTATGGACTTCTCTCTCCGAATCTCTCCATGTTCTCTCCTCTTGGGTCTTGCGCTCCCGTCTCGGACGGCGCGAGCCCGTTCGCCGCTTCGCCCCCTCTCGTTTCCTCGTCTGGGCGTGGCCACCCCCGAGTAAGTTGGGTGGCGCACCTCCGTTTTTTCTGCAGCGTTGAACTCGAACGTGACAACAGAGCGAGGCAGATGAGCGCAGAGAGGGAGTGAAGGGTCTCCTTGGGAGAGAAGCAGCGTTACCCTCAAGACACAAAAGTGCTCCTCAGCTCAGTGTGTGTGTGTGTGTCAGACTGGAGGAACAAACTGCCGGCGAGCACCGCGGCATGCGCGCGCACACACACACACACACAAACCAAAAGCACGCCTGCGTGCGGGTTGGCGTCTACCTTACTGGCACCTCTTTCTTCATCACTGTCACTTATTGGGTGGCTCTCGGTGGGAATACTTGCATTCGTCGTCTCTCCGGGCTTAGCTCGCTTTCCATTCCGGTGCCTCCTCCCCCCTCTCTCCTCTGAAATACATGTCGTTTGTGCGTCTCATCTTGCCACGCTCGCCATTTCTACGCTTGACGCGCGCCCAGGCGCCGCCTTCTCAGATCAGGCCCACGTCTCGGCGCTCGGCTACACGCAGGAAGGTCATCTTGGTCGCTCTCCGTTTGACATCACCACCGCGCATTGTGGCATCTGCTTTCGTGGCCATTCTCTGAGGAGCTCTTTTTTTCCATTTACGCACGCCTCCTTCGCGTGGGAGACAAACAAGCTCACGAATTAGTACCTCTGATGCGAGTCTGCACGCAACTTGGACGGCAGATGGTCATAAAAAAAAGGGATATTCCACGAAGGAGGCATAGCAGTGTACGACGCAGGAGAGATACGCTTAATGGGGAGCTCAAGGAGCGGCGCTTCCAGCCCACCGATATTACTGCACTAGTCCGAGGTGCTCGCCTTTCCCAGCTCGCTTTTTTTCGATTCCCACCCCACCTAACCACACCTGGCTACCGTTCCGCTTCAAGTATTGGGGTGCACTAGCTTGTGAAGGTATGTTTTCTTCGTCACATGTCTACGTCTCTGCCTGTTCACCATTCTATGCATCGTCGGAGTGCAATGTTGCTTCGCTCTTCATCCGCGTTATCGCCCTCTTAGTCGACCTCACGTGTACACCTCACAGGTTGCAGTTCTGCAGACCTCTTGGCCACTTTCGTCGGTGCGCGGTGAGGGCTTTCCTTTTCGCTTTCGACCAGGCGTCGCCATCGCAGTGGCACCTTTCTGTTTGGTTTCCGTCTCGCGCTAAGGTTGAGGCTGACGAACAACAGATGGATGCGTGAGCGGTTCCGCGTGTGTCCGTGGGAGCATGTGCTTTGCACGCACTGCCCCCTCTCGCCTCTCTTCGCCTGACGAGCAGATAGATCGCCCTCGCGCTGCAGACACTTCTTCTCTGTAGTGTGCCCAGCGAGGATCCCCTCACTGCCTTCTTCAGGTGAAAAACGATGGGCTCTCTGGGCTCAGGGGCGCTTCTCTTTGCACGGGCGCCTTCCGCTTGGCCGGCCCACTCTTGTCAGAGGCGTGCGAGTACAGGGAGAGAGCGGGGCGCCTCTTGCTGCCGCAGGTGCATAGAAGCGTCCCGCCCACCGCGGCGCATGCTGTGCAGGCCATCCGTGCGCGCTGCTGGTGGTGTCAGCAAGGGTTAGCAACGGCGCAGGCAGCGGGTCCCCCACCCGGAGAGCTGCGTTGCCGTTAGGCGTGTGCCTGCATTTGAAAGTGCGCGCACACGCTGTCGAGCCCATACGGCGTGGTGTCTCATCGGAGCTGAGCACCCTGGGGTGGCTAGGGGGAGGGCGAGAGCGAGGGACGAGAGTGGCGGGCGGCGATGCACTCCCGTCGCCTTCAAAGTGCGTGTGCGCGACACGCGCGGCATCTCCTACATGTGACCGGGCGGACGGGTGAGGCTCCGATGCCGGAAGCATAGCGAGAGCGCCGCCAAGCCCTTCAGGCCCTGCGGTGAGGAGTGGGCGCCTCTTCGTATGGAGTGCAGCGGGGTGAGATGACGGAGAGGGGACGCATGGCATAGATGCTGGGCGCGGCGAGTGGTCTCCGAGGGGCTCTGACCTGAAGGTGGCCCGCCTCCGGCCGCGGCTCATCAGGCGAGCGCCCGGGTGCCCCTGCCCCCTGCTGACCGAGCGATAGACACCCTCGCCTGGACCCCTGGAGCGGTAAGGTGGACGCGGCCTGGCTGAATGAAGGCGTACTGTCGGCCCGAGCCCGCGTGGCGCTGAGTGCGTGGCACGTAATGCGAAGGAGGGGAGGCGGGGGAGCTCTCGAGGCGCATGGGCCGCCTCGACGACGGACAGCACATCCCAGTCGACGCCGATGCAGCTGTGGCGCGACAGGGGGTTGTGGGTGAGCTGCTGCTCTGTGTGTGTGCATGTGCTCGGTGACTCGATCGTGGTAAGGCAGCACGTCGACGCCGACGAAAAAAAAGCAAACGAGCACCTCTCAGGTACGTATGAAGCTTTGCTTCTTCACTGAGCGCCTTGGGCCAATGGGCTGCGAAATATGGCGTCCTCTCTTCAGTGTGTTGCACTGAAAACGAGCAAGTCAGTCATGTTGTAATGTCGCTCTTTTCCATTACCTTTCCGTACAGAATCGGCGGCCTCTCTCTTTTTCCCCCTTTTTTTTAAAGGCGGGCCTCTGTTGCCGGCAACTGTCTCGCTTTGGAGAAAGAATAGATAAAAGCAGCGGTAACTCTCTTCGTTGGCGTGTGTGCTTCTATCACCGGCGAGTAATCAAGCCTTCACACCGCTGGCGACGTCGCAGGGAGGCATGCGAGTTGCATGGCAGGGCCCCGAGTCTATTGCAGTGCTCACGCGGCTCTCCGGCGCTGTCTCCAGAAGGCGGCTTCACAGACGAAGAAGACCCTTCATCTATCCGTCTCACGCCAAGCGCATCAGACACCCTTTCCGCCGCCTGAGGTCATCGAAGGGGAAAAAGGAATAGCAGCAGAGCGATACCTTTTTCCTTCTGTCAGTGGCGGGGCAAAGGCAGGTGGATTGGATACGAGCATGGCGTCGGAATGGGCCTCTCTCCTCCCGTATGGCGAGCACCAAGGCAGCTTCCGCGGCGTGGTGGCGTGCTCCAACCGGGACGATGGCTACTTCAGCGGCGAGAGCAATTACGTGAATTCGCTCATATGCACCGGGTTTCGCTACCAATGCGTCGAGTATGCGCGGCGATTTCTGCTGCTGACGACCGGCTGCGTCTTCGACAGCTGCGGAAGAGCCAGCGAGATCTACGCCATGGATCACATCACGCACGTGGAGACGGGGACGCGGTATAATCTCCTTCATCACCACAACGACGGCACCGCAACGCAGAGACCAGAGCCAGGGGACATAATCATCTACCCTTACCACCCACAGCTGACTCCTTGGGGGCATGTGGGCATCATATCCTTTGTTGATGATCACCACGTGGGCATCGCAGAGCAGAATCATTATTTCGGCCTTTTCACCTCGCCGAGTGAGTTGTACCTCGACGGTGAGAGGTGCGTCGCACGATACGCCACGCTCCAGTACGACGAGGCCGCAAAGACATGGCGCATCGAGGAACCTGGATCGATGCCAAGGGCTTTGGGCTGGATGTCTTACCCTGATGCCCCGACCCGCGATCACATTCATGCACCGTTCTCGCCGCTTCCCTCGGCGGTCAAACTGAGCTCGACGCCTTTCGACCATGAGGATCATCCTTTCCTCACTCATTACCACCTGCGCTCCAGCTTCGATATCCCCTGTGGACCGGTCGAGCACGCGTATGGCATGCGGAGTGGTGCCGCGGAAACTTTGGTGGCTGCGACGAGTGCCATTGCACGTGTGCTGCGATTCACGCTTCAGTTACTTTTTCACCGCAGCCGGCTCGGCTTTGCCTTTCGCGCGCTGCCGACGAATCCGCTGAACGCCACTCTACCAAATGGTGCGGATGGAGGCACGGAGGCGTGCGGCGATTTAGATGCACTCTTCAAGGTGCTGGCTAGCGAAGAAGTCGTCTGCGCCACTGAGGCAACCCCTGACGTGCTGCGGCAGGCTCTGGGGTCCTACTTCGACATCCCGCTCGAGTGGGTCGTGGCCATGGAGCGGGACTTCGCGAAAGGGGGGGCGCACCTGGCAGCGGTAGCGAGCTTCTACCCGAACATCGCCACGAACTTGGTCGATGTTGAGGTGTTTCGTGCAGCACGCAAGAAAGCGGCCGCAGGGGCAGTGTCGGCTGTGCAGCCGATGTCGGCGACGGCAGCCGGCACGGGTAACCACGCCGCTGAGGAGCCCGTTACGGCCACTTCGCGAGGCACCGTTGAGGAATTCCCAGTCGAGAACCCTCATGATGAGAGTTGGCGGCTGGTGAAGGTGGGCTTCGGTAATGCGCTCATCATGGCAGAGCTGTCGCAGCTCGATACGGTGAAGCGGGAACTCGAGGAGGCGATCGCGCTCATGACTCCATCTATGCGCTCCTACATGTCCACGCGGTATTGCACGGATTTTGCGGGCTACCTGAACAGCGTCGAGAACCTCTACGGACACCGCACTGCGCTTACGATCGTCGTGAGTGACGGTCCGCCGACGGACAGCCTTGTGAGGGAGTTTATCACGATCGTACAGAATTTGTGCTCGGGCGTCGAGTACCCGGTCCGCGTTGTGCATGAGAGGGACCTATCGTTTGCGAATGGCAAGCTGCACGCCGCACCCAGAGAGGTCTGGAGAGAGGTGGACAGCCCACCGCCCAGCATCACGCCAAGCGGGGTATACGAGGTTGATTTTGTGTATGCGCTCTGTGAATGGCCGGAGATTTTGGGGAACGGCGGGGCAAATCACGTCGCCTTGTATCGCGCTGCTGTGGATCCAGCGTCGGATGTTGTCTTTGCAAAGCCGCTGTGGTCGTACCTCTGCTCTGGGAGAGTACACGACGGCGGCGGCGCCAAGGGTGCGCACGAGACGCATTCGGCGCGCTTCTTTGATGTGTGCCGCCGCTTGTATCTACTAGCGTCGCCGAAGCAGCCGCCGGAGGCGTGGGATTTGGAGGTGGCCGAGTACAAAGATAGCTGCCGCCGTATTCACATCGACGCCGAGACGATGCCGGTACGCTCTCCCGTCCATCTCAGTGCCCATTCCGTCATGATCAACCTCGCGTGGAGTTGCCACATGGGGCGCGTGGGCTGCGGTCTGAATTCTGACCCGGAGAACCCCTGCGCTGATCCTGGCCACCCGGCTCCCCTCTTTTTCATGCACTCGGAGGACTAGCGACATCACGCAAGTGTCCCCCAGTGTTTCCTCCCCCCTCCTCTAGGCGAGGAAGAGAGAGTTTGCCACGAGATAAGGGTTAGGAGCGCGACCGCGGCGTGGCTTTGTCGCTGCCAACGTGGCACCCTGAGTTGTTGCGGCTCGCGAGCATTTTAGTTTGGGAGTGCAAGCTCCACAAGGATGGAGGTGCAAGGAACGGGAGGTTGAAGTGTTTTCGTGCAGCTATTATCCCACCTCTCTACACTTACCGCGCACGTATATGCGCGTCGGTGTGCGTGCACCGTACCCGTTTGTGTTTGCCCATGCACTCGCTTCTTCCTTCATCTTCGTTGCCAAAGCAACAACAACAGTGAAAGGAAATGAGGGAGGAGGGGTAAGGGAGGTGGGGGCGAGGCGAGGAGGAGGAGGAGACCACTGCCTAGGGAGGAGAACTCCACGCACGTACACACTTGCACAAACCGAGGAAGTGAGCGAGGTTA
Source organism: Leishmania martiniquensis (assembly GCF_017916325.1). Classification (NCBI taxonomy): domain Eukaryota; phylum Euglenozoa; class Kinetoplastea; order Trypanosomatida; family Trypanosomatidae; genus Leishmania; species Leishmania martiniquensis. The sequence goes on from NC_090171.1 coordinate 1,693,886, forward strand.
GCTCTCCGCCCTCACTCTTCATCTTTGTATGGGGTTTCGGTTGGGTAAACCCATTTCTAAATGACGCCATTGCGCTTTTTTTTTTTACATCATGATGCAGTTGAGGCTCGCCCCGCAGAACACCGCGAAATGGGGCGAGGGATATGCAGCTGGCGCGCGTTCCACTACTCGTGCTTTGCATAGGAAATCTCTGAGCGCGAGTGCCGATGCTGACCTAGGACCGGCGTATTGAGCTCCAGACCAACGTTATGCGCAGCAACGGCCCCACTGCTGCTACAGTGCGTGCAAGTGCCGTACCGGGCAAGCCTTCGCCCACCTCCTCTTCAACGGTCTACGCCGCTACCACGTGACAACATGTGCCCTCCCCTTCCCCCCCAACACGCGCACATACACACCATCCTTCTTTCTCCTCCTCGCTTTTCCTGATGCGCAGTCGCACGTGAGCGGCGAGAATGCCCGCCGGCGCAGTGCCTACCACGGGTGGCTCCTGCTTCTATCTCGGCAAGAAGCCTTCACCAATCGCATTCGCCAAGTTCGCGAAGAAGCAAGACATATTTCTTCACCCAGATGTGGCGTTTCTGGTCCCCACGAAGACGATGGGCCTGGGCGTCTTCGCCGCCCGCCCGCTCCCCGCTGGCACCGTCGTCATTAGCTGTCCTGAGGCCTCGGGGGTATCCCCATACATGAAGGAGGCGGCCACCTCGCCGTGCGTCGCCGCACTGCATGCGACTCCCGCTGCCATGGCAGACGCAGTGCTTTTTGATGTGCTAGTGCTCATGGCGGAGCTAGGTCGCCCAAACTCACTGTGGCGACCGTGGCTAGAGGCGTGTCCGCGCATGGAGCATCACTTCTTCGACCTCACCTCCGGTCAAGCGGCTGCTCTAGGTATGGAGAGCGTGATGCCGGGTAACAAAGGCGCTCTATGGGAGGCCTCTCGCGTAGCCGGGGACACCTCTGACGGTGCCTTGGTGACGCTAGGATTGGCTAGTGTCACTTGTGTGGCGCAGGCGCTCGGTGAGCTGCGCGTCATGCAACGTTGGGCCACAGCTCAGACTATCATGGCAGCCTTCCCGGGCATCTGGCCTGCCGGAGTAGCCTCCTACAGCCTCTTCTCTGAGGCACTTTCGCAGGTGTTTTCCCGCAATTTTCATCGCGAAGAGGTTCCTGGGCGAGAGGGTCCTTACCTTTTGCCGGGTCTCGACATCTTAAACCACTCCTTTACCCCTAACACCATTTTTGACGTCCGCGGTGGTGGCCGCAAGCACGCCACCGCCTTCAGCGTCATCACCACGCGCGCGGTGCAGAAGGGCGAGCAGGTGTACGGCTGCTACGGCCGCATCGGCGCCGCGCGCTTTGCCATCGAGTTTCAGTTTTTGAGCAAAGCAATCCTGCAAAACGACTTGGTTCGCTGCTCGGCCGCGTCGCTCGCCACGGTGGCGACGGTGCTGCATTACTGGAATGCCGTGCGAGCGGGTCTTGCGTGCAGTGAGGGCTCGTCTGACATTACCGCGTACCTGCAGGGTGACGCCGCCGGCATTGCATCGCCGACACGATCAGGGACTATAGTGTGGAAGCCCTCCTTGTTCGGCAGCGATACTGCGGCAGACACCGAGGCTCGTCGCCAGGAAATGGCACGGCGAGTAGAGCGGCTGCAGTGTTTGGGTCTCTTGTACGACGAGGGGCTGTATCTGGTGCGACCTTACGCGACATGGGAGGCGGAGGAGGCTGCTGAGCCAGCGCTCAGCTTTCGCTGGAGCACGCCAGCAGATCACGAAAAGGAGGTAGCGCAGCACCGTCGGATACTGGCTGCCACTGTGCACCTCCTCACCGTCTCCAAGAGCGTTTACGATGATCTCTATTACTGCATCACCGTCGACTGGGAGCCGCCGCAGTCGCCTCAGCTCTCCGCCGCGGTCCAGGACTTCTTGCATATCAAGATCGTCGCGGCAGAATGGCAGCGCGACGCTGTGCGTAATGTTTTTGGTGACTCCTATTGCGATAAAGTGCGTCGCCAGCTGGTCCAAGACGTGCTGACTTCGGAGATAGAAACACTGCGCTATTACGCTGGCTCATTTTCCTAACCTACGCGAAGCCGCGGCCAAAGAAGATGCGCACGGCGCGGCCCCCAGTGGTAAAGGTGTACACGCGTGTGAGTGCGACCACAAAAGCAGAGACTGGAATCGGCAGCGGAACCTGCCCGCGCATGTCAGCGTTTTTTTTTTGCCACAGCATTTCAGGGCCCGCGCCACGCAGTCTTTCGATTTCGTGTGCACACCCTTTTCGTTTCGTGGCCTTCCCTTGCGAAGGTCTCCGCGCCACGCTCGCGTAAATCTCACGAAGCTTTGAGCACATACTGAAAATACAAACCGATCAGCGCCTATAGGTCGTATGTGATGAGCATCGGTGACAGTACTTCTGTCTAGCCGCCTCCTCCTCCCTGGCACGTATCCGGCCCCTAGAGGGCCTCTCTTTATATATTTTTGTTCAAATACCAGACCACTGCCACTGAGCCCCGTTCTGGGATGGAACGCGAAATCACTCACGTGGCCTCGCCTCTGCGGTACTCAATGACAGTCGACGATTACACATCGCCTTCCTGCTTCCCCACCACCACCACTCACCAACGGCCGTCCTGCCCACCCCCCTTTCTCTGGTTGGTGTTAACACGTGCCATGTGTTGATTGACGTTTTCCCTCACCTCTCGTTCTATAGAGCGACCTATACACACCAACGCCAACGCATTGCTTCCACGGCCTCTTGCCAATTCTTCCATGAAGGTGCGCTCACACAGATTTACACCATACACGTCGTCCAGACAGTCACCCCAAGCGAACTTACCGCCGCACGCGAAGCTCTTTTCCAATAAACGAGGCTAATATATCTCATCTGTTTTGCTTCGTTTCCCTTTTCACCCCTTTTTTGTTTCGACCGTCGTTGAAGGCCTCATCGGGAGATTCTTCTGCGCCCATAAAATTTAGCGCTTCATGCGCACGGCAAATACAGCCAGCCTCTTACACCCTCATCTACACGTAAAGGACTTTTTGCAGGACACATCACTGCGCACGCACGCCCGTCCAGCATCTGAGTCTTCCCTCACCTCCCCTCAGCCTCAGGGTGTCTCCTACTCGCTTGAAACTTGGTGGCTCTGTCCCCCCTCCCCCCATTACCCAAACACTTCATCCGTGCCTGGGTGCGCCTCTCTTTGCTTGTTCCTTCACTTTCTGTGCCTTTTATCCTTTGAGTTTGCTGTATTGAGCGAGACGACTGCGAGCCTTTCCGCCCGGGCCCCTCCCTGCTGGCTCTCCCCATCGTTTTTATGTACGACTGCCTTCGGTTCCCTCTGTTTTTTTTTTCATATATATATATATAGCGGGGAGGGGCTTTTTCTCTCGAACGCTCTCTTCGTTATGCTGTGCGGCAGGGTGCGCACACGTTTCGTTCGCAGGGCACGCGCGTAACGGCAGACGCGCATACGTGACGAGGGACGGCCTTCGCACCGCGAAGAAGGGAAAGGGCAGTGAGCGCAGTCCTGAGGGGTTGCTCGGCCAGTTTTTCTCCTTTTTGTTTTTGCTGTTGGGTTTTGTAGTAGGCGGCTGTGCTCCGCGGGATGGGGCCATGGGCAAGCTCACCATCAAAGTTCACAAAAGCGAGCTCTACCGCCCCGTGAGTAGCGGCAACTGCGTCGTCAATCCGCGCGTCACCATCGTAGTGGACGGCACGTACCGGTTCCAGACGAGCATCAGGAAAAACACGTTTTGCCCGCAGTTCAACGACTCCTTTGTTGTTGGCAACACCCATCGACTAGCGGTCATTGAAGTTTCGATCTACGATGTCCAGGAGCCTTCCGGGCTGGTGCTGCCGGGCATCGGCGTCTTGACGGCGAAGCGCGGCGTGGTGCGGGCGCCCAGCCGCGCTGGCATCGACGAAAGCGAATCCGCCGGCGTCTCCATGACGGGTTCGACCGGCCTTGGCGCCGGCGGCAGTAGTGGCGGCACGCCTTCATCGTTCAAGGCACGAATGCCAGCGCTGTTAGGGCGGTGCTACATCGCCATCGCGCGTTTAGTTCACCACGAGCGAAAGCGCCGCAAGTATTACCTGGCCACCCCACTCCCCCTCGGGTCGGCAGCGACGACAGCAGGGGGTGGCGTGACCTCGACTGCTGGCAGCATCACCGCCACGGGGGCCGACGTCGGCCCCTCGCTTCTGCAGCAGGCCCTTCCCGCAGGCATTGCCGGTACAATCACAATCTCCCTCGAGTCCGACTCCCTCGGCGAACCGGCGTCTGAGCTGTGCCTCAACGAGCGACTTGAGACCGCCTATGTGCAGCGTTTGCGTCGCTTTTTGATGTGCTACGATCCACCGAAGGTAGCCATGCTAGATGTGATGATGGCACACGTACGCGACACTACGGAGCGGGGCCCTCACAACAATGTTAGTCGCCGAAATAACGACAGCAGCAGCACCACAAGCTCCTTTGCGCTTGGAGCCAAGAGTGACCAGGCGTCGCAGAGCACTCGGCAGGACCAATCGAGTACTACTATGCATGATTGGGGCGTGAACACACCACTGAATCCCGATACCGAAAGCGTCACATACCGAGACGGCGACTCGGTGATGCAGACTCCGTCGAACATCCGCCCGAGCCGCTTCCTGTCGCTAGGCCGGAAGGGAAGCCCCACCCGCAGCAGCACTCCTCTCCGACTTCCCACCATCCGAAAGCACAATGTGTGTCTCGGCGGCCGCGCCGAGCTCACAGCAGACGTCCCTGATGAGCGAGAAACATTCGAGGAGATGATGAACCGGCTCTGCGCTGAGTACCGTGCGAGTGAGCCGGGCGACTTTCGCGTTGTGATACGGGTCGACGGCTGCACGAACATCAACAAGGACCGCTGGAATCAGTCGCTTCTCGGATCGGACGATGTCTTCGTCATCTTTCGCAGCGAAGCAGAGGAGTTTGCGACGGACATGGTTGATATGCAGAACACCGTGGTTTGGGCTGAGTCGAACACCGTCTCCATGGACGTTGTGAATCCACATCGCTTCGTTGTAACAATCATATTGATGGGTCGCTGTGGGGCCAAGATGTACGAGATCGGTCGCTGCCACGTTAGTGCGGCGCCGCTTTCACCCGGATGCGTCTCGCGTCGTAATATGTTTCTTTGCATGGTCGAGAGTGTCACGCAGGTAGCGGTGAATGGTGTGGTGCACCTCCTTGTGCGGCCGGTCAACTTTGGCCTCACGCCGCCTGAGGTGGCGGAGAGCGTCGACGGCTTCTACGACCGGCTCAGCCGCTTCTTCAAACGGTACGACCCCCTCCAACTCCCCGTGGTGGACGTGCTGGCGCGGTCTCGCCTGTATGAGCTCGACGCATACATGAAAGATTTGGTCGTAGAATACGGCCGTGAGCCGGGGACGGTGCGCCTGCTGGTGACTGTTGAATCGCTCATCTCACTACGTGAGACAGCCGAGATGGACCTGAGCGGGAAGGATGTTCGCGTCTTGCTCACGATGGGCTCCTGCAGCGTACGCACCAAGGCGTTTTCGGTTCGTCAGTTCGTGCCTACAGATGTGCGGGAGAATTACATGTTTGACGTGGTGCGCGAGACCGACCTCATTCGTATCGAGGTGGTGAATGCGCGCCAGGAGGACATCGTATACGGCCGCGTCGACTTCAGCTGCCTGAACACGCAGCGCAGCGTCGTGAACAAGCGTGAGCTGTACCTGGTCGGGGCAGCGGGGACGCCAGAGGCGTACTTCAGTGGCATCGTTCGCGTGAGCCTCTACAGCGATGAGGTGGGGCATAACTACGAGGTGGACATCAATCTCGAAGACACCTTTGCCGGGCGACTGCGCCGCTATGTTTACCGCCGCATCCCTGAGAGCCTGCACCGCGTGAACCTCGCGGTCGCAACTGTATTCGACATGGAATCATTCATGGCGCAGCTGGCCCTGGAGTACGGAGACGAGGACCCAACCTACGCTCTTTACTTCACCGTTGTGGGATGCCGGCAGCTACGCTCTGGGTTTAGCGGCATCAACCCTTATGTGGTGGTGCGTGTCGGCATCGATGCCTATCAGACCAAGACGGCGAGGGCGAATGAGGAGCCAGACTACTTCGAGTTCTGCCAGTTCTATTTTGATCGCACAGAGGATACGTTCATTACTCTTGTGGTGATGGACCAGGCAGACATCGGCAAAGACGAGGAGATCGGCCGCGCCGTGATCCCGTTGGTGAATGTGCAGCCGTCGCGGCAGTACAACGATTGGATGCCGGTCGTCTTCGAGAAGAAAAACGGCAAGGTGCGGGAGGTGGGCACGATCGGGTTCAAGTACACTGTCGTGGATCTGAACCTGGTGGACCGAACCCGTGCTCGCCTCGCCAAAGAACACTACCGGGAGCGGAACACTCGCATCCCCGGCGCTCTTAGAGGAAAAAGCGAGAGCCACGGCACGAGTACAGGACCATCGTGGGGGAGTGGGGGCGATCCTATTGGCAACAGCGTCAGCACCAATGTGGTCACCAGCTCTGGTGGTGTGCAGCGGTGGAGCAGCCTTAAGAGGTACTTCTTACAGACCCCGCTCATGTCGCACTCAACGCGGGGCCTGAGCGGGGTCAATAGCGCCACCGACGAGTCGGACCGCTACGAGCAAAACATGAGCGACAGCGCCACCCTCGTCGTGGCTGACATGGACGGGAGCACATCCAAGTTTGGGTGCACCGTGTTCAGTCGCGTGCCGACTATCAACCTGATGGATGGGGGCATCGGCTCTGTGGAGGAGTTCTGCTCGGCCGATGTCAGCCAGCTGAACTCCGAGGAGCCTTCCGATGAGGATGTGGACCTTTCCGGCTCGCTGGACGTTATGTGTCAGCCACCGACCAACGAGGAAGATGGGGTGTCTGGCTCGTGCACCCTCATGGAGGGGGAGGGTGGTATGGAGAGTGGCGACCCGGCGCGCATGCTGCTGCGCGTTCGCCTGCTGAGCTGCGCGAATCTTTTCAAGCCTGGACGCAACATGCCGAACCCATACGTGCTGCTCTCTACGATCTGCGAGTCCCATCGCTCGCGGGTGCAGTTCTGCACGACAGAGCCGCGGTTCAATGAAACATTTTTCTTTACCGTGGAGGATCCTACCATTGACTACCTCTCCATCACCGTCCTGACCGACACGCCTTACGGGCTGAGGAAGCTGGGCCACTGCATGCTGTCAATGCGCAATGTGCAGCGTGGCACGATGCGCACGCGGTGGACGTCGCTTGTCATCCACCCGTTCGAGTCCACCGCGACAGAGTGCGGCTCTGTGTACCTCTCGCTGGGTGGCGTCAACTTTGGCATGAGCTACCTACCTTCCATGGATGCCGAGAACAGACTGCGGGAGCAGATCCGCGAGCACCTCACCCTCAACGCGCGGCGGCAGCTCCACCGATTGGAGTGGTACGTTGGAGAGTTTTCGCAACTCGAGAGCATTCAGCTCGGCGACTGGTTCCACGACAACAGCGGTGACGCCGGCGCCGACGGCGCGGGCACGCACGTCGCCGACTTGGAGATCACGGTGCGTGGGGTTTCACACCTCTATTCCGATGGCTTTCTCGCCGAGGGCAGCTGTGTTGTGAAGGCGAAGGTGGACGGCAACACACGGGCAAAGACAAAGCCCATTGCAGGATCGCGGGGTTGCTTTGTCGTACCGGAGGGCCAAGAGCCATTGCGCTTCACCGTATCTGAGCCGACGACAACGCTCGTGCGGCTGAGCGTCGTACTGAATGGGAAAACGGGTGCTGGTGAGTGCTATGTATCCTTGGCGGATCTCCGCCGCTCTGTGGAGAAGGAGCGAACGCTGATGCTGGTGATGGACTCGCGCTCCTCTCGTGCCGAGGCGGTGGGGCTCATCCGCATCTCCATCTTCTGCCGAAACTACGGCAGCGCAGCCCCGGCACCGACGGAGGAGGAGCTGGCGCTGCACTCGCGCCTCACTCGCTTCTTCTACTACTACATTCCAACGGAGTTGGCAATGGTGGACGTCAAGTACGCCACGACGCTGAATGTCGCGGCCTACCTGAACCGCGTGGTGGAGAAGTATGGCCCAGAGCCGGGCGACTACCACCTTCGCTTCACGGTTGACCGCTGCCGAAACCTCACCTTCAAGAATGATAGCACATCACTGCACGTCTTCTGCATCGTCCGCGTCGGACTGCAGGAGTTTCAGAGCTCCGTCGTGGAGGGCGGCAGTGAGTGCGTGTTCCGCGAGAGCTTTGACCTCGTCGTCGGTCTCCCGCAACAGGAAAAGGTAGAGCTGATACTCCTGCGTTACTACCCGTCGAGGCAGGTGGAGCTGGGGCGCACGCAGCTAGAGCTGCGGGCCTTGCGGCAAGGGGAGGAGAACACTATGGAGCTGGCGCTTGTCAGCAATGCGGGCACGAAGTCGGCTGGCGTTTCCGGCGTGCTGAAGGTCTCCTCCTTCCCTGTCGACTTTGGCCAAGATGGCCAGATGCACGCACGGTCGCAATCGGCGTTCGCCTACACCCTCGACGGGCATTCGGCTCTAGCGCAGACGGTTTGCCTCTTCGCTTCGCCGGCGTCGATGGCGGCCTCGAACCCAGGTGCGGATCTGCGCAGCACGGAGGCCACTGACTGCGAATATGATCGGGAGCTATCGGATGGGGGGCGCAGGACGCCGGTGCCGAGCGCGTCGCACATGATCTCCACCTCCCTCAGTGGCAGCTTCAGGGAGCAAAGCTCGAAATCGCCGCCCGCGGCCGAAAGTAGTACCTCGGCCACCATCACTATTGCCGGCTTTTCAGGGTTGACCATGCGTGATGCCGAGATTTACATCCGCGTGTCGGAGTGCGACCGCGTCCTGCTGAAGACGCCACCTCTACCTGTTGCCCAACTGAGCGCGCTGGAAGCGAGCAGCGCCACTTTCATAATTGAGAACGTGGCAGCTAACTACGACAAGCAGCTTACGCTCAAGCTGGGGTTTCGGAGACTGATGAGCGCCGAGACGCTGTGCCTCGCAGACTTCTGTATCCTGCGCTGCCCGGCGGGAAAGACGGTGGAGAAGCGGCTGCGGCTGTACGACGTGCGGTCGCAGTACTTGGGCATCTGTCGTCTGAGCATAACATTGCCGAATGTCCATCTGCCGGTGCAGCAATGGCAGCACCTTTCGCCTGCGGTCTTTGAACCGCTTATGGACGACGTTGCGTCATTGGTGTCCACTTACATGCCGAAGGATGTGCGGCGACTCGATCTCATCCTGTGCCATGCCCCGGACATCCGTCAGCTGCATCGCGCGTTGAGGCTGCAGCTCGCGCCAAGCGTCGTGGCGACCGTGTACGTAGCGATCCACGCTGTCGACCTGCATTCCGCCACAGTGCGACAGTCGACCGTTGTGACAGCGTCTGTCGGCGATTTCACCTCGGAAGCGGGACGGCGGCCGCCCGGTACCCCCCCGGTGTACCCGTACGGCATGTCGAAAGAGGGCGTGTCCAGCCTCGACTTCCCGTTGTTGCGCGTCGACATCAGCGCCACCGGATCTGCCGCCATCATGACGCTATGCGTGTGTGACCGCGCCAAGGCAAAATCTGAAGAGCTCGGCCGCACGGTGGTGTCGCTGCGCGCGCTGCTCACGCCCACTGTCTTTGACATGTCTGATAAGGTTCAGGTGCCGCTCGTGTCGGTGCGCCACGCTTCAAATCGCGTGCATGCAAGTTTGGTCGGCACCCTCACGTTCAGCCTCATGCCCCCCGCGTTCGAGAGCTATGCCTCTTCCGTACGCTTCTCGTCTAGCGTAATGGCTGGCTTTGATCGCGCCTACGTCCGCTACTACGTGGATCGTATCTGCCGCCTACTGAGCCACTACGATGCGAATTCGTTGGTAGACATTCACGCACGTCTGTACGAGTCGTACGTTTCCTGCCGTAATTGGGAGACTGGGCTGCCGACATGCTTGTCCGAGTTGGTGGTGCGGTGGGGACCGGAGCTGGATGAGCTCAAGCCGCCCCCTGCGGTGAGGAGCCGCGGCGACGCACGACGCAGCCGAAGGGTAGTCATCCAGGAGAGCGAGAATGGGAACTCCACTCCTGCAACGATGGTGCTAGCCGATAAACCACGTCCATGAAAGTAAGAAGGGCACTGGAGCGTAGAGAGGTGCACACAGTCGGTTGTTTTTCTTGGGAAGAGCGAGACGACCTACTCGGCCTGCGGATCTCTCTTGTGCTGTGGATGGGGTAGAACGCACTCATCGTGAAACGATGCGCGTGCTTCTCTTCTTCCTCAGCTGCCAAGCATAAATTCTTTGGCAGCGCTCACGTGGCCTTTGTGAGCTGCTGGTGCGGTGTAGGCTTCGCGTGGCGCGTGATTGCGCCACACCTAAGTGTGCCTGCCTTCCACAAAGGTGTTGCTCTCCTCGTCGCCTTTGCCTCGCATGCTTCACCTGTCTTCCTGTGTGATGAACGCTGCGTTTCCTCTACAATGTGCACAAGGACAGGGTGCGGGGATCTTTCTCTCTCTCTATGTGTGTGTGAGCGTGCTTGTTCGTGAATGCCTAAAACATCTATTTGCTGTGTCCCATTGCCCGCGCGTTGCGTGTCTCTCATTCCCCCTCCCCTCCTCTCTTTCTCCTTGTATCCCCCCCAAATTTTCTGCTTACGATTCGCGCATGAAAGTGCTGATGCTTCCGCTTAAGGTGTCATTTGTTTTCAGGTGTTCTGATATATATATATATATGCATGCTCACTTTGGGCCCTTTTTCGGCTGCAGGCTTCTTTTTTTTTCCCCAGCTCCTCTCATCTCTACTCCCCCGTCTCCCTCCCTCACCAGCTTCCCTTCCCCGGCACTCTTCCTGTGATTTGTATCGCAGTGCCGTTCGCCCTCTTTCTTTCTTTCTCTCTATATCTTTACCAGCGTAGCTTTGTTGGTAGGATCATGCGGCTGGGAAGGATCTGCACGCGTGTCACACGCACTCTGTTCTCGAGAGCCTCCGCTCCCTTTGGCAGCTCAACTCCACCGCATTTCAGTGTCTCGTTTCTTCTCTCAAAGTGCTTTTGTCTCCCTCCACCGTGAAGGATACCCGCATCGACGCAAGCTGACCGCAGAGACGGGCAGGCGCGAATGTGCCCCCCCCTTTTCCCCCCCCCCACACAGCCAATGTGACTCTTCGTCCCTGCCAGAGAGGCTCCCCTACCCCACAGACGAAGTAAATGCGCAGCTTACGTTAATGCTGCTGATGCCTTCTGTGGCTTTCCCAGCGTTCATTTTTCCCGTTTTCGGTGCTCGTTGAAGACGGCTGTATTGACTCCTTCACGGCTTTCTGTCAGTGGATCTCTGGCGACGTGAGGAAGGGGTACAAGACCGCAGTGGGCACGATGCCTCAGGAAGTCGTGCCTCTTTTTGTGAAAGAGGGCCAAACTGTCCGCCGCTCCCCCCTGCCGATGCCAAGCCGCCTTGAATGGCTAGGGCACTGGGTCAGGCGCCCTACGATGTGTGCGAGCCAGAGCGATGTATTGCTACCGATGTGCACGTTCAGGTCTCGTACAGTGCTTCTTCCCTGAGCAACCTGCTGCAGTGAAGAGTTCATTGCCACCTATGTGCTATGCAGAGTGTGGGCATGCATGGAGCGCATCGCACCTAGCCCTTACTGCTTACTGCTGTGAGGATATCGAGCCACACTTCCCTCCCTCCCAGGAGTGCCCCAAGGTGGCGGTCGGCGTAACGGGTATGGCTGTACGTCTACCTGCGAGGCGGGGGCAGTTAGAGTCCCTCTCTGGGACTTTTCTAAGATGTATGAGCGAATTGCCATAGCGCGTGTCTACGGCTGCTTCGTGCTTCACAGCAGATTCATGACAGAGCGGGGTACCTACGAGAGAAGTGGAGGGAATTCTTCGCGGAAAGAAATCAGATACGCTGGACAAAAGAGGAATGCGTTCGCGCGCGAATTGACCGTCGCACAGGAGCTGATACCGATAAATATGCAATCACCCATGTGCTTCTCTCGATCTCGCCTTGTGCCCCCGCGCACTTGAGTATGTGCGCGTGTGCGCTCATTCGCGCTTATGCTTTGAGGCGTCCGCCAATTTTTTTCGCTTTTTTTTCACGGCACTTTCCGCGCGTGTGCGACGTCACTTTCACCCCGACTGCTATTATTATTATTATTGTGTTTTTTGTTGTTAATGTGAGAGCGATCGTGTGTAACGGATGACGCCGATGACGGCTTCTCTTCCTCTTTTGTTTTTTTCCCGCTCACTGGTTGGTTTGGATGATGCGGATGGCGACCGTTGCGGCTTGATTTTGTTGTTGAAATCGAGCCAGCAATCTTTTTGCCTGCGACTTCGACTGCTTTCATGTGTTTGAGGGTGGTGAGCCTCCGCAACGAGCTTCCCGCCCGTTCAACTGCGGGATGATGCTCGCTGGCTGTGCGACAAGTGCATACCGCTTGACTCTTAGTCATCAGAAAGCGAAGGGCGACAGAGAAAGAAAAAAAGAGAATGCGTTAGCACATGGGAGAGAGTGGGGAGATGGGTGGGCTGTTTGTGCACCCATTCGAGCAGCCTCTCTGCCAGTGCGCTGTGCGCGCGAAGCCGCGGAAGATGGTGTCTGTGTACCTCTCGGTGCGCATGAGTATCGCCCTCTCCTTTCTTCGCCCCCACATTTTTTTGCCCAACGCGCACTTCCCAGCTCTCTAACGCTCTGCCCATCAAGGCTGAAACAGCATCGATTCGCGTTTCCTACTCGCTTTACCTTTCGCCTCTCCTTTATTCCCCTTTCTATCATTTTTTTTTGAGCGTGTTTTGTGCGTGTGACTGCATATATATATGTATAACGAACCGATATGACCACAACGGTCGCAAACACACGCTCGCATGCCTGAAACGCATGGCTGTGTACCCCAACTCATGGAAATTTGGCTTTGACTTTGTATTCCTTTCGAAAAAAAAACACTCTCACCTCTGCCCCCTCTCATGTGTAAACACTTTTTTTCTTGTTCGATCTCCTAATCCGTGCGAATGGGGATGAACGTCCTTAGCAGCGTGGAGATTCTGCGCACCTTCGCACGAGAAAAAGGCAACGGCCCCGCGGCCACAAAGCAAAGGCGATCGAAAACTTCATCTCCAGAGGGACAGGGACCGCAAGCTGAAAAAAAGCACAAGCGAGAAAAAAATAGAAGGTACATATACACATAAAGGACGTGTTGTTGTTGAGTCACGGTTTACTGGTGCAGTCATTGCACTTCTACTGTTCTTTGTTTCGCCGCCTCTTTGTGTTCGCGTGTGCATGTGTGTGCCTACACTCCCCCTCCCCCGCCGCATCTTCTCCGTTTAAAAGTACATGACGCTCCCGTGTGCTGTTTCTCTCGGATCAATCGTGTCTCCGTGACACACATATACAAGGGCCCTTGGTGTTTTTTCTCCCGCGCGTGTCTGTGTCTTCAGTTTTCCTTCATCGTTTACTTTTTACCCTCGTCTTTTTCGTCACGGTGCAAGCCTCGAGGCGTACTCTTCCGGTCTTCCGCTTTGCCGTGACAAGCACCTATACGCGAAGACGCCGAAACACACGCTCACTCCTTTGTAGACGGACAGAAATCTCTCACACCATCGCCACTTTTTTTTAGCGTTGTTGTTTCGGTCATCTTTGCTTTCGTTCACTAACTCCTCTTCCCCCTCTCTCTTTCTCATTGCCCGTCTCCGTAGAAAGCTGTCCTCCCCCTTTCAGTCCCGCCCACTCTTCCAGCGAAACCTTCCGAGCACGTCAACGACTCAGACGCATCTGCGCACCAAAGCCGGAGCCTTAGTCTGGGGGAGGGCTGAGGCGAGACACTCCTCCCACCTCTATTGGTTCCTTTCACCTCTTGCTTTCACCAGATGCCAAACAGGCGCCGCAGCACACCGTCGCCCTCGGGGCGAATCCGTGCGGTGTCAGCGGATGCGGCGACCGGAGTCCCCATCCTGGCGAGGAAACACTCTCACCACACGCCGCGACGCTCCAGACAGGCGAGGGGCAAGCCATTCGACGAGGTGATCGAAACCATGGAGGAAGGGACCGGCACTACTATTTCAGCAAATCAGGTGCCCACAAATGCCGCGCTGTCGTCATCGCGCCAGCAACGCTGCCCAAGTAGCAGTTGCAGAGCCGCGCAAGGTTTCCCTGAAGACTCTTCCAAGCGGCACGCTGGACTCCTGTATCACGGCAACGGTCGTACGCCCCGCATGAATTGGGGGGAGCTGAAATCGGCAGGTGGCACTTCATACAGGACTCCCTTCTTGGGCACTGGTGCCAGAGAGCCTGCGAACGGTGACATCAGTTTGACGGATCGAAAAGGCACTACACCCCATCACATCGAGCCGGTTGGTTCGGCAACGCGCAGTCGCGCTGACAGCAGGCGCGCACCACGCGGGAGGCGCGTGGTCAAGCCGCCAGTGGATATCTCAGCGCTGGAGGACTACAAAACGCCAGCGCGCCGTCGGCGTGCGGACGGACGGTACGCTTATGATCACGGTGTGGGGCACACGACGGCTACGGTAGCGGGGCACGGCAGTCGCCACCGTCGCCGAGGCCCCTTCAAAGGCTTGCGCGCCCATGACAGCGTTGACGTGGAAGAGGCGGGGAGCTCTCTAGCCGAAGCCGCTCATGCTGAGCCGTACCACTTTCGGGTACGTCTGCACGAGTGCCAAGGAGTGTTCGCCGATCTCGAAGAGTCGGGCCGTGTTCCGCCTGCATTTTACTTTGCTGTGCACACTGTAGAGGAACGTGGCCACTCTGGCATGGCAGACAGGGTCAGCTACAACCCTGCTTTCCACGACGAGTTCATCTTCTCGTCAGTCGATCCGGAGAACGATGCGTTGGTGTGCACGCTTGTGACGGCCAGCTCCGCAAGCAGCTCGCGGGGGAGCCGCACTCGAAGGGAGAAGAAAGTGGCTGAATGCGTCCTGGCCCTGCACAACCTGGCATGGCAGGTCGAGCGGAAGGTGTGGGTGCCGCTGGTGCGCCGCCCCGGCACCTTACAGGCATACGAGCAGGGCGAGGTGCTCGTGAGCATCTACTCTGATGACTTCGGCTACGACGATGTGGCGACTGAGGAAGAGGAGGCGGCGTGCTCAGCTGCCATTCACGACATTCTGACCCGGTACGCGCCGCAGGAGCTGCACCGATTGGACTGGATGACGGCAGCGTACGTGAAAAAAAGTACTGAGGCACTGTCGCAGCTGCGCGCGTCTTACCGGGCCCGCACCGTCGAGCCTGTGCCTGTACGCGTAACGGTGCAGCGCGTTGAGGGCTTGACGGACGAGGCGGGGTGCCCGACACGGGCCTCCGGCGTCTACGTCGTGGTCGGAGACGGCCGCGTTGAGCAGCGATCTGAGACGGTGGTGTACCGCCGCCGTGCCATCATCAATCAGGAATTCAACTTCATCTTGTGTGATCCGGAGGCTGACACGCTGAGTGTGACGGTATTCGGCAACAGCCGAAAGCTTGGCGAGGCCGTTTCTGGACTGACGAACGTGCGAGCCGGAGAGGCGAAGCAGGTGACCCTGATGCTTGTGCGCGCTGCCGCAACTGGCGACGCCTCGAACGGGGGACAGGTGACGATCACGCTTCAGACAGACAAGTACAGCAGCCGGAACCAAATGTCCGCGGCGCAGGAGGCTGGGCTGCGCGAACGCGTTCTGGCGTATTTATGGTGCTACCTTCGGGACGACCTACACCGCCTTGACGCTATTGTGGGTAGTGTAGACGATGCGGAGGCGTATATGCAGTCCTGGGCGCGCACCGTCGGGCCCGAGCAGAAACCGAGGCGCCTCATTATCAACATACGAGAGGCACGCCACATGCTCGTCAAGTGCGGTCTTCCGCTGCGGTGCTACGCTCGCATTTCGGTTGGGCCGACGACCGTTCGAACCAGGCTCGCCACCGCTGGCAACGGCGCCGTGACGTTTAGCGATCCCTTTAACGTTCAGGTGTACGACCCGGCGCAAGACGTGGTCGAAGTCATGATGATTGCGGACGGTGACGACGGAGAACGGGAGATCAGCCGGGTGTGTTTTGGTGTCGCCACTCTTCCGCTCAAGCGCGCTGTTGTGCGCACGCTTCACCTCGTCGCCGCGGCGACGAAACGCGGTGCCCACGTGCAGGGCGAACTGGTTGTCCAATTGGTGGCGGAGGACTTTGGATTGACTGGCGCTGTGGCGGAAGCTGCAGCGGGACACACTAGCTTTGCCTCCAGCCCCCACATGCAGCGGCTGGAATCGATCGTGCAGCGCGGCTCACCAGAGAGACTTCATCGGGTACCTTACATAATCGACACAGCCCCGCCCGGGGAGACGGCGCGTGTCATCGAGGAACACGCAAAGCGGTATGGGGGCGACGTGGCTGTGGCCCCGATGACCGTCAAGATCCTCGGGGTCAAAGACTTTAAGCCGCTCGCCGATTTTTACGTGAAGGTGTACCTCAACAGCGAGGCGATTCTGCGAACTGCAGATGTGAGGGCGGCGGCGGAGGTTGCCATGGACATCGACGACAAGAACGAAACGACGATCCGGCTGAGGGACGCCCCGCAGGCTGTCATGACCTTCAAAATCGCTCAGCATCGAGCGCTTCGAAAGACAGTGGTGCTGGGCGAAACCGAGGTCGCCTTGGCGAGCCTCGTCCGGGGCGAGAAGAACGTGCTGTGGCTGCCTTTCTTCGACCCGTCGGTCGAGTCGATGTGCCGCTGCGGTGACGGTGGACACCGCAGCTCGGCATCTTGCACGTCTGGCAGCTCGGAAAGCGCCCTTAAAGTTAAAGGGAACCGCATGCCGCACTCGAACGGCACCGCAGCCGCTCGGCAGCAGCCACAGTCGAGGGGCGCGGCGTTGGTGCGCCGTGGCGCTACCGCCACTTTGCCTGTCGGCTTACTTGGCGTAGAGTTGCAGTCCAATGCGTTTCCGGTGACCTTCGTCACAGAATACACGCTGGACGATGAGTCTGGGCGCAAAGGCGTTTCGGCGCAGGAGGCGGTCACATATGATGTGATGTCGCTTCTTGCCAAGTTGAAGCCAAGCGAGTTGCCAAAGGTGCAGCCCATGATTGCGCAGTGCTCGTCGCTGAGAAGCGCCCACGACGAGCTTCGCGCAGAGCTGTCGGCGACACCCATTGCGTCCACAATCTACGTGAACATCGATTCCGTCGAGCTCGCGACAGAGGCGGGCAAGAGGCAGGAGGCGGAGGGTGGGATTGCGGTGGAGCTTGTCTACGGTAGCGAGCGCCAAGAATCGCGCAAGCAAGCAGAGTTTGCCCACGACGCGCTGCACCATCGGCAGGTCTACACCCAGATTCGTCTCGACATCCCTGAGTATCTCCACGGCGCCACGCGTGGCCGAAACGGCGCCATATCGAGGGCCACAGCAGACAACGTCCATGCGCCAGCCCTGGAGCTGCGCCTTTTTGGAGTTGATGCGCGCGTTCCTGCAGGAGGTGCGGTATCGGGTTCGAATGGGGGCGTTGACTGGGGTGGCGCATTCGTTGAGGTAGGTGGTGGTGCCCATCAAAGTGAAATGATCGATGCCGTCTCAGAAGCCGCGGAGGACTCCTATTATGTGGGCGGTGAGAACAGCATCTACACTTACATAAAGCACCCCAAGAGGGGCGGCCGACTCCAAAGCACCAAGCAGCTGGGGGAGGAACGTTTTGGAAATTCGCCGAAAGTGCGCATGTCGCCACAACAGCGATTGGCACGGAAGCAGCAAACGCTTCAGCACAAGCGGCACCCACACGGGACTGGTGAATGGACGGCTTCATCGCACGCGAACCTTTACCAGGGCGCCACTGGCGTTCAGCCCGGCAGCTGTTTCGAAGAAGGCGGCAAGCATTACCGCGTAGGCACGAACAATATTCGAAGCTCTGTGGGCGCTCCAGGACAAACGCGCCGGCAGAGTGCCGCCCGTGCGGATCAGGCGCCGTCACGCGAGCACAGCGGAGCGGTGAGTGCGAGTGGCCGCCACAACCAGCCCGGTAGCACGGCGACGTCTGCGACCGCGATTTCGCTGCCGCATCACCGGATGGGTCCTTATAGAGGCGAAATCGGCGTTGTCTACCTCTCTTTGCGCGCGCTCCTGACGAAGCCGCTGTACAGGATCGGCAGGACGCTGCGTGTGCCGATCGTGGAGCCAGCTGTGCTAGCTACCTTGTCCGACCGTGCCCGCTGCTCCCCGGAGATCAACCAACGCTGCATTGTTGGCTACGTCACGCTGCGACTGACGTTGCCGGCGTTTGAGAACATACCGGAGTCGCTGCACTTGGCCCCTCATAGCATCATGTCTAAGGTGGAGCCGAGCTATGTGCACTACTACGAGGAGCGCATCAGCGCCTACTTGCGGTCTCACACCGCACCAGCACTGGTGTCGTTGCACTATAAGTTGTACGAACGGGAGGTGGCCTCCGGATGCTGGCCGGCGTCTTTGAGCTACTGGATGCAGGCGCTGATCGAGCGGTTTGGCCCTGAGGTGGATGACTTCGGACCGGAGCCTCCGCTCCCCTTCGACGTTGAAGAATGGAAAGGCGTGCGGCAGCGCTACGGTGCGCTCCGCCCTGGGCGAAAGGCCACGGTTGCGCCACAAAAGCAGGGAAACAAAGGCGCAGGTCACCCACCCCAAGTGAACAATCCCCCTCTTTCTAGCCGAGGCGCGAGCCCCCCTGCGCAATCGCGCCCCGAATCCATGAGTCACGAGACTTCGAAGGACAAGAAAAAGAGCAGCCGCGAGAAGCAGAGATTGGATGCAGTGACGACAGGAGCGGAACTAGAGCACAGCTTCTAGTGCGCACGACGCTGGGCAGCGCGTTTTTTTGCCATTGTTGTTTAGGCCAGTGCCATCTTGCAGTCTTTGCCTGATTAATGCGTTTTATTTGCGTGTGCGTGTCTGCACATAGGTGCGCGCGCGTGTGTGTGTGTGATTCACGTATTTGAACGTTCGCATCACCGATCGCGCGCCGATTCTGCGTGAGACGTATCTCCCTTTCCAGTCCGCTCAGCTGTGACCCTTGGCTGCTATCTGTATTTCGTGCGCCTTCGTGTGCTTTGACGTGCGTGCTATCGTTGAACCCCTCTACTCCACTGTACTCTCTTCCCGATTCGACGCTGTCGTCTGGTGTGGTGGCTTGCACTTCCTTCTTCGCAGTTGCTGTTAAGGCGACCTGCTTTTCCCCCCCTCCCCACCCCCGCGCCTCCTCTCGACCATGCAGAAAGCTATACAGATTTCATGAAGATTCGCCTATTCTTTTTGACAGTGATGTAATGTGAGAGTGCAGTGCTGCGGTTGTGGTGGTGGCCATGGCTGTAAGGGAGGCGAGAAAACGACGGTGACACATGCCGGTGCCTTTATCGAGACGGTCTTTCCCCCGTCACCCTTGTTGACCCCTTGTCTCTCTTACAGTTGCGCATGGTGTAAAGGGGCGCGTCCTTCATGACCCATCCACCATTCAGCTCCATCACGTCTGCTCGTCCCCCTTTTCTGTGTTTTGCGTTGCCTTTCGAGCTCTTTCTGTACATATCGGTGCACAGACCTGTGCGTTTGGCTTTTGCCTTTTTTTTTTCATTGGATGCCGTTCTTCTTTTTTTTCATTTTTCGCTTGGCTGCGTGTCTCTTCATGTACTGCACAGGGTGTGATTGCCGAGTATATCGAACCTCCTTACCTGTGTCTCTCCCTTCAAGAGTGTGCATGTCTCCTCAGGCCTCTTTTTCTGTGTTGACGTTATGCATCGGGTGTGCGCTGCATTTATGTGTTTCATTGTCTCGAGTTCACACCCGCGTACTTTTCCTTCCCGTGAAAAGAGATCATTTTTTTTTTCGGTGGGGAGAGGGGATTGCTCGTGTCGCGCATGTGCGTGTGCGTGTGGTGAACACGTGCGTCGCAGCGTGGGATGCGCACGAGCGGAAGACCTTGTCTCAGCTTTCCCCTCGGCCTCGTATTTGTTTTGCCCCCCCCCCCCCCCATCCCCATCGCGCATCTTGGGCGCACACTAGCGGTGGACTTGCCGCACGATTTTTCAGGAGGCAGAGACATCGAGCGATAGAGGCACCGACACGTACTTCTTGGTGCGCATAAGCGGCGCCCTTCGCCTCACGGAGTCCTCTTTCGAAGTCAATGAGCGCACATCTCTGCCCTCCTCTCCGTCGCACTGCTCTTTGCATGATATGCGCTGGTCGCACCTCTTCTCCTTTCGCCTCCCCTCGTCTCGCTATCATGCCTGTCTGCCCAACACGTGTGCGGGCATCATGACTGGTGCTGTTGTCTGTACCGCATCGTATACGCGCGCCCTTTGTATACGATCTCGCGCCGGTGCCTACATGGATTCGCCGCCTCGAAGAGGATAACGGTTCCGTGCACCGTCATCTGATTCAGTATCTGCAGAAGCACACGCACGCACAAAAAGAGAAGTTGAGAAGTGGAGGAGACACCTCGCTAGCCATCACAGCGTGCGCGCGTCACCGTAACTTTTTTTTTTGTGGTATGTGTGCTCGGTGAGTGTGTCTCTCTCTGTGCCGATCTCAGACCCGTTATTGAAGCCCTCTCTGCTCGACTGTGAGAAGGCTTCACCGCAGCGAAAAAAGGGTCAAAGACACGCAGACGGTCTCCCTCGGTAGCTGTCAGCGAGCGGCATCTTCCCTTGTGGCCGCCACGGCACCGTCTCCTATATGTGCGAAGAATTGGAAGCGGGTGTTCGCTCTCTCTCCCTCTTTCTCTTTTGCATCACACAGCAAACGAATCCTTCCCCACCACGTACACACACACACACACATACACATACACAGTGGTTACTATTGCTGACACCTCCCACGAGAGGGCTGCATCGCGGTATTTTCACGTGCTGCTGGCTTTGCATGCAACGTTTTGAGATGGACAACGGCGACGCTTCGAGCTTGGTGCACGGGAGCGGCGCTGTGGTGCCAAGGATCGAGCTGCATCCGAAACTTATGACTCACCGCTGCGACAGCGACTCACATATCAGCTCGGCTCCCCAGACGCCTCTTAGCTCCCTGGCAGTCCCGACGAACGCGGAGCTGGCGTACGCGGGTGTGACGGCGCAGGATGGCGTGGTTCAGCAGCTTTCTGCGCGCAATCAAAAAGAGTCGCTGATCGGTTCGCGCGGGAGGCCGTCGCCGAGCAGCTCCGGCCTCCGCCCCTTGAAGGCGATCAAGGCTGGTCGAATCACTGACGAGCCGTGGCGTTTGAGAGAGCTGCTCGAGCGGCGAGCGATCAGCGGCACCCCTGCTGATGGGCACCTGAAGCAGCAGCAGCAGCGATCGACGCGCAACATTCCTTCTAGTGGCGTTTCTTGCCTATCCGACGGCGCCGGGAACTCCAATGAGTCGGCTCGGCATCGCCCCAACAGTCATAGCTCCCCTGCGAGCTCTCTATCAAAGCCAAGGCACCCGTATGCGCACGTCACCTCCGTCTTGCACGAGTACTGTAACAACCACATCACCGCCCTGGAGGCGCGGTACAGGGTGGCGCGCAGTCACTCTAGCGCTGCGCTCGCCTACAGTGATGAACAACGGCGCGGTGAGGTCGTGTCTCCCCGCTCGTCGGAGACGGGTTATGCCTCCTCCGCACAAGGTCAGGTATCTGCGCGCCAGATGAGTAAGGTACGGCGATTGTCTTCCGTGTCGTCTTTCAATCGCCTGAACTCGCCGCGGGCGCGTGCGGCAGAGGGGGAGGGTGGCCGTGGTAGCATTCCACGCGCCGCCTTCGACGCACCGCACATTCGCTACGCCGCGGTGGTGAACCGCATGAACAGCCACCGCTCCTCCTCTGCCCGGCTCCGTGCCTCTACGCCGTTGACGTCCAGCAGTAGGAAGGCAGACTTTGTGCCGGAGGTGGCAACGCGAATCCCAGACCGGTTCAAGTACATCCCGCCGACGGAGGATGAGAAGCTCCTCCATCGCGTCGCGACTCTGTCCGCCCTCAAGGAATGGCAGGAGCGAGAGAGGGCGACGTGGGGGGTAGGCCGTGAAGGCACCGGAGCTGGATCGCGCAGCGGCAGGGCAGCCCGAAACCGCGCTCGCACTTCCTCTCAGCAGTCACCACCTTCTTACCGAGCACACGCTGCATCGCACGCTTCATCCGCATCGCAGCTGCAGCACTCCGACAAGGAGAACGGGGCCGCAGATCGTTGGCAGAAGTGGACTGGAAATGCCGCTAGCGCTCGCTCCGGTCAATCGTGGGATTCTTCCACGCCCTTTACACAGCGCCGCGCAAAGATGTCGAGGAAGGCAAAGATTGCCGCCGAGCAGCGAGATGGCCAATCCGCAAACGGGGATGCAGGGGAGTGGGATCGACGGCACCCAACTAAGAGAAAGGGCGCGTTCACTCCACGCAGTCATTCTCGGGGCGATCCTGCCGCGCAAAGCTCGCCACGAAAGTATCGCGAGTCTCCTAGGGTGTCCGACCGTGGTGAGAGCGCCGCGAGCACGAGCAGCTTCCGGTTGAAGTTACTGTTCGACGTGGCGGCGCCTAGCCTGTGCATGGCATGAGCAGAAAGCAGCACAGCCCGTTAGATCCCCTCTGCGCGGGAGCGCGGACATGTGATAGTTTAGACCGCGGAGAAGATTGTAGGCAGGGGCGTTTGCATGTGAGCGCATCTCTCTTCCTCTACCAGTCTCTCTTTCTCTGTGCTATTGTGTAGATATCAGCGTTTCACTTTTGCTGTTTTTATTATTAGTATGACCGTCTCGCTTCTATTGGGTTTGGTTGCTTCCTCACTCCGTCCTCCGCTGCCGCGGGAATAGGAGGAGGGGGAGAGAGGAGGTTGGATGGTGGGGGGACGCCTCTCTCTCTCTTAGAGTGTGTGTGTCTGTTGACCTGTGTCGTGTATATTCTCTTCCTCTTTTCAATTTTGTGTGTGTATGTATCTGTGTGCGTGAGTGTGTTGGGTGACATCGACGTATCATCTGTACGTGAAGGTTTTTGTATGTATCTGTGTGCTCTCCTTCTTTGAGAGCGCTGCGTCTGTGTCGGCGGTCTCTGTTACCCTCCCTCGTTCCTTCCCTTCTGATACACGCCGTTGACATCGCCCGCCTTATCACCATCAAATCGCTCTCTGTGCGGACTCGAATCGCCTTGGCGCCGCCGTCTTACAGAGGCATCGCTTTTTTTCCCTTGATCTTGATCTTCCATCAGCTCCCCTTCTGTTTCGCTTCGCCCTATGCTGGCGCTGCCATTCGGGCAGAAAATGAAAATTCGCAGCCTTGGCACCTACCCTCTCCCACGAGCGCGCGCGGTCGCGCCTGCCTCTTCGGTCTAAGGGGTGTGCTCAGGGCACGCCCCAAGAGGGCCAGACCGGCAGCGTGTGCATATCCCCCGTATCAGCGTCGGCGGGTGTAGAGGGCGCTTTGGCTGATAACGACATGGGACAAAAGGGAAGATATGAACCTTGCCCGGCTCTGTCGTCTACCACCAAACGACTGTGGCGAAGGCCGATGGGCACTTGCCGTCACGCTTTTCCCTTGGTGACGATTTGTTCGCACTGCCTGCATCCCTTTTCCTCGCTGTATGTGTACGCATGCGGCAGCAGAGCTCCCTGACGCTCTTCCTGGACGCCTCCCATTTCTCACTCTCTCACTCGTCTCCTCCCTCTTCTTGGAAGTCCCACAAGACCAAAGTTATTGCCGCTACAGCCGGTCGCACTGTGCGCGCCACATCGGCGAGAGGGGAAGGTACGAACGGTTAGCTAATGCCGCGGCCGGAGAAGCAACATAGGCCTTTTTTTTGGTGTGAGAGAGCAAGGCCATCGCCCCTGCCCTCATCCATAGGCCGCGTATAGGGTTAAGTGGAGGCTGACGAAGGGAGCCACTTGTGCGTGTGTATATATGACCCTATTCTGCTGAGAAGACCAACGGACAGAGGTTCTTTCGAAGATTTCGTCGTTCTCCCCTGTTTTTGCCGCCTTTTCTCTGGTGTCGTCGGGGGGGCTCCGTCCTTCACCATATCCCCACGTCGCTCTCAGCCCGCTTCCTAGCGATACAACGAGGGCAACGAGGGTGGCCGCTGCGGTTTTGTCTCCTGCGCTACTGGGTGCCCGCTATCACGCGATTTCCATCTTGGATGCAAACGGTCGGTGCGCCAGCCTGCGCGCACATGGACGACTCAGGTGACTCTGCTCCATTTCCCCAGCCGAGCACACCGGAGCCGCAGCGCTTCCAATGGCGAAGTGTGGGGTGGTGCCCAGAGAGTGACACCTCACGTACCTGTCTCGACGGGGGTTCTCATCATAACGCAGAGGAGGTGGCGTATATGTCTGCAGACGAGGAGGGCGTGCTGCAAGTGCAGCGCTTTGACCTGGGGTGCTTCCGAGTGGCGCAGCCTCACAATGGCGGTGCGAGCTCTTGTACACCACGAACAGTGCGCCAGCGACGGACGAGGCAGTTCCCGGAGCACGAGCACTTGCATCCTTTTTCAAACTCACTGCACGATGTCCGCGCATCTGTTTCTGCTTTGCAACTATCACCGTGCTCCTTTGTGCCTACCATCAGCGATGCCCCGGTCGTTCGTCGCGTTCGGTCTCTCTCGTGTCTGAGCGGCGATCGATCTGTAGCACCCGCTCGCTACTCCGTCGGGCACGGCGCTGGTGTGGGGGTACCAGGGCAAAGCAGTGACCGGCACACCGCCTCGCTCAGTGGTGCGGCCTCTGCCGTCGCGGCTGCTCGCCCGACGGTACTGTTCCGCTCATCCTTGCCCTCCGCGGCGTTCTCGACGGCGGATCAACATGGCGAGGCCGTTCAGGGGGGCCATGAAGCTGCCGGCGATCTCTCTGCTACTAGAGGGAGCAGTATTTTTGTGTCGCACACGTACGCCGCGTACGCGCAGGCCCTTTCTTCCTCCGTCCCACGTCTGACGCGATTATCGCTCTCCTCCAACGGGTGCAGTCCTGCTGTGCAGACGAACTGGTCTATTGGCCGCCCGACCACGCTGCGCTGCCTCGACACGGACTCGGATGTGAACGACGATCAGGTCGCCAGTCAAGGGGAGGAAGACGAGGACCGCGAGCCATGGTGCGGTGGCTCTACGCAGGTCTGGTGCGGCAGTGAGGTGGGGGCGCCGCTGCCGTGCTTCCATGGAGCAGAGGAGCAATCCGCGGAGACGTTGGCCGAGGCCCCGACCTCCCATACTGCCGGCCACTTACCAAACCACAGGGACCTTCTAGCATCCTCACCGCCCATCGCCTGGCAACCACCGCCGCTGCCCATGCCTTTCCCAGCCTCCCAGCTCGATTTTTCGTCCTGCTTCCAGGGCAGGGCCGTGCTGTCGAGCGGGGCACCTGAGACCAATACTGAAGAGGAAACCAACGATAACGGGGGCAAGGTGACGCGATCGAGCACCTTACCCGCCATAGGCAACGTTGCGTTTATAGAGCTGAGTGGTTCCTTGGCAGACTTGGAGGCTGCTCCGCGAAAGAGCTACATCCGGTCCGACTGCGAAACCCCTCCGAGAAGCGATCTCGGGCGCACCAGGAAGACGACGGGCCTCAAAACGCTCGGCGGCGCCGCTAGCGGAGCGCCTGCAGGTACCGAGCACACGTCCAGCGCGACGGCAGCGGAGTCCATCACGCACCACATCGGGACACCTCTGTGTGCCGACGTCCGTAGTGGGTGCAGTCCCTGCTTTGGGCCAACTTTGGAGTGGCGCAGCCGCATGTGTAGCGCCACCCCGCAGGAACGCGGCGTGCGGGCGGAGGCGCCGAGCCAACTGCGTGGGTCTGAGTATCCCGTGTCCGTGGCAACGGCCGAGGCAGTGGCTGCGCAGCTAGCGCGCATCTCTATTCGCACCTCTCCTACCCCAAAGCGGCTTGCATTTGAAGAGGAAGAGTTGGCTGAGAGGGGAAGCGGTGGCTGCCCACCAACGCTGATCTCGGAGGCATGTACCTCCGTCGACGGCACCGCTGTACGGTGCTCGCTCTGGAATGCCTCTGGTGCTCAGAGGTGTGATAGATTCCCTGCAGTTAAAATGCCCAACAGGGGTGTCGGGAGCCTGAGCAGTAATGGAAGGCGACGGGCCTCTTTGCTCGGCCAAAGTGGCGATGGAGAACCGCTCAGCAACAGCTGCCCCACCGGGCTGCAGCTGCTTCGTTCTCGCAAGCGCTGCCTCGCCGACATGCAAGCGGCAGGCATGGAAGAACGGAATGCCAACGCTCTAGCGGCCCAAGATGCCGGCAGTGCCCATTACGCAGACTATCCAGCACCAGATGGGGTCGCCGGTGTCAGCTTAGCCGCGACTTGTGAGAAAGGAGGAGAGGGAGGCATTGGCGCCGGCGGCGCGGAGGAGGCACTGAAGCGGCAGAGGCGCGAAGAGCAGCGCCGCAAGCGACTGCAGCACGTGCTGCCAGGTGCACCGAGCAGGATGGATAACCTTACGCCAGACCCGGTGCCGGCTCGTTG
The DNA here is from genome assembly GCF_017916325.1 of Leishmania martiniquensis. NCBI lineage: Eukaryota > Euglenozoa > Kinetoplastea > Trypanosomatida > Trypanosomatidae > Leishmania > Leishmania martiniquensis. The sequence continues at coordinate 1,720,281 of NC_090171.1, forward strand.
CGCGGAAGAGGCTCTCTCCTCATCTGCACCGCCTTTGCATGTTCTTCGCGTGCTGCCGACCGGCCAGCTAGCGTGGGGTATTCAGCCTCAGCAAAGCCTTGCCGACTGTGGCGACAGAGCTTCGCGGGGTCAGATGAGCAGCATTGACTTTGCGACGCCGGCGCCCCTGGACACGTCCACAGACCATGGGGGAATACCAGGCAGCTTCTCTCAAGGGTGCCACGGCCGTGGTGTGCTGTGGTCTGTCGGCTGCGATTCACAGATTTTGGCGCCGCTCCCGACAAACGTGCCGCCGCCGCCCTCACGCAAGCCGTAGGAGGAAGGGATGCCGACTTCGGTACTGAAACCAGCACAGCCGCGGAGGGTCCTGACGCGCCTCTCGTACGTGTCTCTTCCTGCTTAGCCACAAGCTCCTGTCTATGCATGTGCGCCAGAGCGCCACTCACTTTCGTCTTTTTCTTCCCTTGAAGCATTTGCGCAAACCTCCTCGAAAACGTGCGCAGAGTCCTCACCAGCCCCCCCCTTTACCTTCTCTCCTCTCCTCCTTCTCCCCCCTGCATGGTGTGCGAGCGCCGTGTGTTAATGGACAGACGCTTTCGTTTCCAGACCCTGTCCCCGTCTGCCCGTCTTCGCCATGTCTTTGTCGAGTCCTTAGTATGCCTTCACCCCTGCCCGCCCCTGCGGCGCATCTTTCATTTTTTTTTTTGAGCGTCCCCTTCTTCGACGATATCGCTGGGCCTCTCTTAGATCTTCTTTCACCGTTTTCATCGCCGCCGCTGCCCCCCTTCCCCTTCCTTCCCTTCCCTAAAGCAAACATACATAGACACATTCACAGAGACACCAGAAGCCCCTCCCTCTCAGCGCTTCCTTTTTTTTTCGCTGTCCTTCTCTTCTGCTCAGTTCCGAGGCAACAGGTACGTAGCATGTGGAGAGGAAGAGGAGGAGAACTGCCCCGCTGTTAGCCCCCTTATCCAGACAAGCCCCTCTTGCTGTTTTCACGCGCCTCTTTTTCCCTTTCCCCTCTGCCCATGCGCCCTCACCGTCGTGTCTCCTCTCTCCTTTCGCCTTTCGTCCGTTCTTGACTCCCCTCCCCTCCCCCGTCACCCTTTCTTGTCCCCTTCGCTCACCGTCTCTTCCTAAATGCATTTGCGTACCGCACCACCGCACCGGCGGCTTCACACCCTCCTCACTCATCTTTTAGCCGCTCAGCGCTGCCCCCCTCGCTCTGTCCCACACACCCCACCGAGTGACCGGAAGAAAGCTGCTTTGCCGTCTAAAAGTATGTACATATGGTGCTAGGGAAGTCTGAAGATGACACTCTGCGCGTGTTTCGGTTGCAATCGTCACGATATTTGTGTTCCTGTCTTTAGTACAGATTTGTACCTTTCGCCTTCCGGTCCTGCTGTGCGTTTATTAGATTTGTGTTCTCGTGAGACGAGGGCGTGAACGTTTCACCTTCACCTTCTCGATCCCGCATCCAATCGGCTCATGCACCCCCATCTTTTAGATTGTAGTAGATGCACAAGATTCACTTGCTTCTTTTGAATCTCTCTCTCTATGTGTGTGTATGTGTCTGTGGTGGTGTACGTGCGCGCGCACTCATGACATCGGGTGCAACCGTTTCTTCCTTTGCCAAGGGACACCCACGCATAGCGCAAAGGGCCCTTCTCTCAAGATGAAGACGCCCTCTCCGTCTCGCCTGCCCTTCCACGTTTCACTCGCTTTCATCTTCAGAGTACTGAACGAACAAAAACGAAGATATCCCAACAACCATGTGCAAGTACGAGAGCGGATTTATTATGGCCGCCATACTGTCTGCCTTGCAGCGGTATCGGTAAGCGAACAAGAGCGAGAGCGGGTAGGCTGCGTGGCTCTCACACCTCCTATTCGTCTGCCTTGCGACGGACATGAGCGCCTTGCTGTTGGCCCATCATATACGTATACATGTATACGCATGTGTATGCGTATATTCATATGTGTGTCTGCGTATTGGCAAAGGGGGGCGGTGCGTAATCTGCCGTAGATTTGCGGATGCAAACGCCTCCGCTGCTTCTCTCATGAGAGTGTTCGCAGCGACGGAAAGGGGAAGGACACGTGCGCGACAGGCAAGGGGCTCAGTGAGCTGTGTGTCACCGCTCCTAGCGGTTTCCACCAAGGCTGGGGTGGTGAAGGGGGCTGTTGCCTATGCGCGCCACCTCCGCTTTTTACTCCTCATCACATCGCACAGCCGGTGCGCTCTCTTTCTGCACATTTTAACGTGTGGGCATCTGTCTCGAAAAACTGATGGAACCCGCCTGTACGTCCGCGAACTCACGCAAGCGCATGCTCATACGCCCTCACATGCCAGTAAAGCATTGCACCCTTCTCGTCCTGCCCCTTGCTCGAGCCTGCGCTTCTCTCCCGTCCCCGATCACCGCCGTCTTTCACATGGAAGCATCGTTTGCCGCTCTCTCTCTCTTTGTGCGTTAGTCCATATTGGCTAGTGAGGAACACCATCCGGCATACAGAGAAGGTTTATCCCCCCCTTCGTCTTCTACGCCGTCCGTGCCCCTCAAGCGCGTCCACGTATTTATACACAGTTACCTCTTTCAAGGCATTATATAGTCATATCTTTGAAGAGAGAAGCAGCGCGGTGTATTGTTGCTGTCTTGGCCTTTTCTATTCTGCCCGTATCAGCCACTCAACGAAATTCTGTCACCTGTGTCGTCTCCCTCTGTGTGTGTGTGTGCCCCGGAAAGCCTCAAGACAGACGCGTTTTTTTGTTTGTTTTCACTGTCGTCTCGCTTCGTCGGCGTAGGCATTCACCGCATACGCCCAGCCATGCTCGCCAACGCTGCTGCGCAGTCGTTGTCTACGGGGACAGGGAGCAATACTGCCGTTTCTGAGTATTTTCTACAGAAGATCCACGAGCTGCGTGCGACGCAGAAGCGTACCCTCGACAACTTCCAGCGCCTTGAAGCCCAGCGTAATGACCTCAATCGACGGGTTCGCCACCTCAAGGAGGAGGTGCAGATGCTGCAAGAGTCGGGCTCCTTGGTGGTGGATGTGGTCAGGGTGATGGGCAAGAACAAAGTACTCGTGAAGGCCGGCTCTGGCCAGGGAAAGATGGTCGTAGACGTGGATAAGACGGTGGACTCCAAGGACCTGACCCCCAACGCCCGGGTGGCCCTCCGTAGCGGCACGTCGGCCATTCACTACATACTACCCACCAAGGTCGACCCGCTTGTGTCTCTCATGAAGGTCGAGAAGGCGGGTAAGGAGTCGACCTATGACGAAATCGGCGGGCTGTCGCGCCAGGTAAAGGAGATCAAGGAGGTGATTGAGCTTCCGGTAAAGCACCCGAAGCTTTTTGAGGCTCTCGGCATTGAACAGCCTAAGGGTGTGCTGCTGTATGGCCCGCCTGGCACAGGCAAGACGCTGCTTGCGCGTGCTGTGGCCCATCACACTGATTGCACCTTCATCCGCGTCAGTGGCGCGGAGCTGGTTCAAAAGTACATCGGCGAGGGTGCCCGCATGGTGCGTGAGCTGTTCGTTATGGCGCGCGAGCACAGCCCGTCTATCATTTTCATGGATGAAATCGACTCCATCGGCTCCTCACGCTTAGAGTCCGGAGAGAATGGGGATAGCGAAGTGCAGCGTACCATGCTGGAGCTGCTGAATCAGCTGGACGGCTTTGAGGCTTCCAAGAACATTAAGGTGATTATGGCTACCAACCGCATGGACATTCTGGACGAGGCCCTGCTGCGCCCCGGTCGCATTGACCGTAAAATCGAGTTTCCTGCGCCAGACGAAGCGGCCCGCTTTGAAATTCTAAAGATTCACTCGCGCAAGATGAATCTGACGCGCGGCATCGACCTCAAGGACATTGCCAAGAAGACGTCCAACTGCTCTGGCGCTGAGCTCAAGGCGGTCTGCACAGAAGCGGGCATGTTTGCCTTACGCGAACGCCGTGTGCACATCACCCACGAGGACTTTGTGCTGGCCGTCGCGAAGGTGATGCACAAAGATCAGGACAAGAACGTGTCTTTGAAAAAGATGTGGAAGTAGAAGAAGAGGACTCCAATGGAAGGCAACTGCAGAGCAGTGTGCCGATGTGCGCAAACGTGGAAGCAAACCGTGTGCGTGTAGGGATCGCATGTACGTCTGCGCCAAGTGCTCACGTGCACATCGCTGGCTAGTCCTTGTCTGGGCCCCATCTGCTGACTACATGGCCTCCTCGCACTTTTTTCCCTCGTATGCTTGTTTGTGTTTGTGTATGTGCATCTGCGCGCCTGTGCCTATTAGTTTGTCGTGCCGCCGGAGACGGTATGCGCGTGTCTCTCGGTGTTGGTCTTCTCGTGAGCGTCACAGTGCCGAGAAGCCGGGAACAAAAAACAAGCGCTGCAGAGAGGGGGTGGCGATGGTGAGCACGAGAAATCGTGTCTCGGGGGAGGGGAGGGGGCGGACTGCGTTGGGGGCAGGTGGGGAAGTGGGCCAGGTGATAGCTTGCGGGCGAGAGAGGAAAGAAATGAATGAAAAAAGTGGCGCTGGCGTCCGCACTGCCGTTCTCTTGTTGACTGCTTCCGGCTGGTAGAGTCGCATCGCGGGCTCGCCGCGTCATCGCCACATAGCGCATCCGTGAGCGAGTGCAGCTGCCGCTTTCTTGTCTACCCTTTACCCCATCTTCCTCTCTCTGAGTCGTACTTTGCCTGTGTGGCCTCCTCTGATCGACCATCTCTTCACCCCTACCCCCCACCTCCCACCAACTGTATCAGCTGTGGCCGTGCTGGACCTGTGCTCTTCTCTGGTGGAAGATGAACGATGCGAATGAACGAGGTGAAAAAAAAGAGCAACATTGTTTCCATTGTGCTACACCCCGTTTTTCTTGGATGTCGGTGGTGCGCACGACTCTCTCACGGGTTGGCTCATGTCGGTGCGCTGAGACGCTCGGCAGCGTTCTGCCAAAGTGAGGGGCGGGCGAGCCGGAGAATCCGCTGCTGTGAGAAAGGAGGAGGTTTGGCGCCCTGCAGTTGCGGTGCCGAGGAGGAATCAAGACCCTTTTAGTCTGGTCTACGGGCGATCGAAGGGGAACACTTCCTTCCTCATTCGCCTCCTCTTCTCTGCTCGCTCACCACACGGTGCAGTGCGTCGTTTGACTTCCTCACGGCCTTCACTGTGCCGCAGCTGATGGCCCACTGCTTCCTGCGCACCTTCAAACGCCCTTTTCCTTCGCTGACCTTCTTACGATCCATTGCGCGTTTCCGTCCGTTTCACCCCCTCGACAACAAATGCGCTCTCCACCACGCTCCCTCCTCTTTCTGCCTCTTCCCCCCTTACCCTCACCCTCCACCTGTACATTATTCCCCCCCTGCACGTCGTGCTAGCACTTCTCAACGCTACTGCGTGTGCCTTCGGGTCTTGGCAGTAGGCTCGGACCACAGACCTCCACAGCGTGTGCGCGCTTTGTGTGCGTGTTTGAATCTGGGAGGAGGAAACGCTCGCCGAAGCCAATACGAGCAGAAAGCGAATTACAGAAAGACAGCAGCAACAGGCGAAACGTAGACTCGAAACAGTCGCTGAAACAGCGGCAAGAGCGACGACGCTCGCGTCAATATTATCTCGGCAACTTTTGTTCGTGTCACCCTCTCTCGTGCGCTCTGGGCTTTGGCTTTGGCGCTCGGCCATTTTTTACGTCTTCCTACTGCCTCACGATATCAGTTGTTTTTTCCTGCTTCTCTTCGCGTTCGCGTGCTGGCCATCGTGTCTTTCAGCCGAGCTAGCCGATCACCCAGCACCCTTCCCAAGTAGTTGCTTACCTGTGTGCCGCTAGCTGCCTCCCCCCTCCCCCCACAAACACACACGCACACACGTGAGGGGGGGGCAACGCGGCAAAGCGATTCGCTCACTAAAAGGGGACGCGTGGGCAGTGACGGGGTTTTCTTTCTTAGGAGGAACACCTCAGCGTTGCGTGGCGTATTTCGCTGTTTGTTTTTCCTCTGCGCATCGGTCACACACCACTTCGGCGCGGGTCTGTGTGTTTTTGTCGTTCGCGGGTGTTTTTTTTGTGCGTGTGCATTCGCTCTCTTTCTGTCTGTCTGTGTGCGTCTGTGAACTGTGGTGACAGTGGTGTGACAGCTCGAGCAACCCATTCCATCGGGCTACTCGCCATCGGCTGAAGACTGTGCGTTCCTTTGAACAGGGAGGGGGGTATGCGTACGCTGTGTGTGCGTGTGTGCGCATATGTATATCTGTTTATGTGAATCAAGAGAATTACTTCACGAGAGAAAGTAAGTGTGCCTGACGCGAGGGTCGATCGACGAACGAAGTGCGCGTGCGTGTGACGTGCCGCCCAAGAGAGGTGAGTGTGCGTGTGTGTGTGTGTGTGCGTATTTTGCTGTACCTCTGTGCACTCGTTAGTTTTTCCATCGGGCTTCCTGTCTCTTTTTCTTTTGCCTCTGCTTCTCAGACTTTACTCCTCCACCTCTTTTTTCCATTTTCTGCTGGGATTTTTTTTTTGCATTCAGCGTGGCGTATTTTACTGTGGTGCTTTCTTCGTGGTACTTGAGCGTGTTGGCATAATCTTGGCTCTCCTTCGGGGTGACTTGTACGTGTGCAGCTCTTGTGTTGTCTTCCTCGGTTTCCTCCTCGTAGTCCTGACCCAATTTTGCGTCCATTTCGCTCGCCAATTCTCTTCTTCCTTCCTATTGAAGAGAAAGCTCTCCCAAACCCTTTGAAGGGCCTCTTCTCTCCCACGGTCAGCCTCTCTGTCGTTGTGCCGCTGCTGCACTGTCGTTGCGGACGGCATCGAGTGGTCATCCTTCACCATCCCTTACTCGCTCACGACGTGCTCATCGTGAGGATCGTGCCTATACCTCCCCGGACACCTTTTACTTCGAGACAGTCTCCCTCTCTTTTGCTTCCTAATTTTGGTCTTTAGCTCTCAATCGTTGGTGCTGATACGGATTTGCATTGAGTTGGCTGCGCGTGCTGTCAGACTAGTTTTTTTTTCTCCTTTCTTTCACTGCTCCTCCCTCTCCCCGGCCATCTACTCTTCTACCCCTTTTCATTCACAGAGTGACCCTCCACTACACACGGCATCAGTGGCCTGCCCCGCCCGCCCCCTTCGCTCCTCTCTCTTCTCTCCTCTTTTCGATTGTTTTGAGGTTTACTTCTTGGGCGACCGCTCTCCGTCCACTTTATGTACTGCAATACTCCGCCTCCCTCCATTCCTCCCCTCCTCGAGCGTATTCGACTGGTGTTTCTTTGCCGCGCTTCGCCTGTCTATTAGGGGGTTGTCTGTTCGTTTTCGTTCCCCCAAGCGCAAAGATAACGGATCACCGGCGCCGCTTGTGTATCAGAGGCCCCTCCTCCTCCCCCTCGCCCGCCTGTTCCTGGGAACGTGCGCCGGAATCGAGCCCACCCCTTCCGGCTCATCCCCAAGCTCTGTTTTCATCCCATCTTTTCCTGTGTCACTTTTTTTTCTCCGCCCCGCTGTGCGACAGTGTGTGCATGTGCTACATTTTGTGCTTCGTTTGTTTGCTCTTTACTGGAAGTCGCCCTCCCTATCTTTCCCCTCTCCTCTCTTCCACCCACCCCTTCTGCACATTGCTAACGTCTCTCTCAACACATTTGCTCCTCTCCGCTCGTTCTGCCCCCCCTCTCTGTGCAACCCCCAGCTTCAGGGAGTAGGACGGTGTCTCAGACACACACACACACGCACACGCAGAGAGAGAGACGCACAAGCAGGCAGACAGACAGACGTGCAGTGGTTCCTCACCTCCGTTACGTTTCGACGGCTTCTTTGCTGTGCGCGCGTCTTGTACACAGTTTCCGCTGCGTTCTCCGTACTCCTTCTTGTTTCTGTTCGCTTCACAGCGCCACCACTAGCCACCCACCCACTCATTCCTCTTATTCCCCCGTTTATCGGGGGGGTGCCCTCTGCTGCTCTGCTGTGAACCGCGGCTCCCTATCCCATTCCTCTCCCCCTCCCACCACCACCCTCTTTTTTTTTCCATCTCCCCGCATCCTGTGAGCGTTTTCGAAGTTTTCTCTCTCTGCTTTGCTTTGCTTTCGTGCACCTTTTCTCAAGCTGGTGCTCCTTCCTATGGGCAATCGCAAAAGCAAGAGGGGCAGTGCCTTTCGCGGTCGTTTAGTATTTGACTGTTGCAGAGTAGAGCGAGGGAGCACGGGCTTCGCGAGGTTCTGCTGGCCCTCGATCGGCCCCGTTGGATTACCTGGTGGCATAGGAATCGCCCTCCCTCTTTTCCAGTGCACGGGAGCTCTACAGCTGCTATGATCGGCTCGTTAGCATTACTGAGCGATATTCGCTCAGCGTACTTGGCAAGCTACGACAGAGCCGAGCGATCTGGAAACGAGGCTTCCCATCCCGTCTGCGGCGGCACCGACCAGACCAGCGCGGGCTCTGCACCGGAGAACGCGCGAAAGCGCCTCGAGGAGCACCTCGGGTTCTTGTGCACGGCCATTTGCATTGCGGGGGAAGACTACGTACGGTCATTTCCAACGAACCTCTATGTGCCGCTGCTGACGAAGATCTTAACTGCCGCCTTAATGGCTCGAAGAGACAACGCCTGTGCCGCCAACCCTTTCTTTTGGGGTGGATGCGAGAGCAACATCTCGTCCACTTTCAATGCCACAAGCCAGCATCTACATGAGGTGCTGCCAACTCATCGCTTGAATGGGATTTCGTCCTTATGCATGCCGTGCATGGGAGTGCAGGCCGCATCACCTGTGGAGATCCTTGTACTACGAGCGCTCGCGCTCATTGCGGATATCGTGCCCAACGGCAGCCGCGCCCTTTGCCCCACCAAGACCACGGACACCATCGCCACACTGGCGCTGTACCTCAGCGATCCAGAGTTCCTAGCTTTCAACGAGGACCTTTCGGAGGAGCTGCTCAAGTGCTTTCTGTACGTATCTGTGGTCGCCCACGATGCATGCCTCGGCGCGCGGGTGCCGCTGCGTTTAGTAGAGCTGCTACTGGTGCTGGCACCCCTCCACCTGCGTCTCTTGTGTGTGCAAGTAATGTCCAACCTTCTATCGCGCGCAATAGAGTCGGACTTGGAGGAGGTGTGGTCATCCGTGATGGCAAAGTTTCTGGAGTCGTTCGATAGCTTCCTCTTCGAAAGCTCGTTTCGACTAAACTCACCCGCCACAGCACGCCGGGCGACAGCGAGTGGTTCCTCGACGCTAACTGCACCACCGGCAGCACCTGCGGCGCAACGGGCATCGACAGCAGCCACTACCACAGCCTACAGCACCTCTACCTCAGAGCGCTCGCTCTCATCGAAGGAGGCGACGCTGCTGCAACACTACATGGAGGCTATTTCTCACACTGTCGACCGGCTCTTTGTCGGTGTGGACTCGATGAAGGCGCACATGAAGCTGCTTCAACGCATTATTCAAGTGTGTGTACAGCTGCTGCATCTGTCTCTTAGCCTCGCGCCCGCCACGTGTGGCGAGTGGGTCCGCTCCGTCGCCCTCTCGCCGATCATCGGCTTCTATCTGGCCAATCCGACGCTGGCGGTGCCGATGCTGCTACAGCTGCGTGTCTGGGAGGCCGTTTGTGGATGTATGCTGAGGCTCGTGGAGCGATGCGAGGCCGCGCCAAAGGCCTTTAGCGCAGCAGCCGGCGGCGGCACTCGCGAGCGCGAGATAGCGGCAGGTGCACGCGCTAGCGATGTCGCCAGCAACGGTGATCGCTCTGCCAACTCAACGTTTTCCGCCGCGTCGCCCTTAGCGTCGTCGTCGTCACGCTCACGGAGTGACAGCGGCGGGCACGGCGGCGCCGATGCGGCGTCAGCCATTCCGCGGCCAAGCGCAACCTTGCGTAGCAGCCCTGCCCTCACTACAGGCCCGGTGCTCACCACAGATGTAACCACGATCCCCTTCATCGCCGATGAGCTGCGGCTGCTGCCGTTGTTGGAGTTCCTTCTTGTGCTGCTCCCATGCGCTCGCCGCGAGCACTCTCACACCGACTTCCGCAACACAACGCTTCCGTACTTCGGCTGGACCTGGGAGGACGACTTCCACAACGAGATGGAGTGCAATGAGACGCTGTCGCGGCGGCTCGAGCGCGTGTATCAGCAGACGCGCAAGTGCCGAACGCACGAGCTCTTTGCCGTAACGCAAGGGAAGCAGCGCATCTTTTACACCGATTTCCTCAGCAAATCGTTCCTGAGCGAGCGGCGGGAGCGCCACTGTCTGCATCGTAAGCCCCTCCTGACGGGCTACATACATGACACGCAAAACGCACTCCGACATGGCTGCACGTGCTGCACCTCGGAGCCGGCCCCCCTCTTCTCGACCTGGGTGAACCGTAACTACATGCGGCTTCGCACGGCAGATACCCAGGCTGGCGAACAACGCCGGGGACGGAACAGAGACGCTGCCGGCGACGCCGGGGACGAGAATCATGCCTCACCAGCGGTCGGGCCAGCATCGCGAGAGACTGCGACGATGCCGTCCTTATCGCCGCGATCGCCGCGCGCAAACGGTGCCAGAGGCGGGGAAAAAGGGGCTGATTCCCCTTCGTCATCGCCGCGCGAGCGCGGTCTTGTGAGCTCGCCCCAAATGGGCGGCGTTGACTCCAGAGACGAGGACGGCAATCGCGATGCCGCGACGAGACAGTCGGCACGTGCCGAATCCAGGGGCCCGGGAACACCTCGGGAAGGCAGCCGCGGAGCCGCGATCGTCCACACTGGTGGCCGTCTTCCTCGCTCCACGCACGACGAGGCGGCTGAAGAGAACGTCGCTGAGTGTGACTTCAGCAGCAACACGAGCGCAGTTCAGGGTGAGTCGCTACCGCGCCGCGCGCGCCGCCGCGGTGGTAAGTTAGGCTTTCTGCTATGTAGGTGCGGCAGTGACGAAACTGCAACCTCGCAGAATCGCCGCCGGCCGATGCAGATGAGGGCCTACCTACCCGAGACCCCGGCCTTTCCGCACCACCACAGGCGCCCGCTTGCCATTACAATGCTGCCGATGGATGCAATGCTGGAGGGCCCTGGGGAGCGTCTGCAGGCTGACCCAGCGACGCGCAAGGCGTTCCTCGGCAAAGGCGTTCTCTCGAGCATCCTGTCCACCATGGTGCCGGCGCTGCTCAGCGTGCTCGACAATTGCGTCAACCCACTGGTCGCGCGGCACAGCGTGGCGCTGCTGCTGCGGTGTCTCTCTCTCAGCGCCGATTTGCGAACCCAGGTGACAGGGGAGTCGATAGAGTGCTTACCTAGTGGCGGCTCTGGAGAAGAGGGGGCTGTTGTGATGGCAGCGTTGGAGGCGGGTGAGAAGAAGGGGCGGCGGCGCATGGCATTCCGTAAATTGATCTCGGGAGGCAGCGGCCGAAATCCGAAGGGGTGGCAGCGCAGGGAGTGGGAGAACGCGCAGGCGGCGCTGCAGCGACTTCTTCCTTCCCTGCGCGAAGTTTTGGTGAGCCTTTATGTCGCAGACGGCGTGAGCATCGTGGCGGAGCGGCAAGAAATTTTTGGGCCCGTGCGCGACGACCTCTTGATGAGGGACGAATTGGCCCGAGTCGGACTGTCGTCCGATTTTTTCGGCTTCCAGCTGGCTTTGCCTTCCGAGCAGCACGTCTGCACAGCCGATGCGATTGTTCTCCTCCTTGGCCTCTTATCCACCCCGAAGTCGACGATGAGCGTAGCATCGGCGGCCAGCTTGAAGACGTTCTGGAAGGGTAAAAGGGTGAGTAGCCTGCACATATCACCACGACTCAACATAAAAGATGGCATGGACGCCGCCGCTCAACTGTCGATGGCTCCATCGATGAGCTCGTTTGTGGTGAGCGCCCAGGAGTCCGTGGTAGAGCACTCAAGCTCGCAAGCAGCACAGGCGGCTCTCCAATCGCAGCTTTGGCGCTCTCACCGGCTCACGGCGGCTTCTCTGACGCCATTAGGATCTCCAGCGTTGCAGTGCGGAAGTCCTGTCTCGCAGGAGGACCATGTACACGTCATGCGGCCGTCTCCGCCGACGTCGCGCCCCGCAGGCGCGCGGCGACATGACAGCGTTGAGGGAAAGATGAACACGTTGGCGTTCATCGGGGCCGGTGTTCAGCACTCCCCTCACATATCCCCCACGACTCGCTCGAGGCCATCCAGTCCCTCTTTTTCACAGACTGGTAACACAAGCGGTTCAAGCAGCAGGGACTCAGTGCACGATTCCTTTTTCTACACGCCCAACGCAGCTTCGGCGAACAGTGGCGGCCTCGGCGGCGGTGGCGTCTTCACTTTGCACCAGAGCTCGCTCCTCGTCAGCTACGCGAGGCAGATCGTGAGCCGATCCCGTAAGGTGTGCGGTGCGGCGCAGAGGATTCACGAGTCGATGAATGAGAAAATGTACTGTACACGCTGCGTGATCGGCTCTTCAGAGGCGGGCAACGGTGAGAGGCCGCCGTCGCGGTCGAGAGAGCTCACCTTGCGGCTCTTTCCTGACGCCAGCTGTCCGTACCACTCCACTTTCCCTGCCTGCGCCGAGACGTTTTTCCATGCCTCGCAGGCATTGCTGGCGGCCATGCTCGCTGCGGGGGGGCCACTGACCGCCACTTCTACCCCATCCGTGGCGGCCTCACGGCGCCCGTTGACGGGGCCGGAAACGGCCGCCTTCTCGGCTGTTATCGCCGCTGCGCCACCACATGCCGGTCGGCGTGCCCCTACCGCTTCTTTCACCGCCCCGCCCTCTGAAGGCGCGGACACCGCGGTGCCAATGCTCAGTCAAGTAATATCGCAGGTAAAAGGAGAGGAGGTCCCGATGGAGGTCGAGCTGTCTTTCATTCCGGCGACGGTAGACGCAGCTGCAGTGCAGAAGGCTATCAATCGTGCCATGGAAGACGAAACTGGCATGTATCGCCGCCTCCCTCGTGCGCTGCGCGGCGTACTCGGCTTCTATGACTACTGCAAGCAGCTCAACATCGAGCTTCGCGCTGCTGTCGTCGAGACGCCGGAAGTTCTGGGTAAAATGGCAGCCGATCTGGAGAAGTGGCTGCTGTCACGCGCGCGGCAGCGTGAGGAAACTGGGCGCTCTACCACCAGCTTTGCACTCTCTAGCTACAGGACGAATCATTCTTTCGATTCTAGTGCGAGCCGCGGCGTTGACGGAGCGCCTGTTAACCAGCAGCACCTCCGCCTCGACAGCACCGCTCGCGGAAAACTGCTCTGTTTGACAGCAGACTTTGCCGCAGCCATTGGGCGTGATCTCGGGCTCGCCACGCTCGACCTCGCCCCTTCTGTGGTGATGAAGCAGCCCTGCAGCTTTCAGAAACGTGCAAGGCGACTGAAGATATTTGATTCGATTCGATACCTTGTGTGGCGTCCTTTGAGCATTGCCTTGGAGCTGAAGAAGTCTCGGACCCCCGAGCCGGGGCAGAGTAGCAGTCTCACGATTCCTGATGCTGCCACAGCAGGACCGCGAGATGCGACGTTTGCCGAAGCGCCTGTGGTGATGCTGGGACGCGCTGAGCTGCCCATTGTCGCTGGTGTGACACTTCGCAACGCCGTGTTGTCGGCACTCCCGACTACCACAATCGGCTCGCTTGCGGAGGCGGTGGCCGCGCAGATACAGCTTCCACCAGCAGCTGGCTCTGCGTTGAATAGCTTTCTCAAGGCCTCTCAGCAGTCGCCGCCTACAAAGCCCTTGTGCGCGATGCAGGAGTCTCAAGGCTCGTCAGATTCGGGCTCTTCGACCGCAGACGCGGGGTCCGTGCACTTTGTGAGCCAAAAGACCTTCGAGAAGCGTCACACCGACACATCTGCGGTAGGGCCTCCCATCACTGCGGACCGCATTCTATTTTTTTTGAACGACACACCGCTGTTTTCGCCAATGACGACGCTGCTCGACGCACTGACCGCCTTCTCGGTCAGCGGCGCAAGCCTGCGTGACCTTGTTGCGATGCAGCGGAGCTCGTCGGAGTCCGCGGAGGTGTACAATGCCAAGATCGCGCTGACGCTGCCTACGCTGCCGTTTTGGACGATGACTCATGTTCTGGGGCTTGTCGTGCTGGCGGAACCACTGCCAGCTTCGCTGATTCTCGACTTGGCTACAACGATGTCAGCTTCTCCCGAGAGGAGCTGCTGCTGCTGCTGCGGATGCGATGGGCTGAGACCGGCGTTTCTATGTAGTCCAAAGCATCTCTTTGACGCGGCGCCGCCGAGTGGTCCTCTCGCTCTCTACTCTGCCCTCTCTACCTTGATGCGGGAGGAGGTTGGGAGCTCGCCGGCGTCGCTGGAAAGCGACCAGCGAAGGCTGAGTAGCGCTGTCGTGCACGAGCTTTACCATCAGCTGAATATGTTCATGCTGCCACCGCTTCTGTGGTGCTCCGGCATCGGTCACGCTGCCGGCGGGGGGCCGGTAGGCGAGGTCGCCAGCACTGCCGCCATGATGTCGGCCGCGGCGTTTCCTCTGCCGTCCTATGTGCTGTGGCACTATCCTTTTATTTTCTCGGCGGAGATGCGCCTGTCAATTTTCAAGTTCTTCATTTCAGCGCAGCGCTCGCTGAGTCGCGACGAAGCAAATCGTCTGCTGCAGAGCCATCGCCACCTGCTCGTGCGGCGTGCATCACCAGAGGAGGGGCGGGCGGCGGCGAGCTGTGCGGCAGGCGGCACGGAGAAAACCCTCGACGTTGTGGGGCTGGAGTGGCTGTCAGAGGAGGTGGCGCGCCGCTACCGAGTGACACTAACGGTGCAGCGTCACAATGTCCTGCGCTGCGCGGAGGAGCTGATACGACTAGCCACTTGCAACGTAACGGTAGACGTGGCCTTCGAGGGTGAGGCGGGCATTGGGAATGGCCCTGCGATGGAGTTCTTTGAGATGGTCGCGGAGGAGCTTGTGGACCCAAAGCATGGCCTGTGGCGCACCGAGCCAGTCCCAGATGAGGAAGCGACGGAGTCACTGCCCCCGCTGCCTCTAAGCACCAGCTCGTATCCGCGCATTGCTGCGGACGTCGCACCCCGGCGCCGGCGCCCGTGCACGCCACTTTTCCCTGCCGCGAAGCAGACCCCAACCAGCCTTCACTACTGGAAGCTGCTCGGCGTTCTTCTTGGCCGTCTGCTGGTGATTGGCGCCACGAGCCCGCTTAGCTTTCACCCATTGCTGTTGCGCCGCCTGCGCGGGGAGTCACTCATATCAACCGAGACGGAAGCGTCTCGAAACATGTCTCAGCTGGACGCGGCGCTGGAGCTCACGCTGTGTCGACTAGAGACGATGAGCGATGACACCCTGGCCGCGTGTGAGCTTTTTTTCACCATCCCTGCGAGCGAGGCGGACGGCTGCGCGCCTGGTGCGAGCGAGGAGCAGCCGCTCATGCCCGGTGGCGCCAGTCGCCAAATCACGCCAAACAACGTGTATGAGTACACACATGGCGTTCGGAGGTACTATCTGCAGACCGTGCTCGATCTCGCCCTGCTGCACTTGCGCCAAGGGCTGCAGCTCACTGTAAACCCGCTGTACTTGCAGCTCTTCAACGCGGACGAGCTGGGGCGCCTGCTGTGCTCGCCTCAGGATGCCAAAATATGGGAAACGCGAGAGCAATTCGCGCGCCAGATAGAGCCGGCGCATGGATATCATATCAACAGCGATGTGGTGCAGTATCTGCTTGATGTCGTGCCGTCATGGAGCGCGCAACTGCAGCACGCGTTCCTGAAGTTTGTCACCGGCTCCAGCGCCGTGCCGTATGGCGGGCTCACGCGGCGCATCAAGGTGGTGCGCCGCGATGTAGACATATCTGCAGTGGATTTGTCTGTGACCCCCACCGCCCACTCATTTGGCGCCAACTCTGACGGGCTGGTCACAACCTCGAGCGTAGGCTTTGTCGGCACCAACTACGACAACAGCTTGCCAACCGTCAGCACCTGCTTCTTATACTTGAAACTTCCGCAGTATAGCAGCAAGGCGGTGCTGCAAGATCGACTTCTCTTCGCCGTCTGCGAAGGACAGAGCTTTTTTTCGTTAACTTAGGGGAGCATTTATCTGGAGTCGTTTCGCGCAGGGGTGAGCGTGTGTGTGTGTGGTTGTCCGTATAGCTGTACTCCCTTCTCTTCTCTGCCGTCATTCTCGTCAGCTTTCTCAGCACCGCGCTCGCACCTGTTCTTCGTTGCCGCGGTCGCTTCACATTGGGTGCGTTCGATTTCGTGGCGTCTGAGTGATCTTTTCCCCTTTCACGTCGATGGTCTTGCCATGTCCTTCCCCTAAGCTCAGAGAGTCGTCGTTGCCATTTCATGTGTGGTGCTGGCGCACGTTCTCTTCGCTGCGCTGCTGAGCGCACGATACACGTGTGACAGTGAGTGCGCTTGGCGTGTTCGCGGCCCGCTCCTCTCACTCCGACTCCCTGTCGCTTCTTTGCGATAGGGGTTGTGGCGCTTTTGTGGCATCGGCAGAGATGATTCCTGCGTACTTCCTTGCCTACTCCCGTCCCCTTCAACACGCTTTCGAAGGCGAAGCGGTATCGAGAGAGACGTGATGCTGAAGAGGTGACTGCGCAGCATGTGAACGGAAGCTCATTGACTGCGATGAGGTGAGCATGGCTCGTTGGGAGCCGCCTGCATGCGGGAAGACTATGACGCAACCGATTGTGCCGAAAAGGTCCTGTATCCAGTGGCCTTGCATCCTTTGAAATGACGCGAATGTTTGTGTGTGTGCACTCATGCAAGACTCTAGAGGAGGACATGTGTGAGTGAGCGGTTCTCAGAGACAGTCTCGAGAAGGAGCGGGCGGGCAGAGGGGAGGCGAAGGGGATGTCAGCGTGTAGTTTCTGACACACTCCGCGGCTCATCTTGCGCCGTATCTGTGCCATGCAGGTACACCCCCAGGCACACACAACCTCCCTCTGTTCCCAGAGCCAATGCCTCTTACCTTCTTCACCCTGCGCATCTTTTTATTCCCCCCTCCCTCTCTCTTCTTTGCCACCTTTACGCATCGCGGTAGGCGCGTGCGCCGTTTCGACGGCGAAACGATATGGTGAAAAACGCGATTGGCGGAGATCTTAAGAAAAGCGACGAGCGCTTTTTCCTGCCTCTTTTCTCTTGTAGAGGAGCACATGCAGGCAGTGCCAGAAGTGTGTCTCCTTCATTCGACAGCTTACACTGTGGGAAAAGGAGAGCCAAATCCGGCACCGCACCACAGCAGCACCAGCAGCAGCCACCACGGCCGAGAGAGAGACGCTTGACAAGCATCTGCCCACACAACTGGCGTCGTCTTCGCGCGGATGGTGTTTCAAAGTCACAGCTGCGCCGTCACGGCAGCAGGGGCGTGCACTAAACGTCACGCCTCCAATGGCAACAGCCACCTTGGCGCTCACCATGGTGCTTCGCCCACCACCTCGTCTGCAAGGTTCTCAGCTAATAGGGCTGCAATCTCGTTAAATGCGTGCGCATCCACCGCCCGGGTCAAGCCACCTTCCTACCTGTACCGCTCTTTCATGGGGCACTCCACACGATTCGCAGCGGTGCAGCCTCCGCTTACACGCGCCGGTATCACGCTCCTCGAACGTGAGTCCTTAACTCATAGCACCCCAAGCCGCATCAATGATCACATATGTATCGCCATGGTAAAAACACTGCGCTGGCTGGCTGATCGCGCCTTTCGAGAGCGGTACATTCACCGAGCAACAATGTTGGTAACCGTGGCTGCTGCTGCTCCGGCGGCGGGCTCTGTGGCTGCCTACTTGCGCATGCTCTTCAAGCGGCGCTGCAGCGGCAGCACCTCCAGTGGCGTCTCAACGACTCTGACTACGGCAGAGGCAAGCTCGCCGTTTCTGGCGTTGGGCAGTTATCCGAACGCCAGCCCTGCACTCTCGGCTCCTTCTGCCTGTCGCTCCTTCGCCACAGCACGCCTGTCACTCCACATGCCTGCTCTCAGCGTCGCCGAAGGCGCGGGGGCAACCTTAGTGCACTCCTACGCGGACGAGCTCCGAGGCATGCTGACGCAGTGCGAGAGCCATGCCGTGCATTATCAAGTGCTGAGCAACATGGCTGATATTACGCCTGCTGAGCGTGGCCTCGTACTCCTGCTGCAGGCGGTACACTTTACCATCTATCTGATACTGTTTCTCTGCTACCCGCGCATGGGCTTTCGCCTCATGGCGTACACAGCGGAGGAGTCCTCTGTCGTATGGACGCAGATGGTGAACGACTACGACCTCGGCAAGATTGTCGAGCGACGTGTCCCTCAATTGGCCTTGCATTACTGGGGTCTAGACGGCGCGTTCACCGCACAGGAGCCTTCGGTGCCGATGCCGGTGACCCCACAGAAGCAGGAGATGGCTGTTTCCGAGCCCCGAGAGGGGCGTGTAGCGGAGCAGATTCCCGTTGCCGATGCGCCGAGGTCGAGTGCCTCCCCTCATGGGGCCGGTGCCGTCCGAGGGACTGCAACGCCTTCGTCGTCAGGCATTGACGGTCATGCTTGCGGCCCTTCCGTCGCACCCGATCCTCGCGACGATAGGGCTGTGGATGGGGAGGTAAACGAAGGGTGCAACCTCACCACTTGTGAAGTTGGAACTGGTCTGGCGATGCACACCTTGACGCTCCGCGAGGTGGTATTGCTCATCCGCTCTGATGAAATGGTCTTTCGTGATCTGAATCACGAGCTGGCGAATGAGCTAGATAGGCAGCCGAGCTGGCTGCGGCGCCTCCTGCGCTCACGCGGCGGAGGGAAGTAGTGGGGAGCTCATACTGCGCAACTTTGCCAGCAGCGAAGGAAGGATGTGTTGAAGCCAAGCTATGCAGTGGTGGCGATGCTGATGTAGGAGGAGGCGGGACAGTGCTCTGTCTCTCATTTTTGCAAAGAAATGGATTGAGGAGGCGACTGGTGCCTCTTATTCAGCCGGAGGCTCGAAGCGGCTCTCCTCAGTACTCTGATGAAAAACTAAACCGTCGCACAGAGACATGAGAGTAAGGAGGCAGAGCGCTGCGCACTCCTGTTACTACTCTTGCTCACCTACTTGCCCTCGAACGGAGGGCGTGAAGATTACACCATTGCGTCGGCGTTTCATTCTTCAGATTTGCGCACTGTTGGCTTGAGGCTCTGTGGGCGTCGTTTGTTTCGCTTTCACTCTCTGGTATCCGTCTACCCACGGTGTGACTGGCGTGAAATACACACGCATACATACATATATATATATATATGCATGTGTGTGTAATAGAAGAAAACGAAATCAATTAGGGCGGCGCCAATGTGATGTGCGTCTGACCTTTTTGCTCTTCCGTGCAGCGGAAGCAGTTACGCGAAAGATTAGCATGACCTCTTGTCTACGCATAGGTCGGCGATGAAACGCCGACCCCACCGTTCCTCCGCTCCCCCGTCTCTCACGCCCCCTCGTTCGCCACACGTACGATAAGCCTCGCCTCGCCGATTGGTGGGTTTACGGGCTGTCTCCCCATTGGCAGTAATTGCTGCCTCGGTAATGTCCTCCTTGACGTTCTTGCCGCTCCGTCTGTTTCTTACTTGTGTGACTTTCAGCCAGCGACCGCGCCTGCTTGTGTCACGCACCTCCAGAGAGCGCCACATTCGGCTTCATTTGCGCAGCTCACCATTCGACGGCGCAACAGCCGAAGAACTAAAGGAGAAAGAAGTTGAGAGGCCGGAGAAAGAGAGCAGAGTAGAGCAGCACGGGGTCCGTCGCACTCGCATAGAATCACGGGGCGCTTGGTTGGACACACACCAACACATGTGACTTTAGATGTGGCGTTAGGGTCTCTTCTTCCTTTCCGCCTTTTCAGGTTTATTTTTGTGAGAGCACAACCACACTAATCGCTTTCGATTGAGCTCCCAACTCTCTCTCTTCTCTGCTGCGTGAGATGAGCAGCACTGCAGAGTGGAGCCGCTTCCTCGCCTCTCTGGAAAAGCGAGGGGTGCGGTTTGAGCAGGTGCAGTACGCTACAGACCGCCAGGAGGTCATCCGAGCCACCGGCATCACGGACGCGCTGAGTGTCGCGGTAGTTGAGACGGAGTGGCAGCGTCAGTGCAACGGTAGAATAAGTACAGCAGACTCGATGGCACCGGGCCGCCAAGGCTTCCTGGCCAGTAACCTCGCAGGGACTCGCAGTTTGGCACCACTACTGTCTCAGCCAGCAGCTGGCGAAAGCGGGTCAGCTGCGTGTGCGAAAGCTTCCAACAGCGGCGCCGGTGGCCTGCCAGCTCTTAACGAACCTTCCCAGCTAGCAAGGCTGCCGGAAGAGATGCAGGACACCGTTCTGGCGACGGAAGTGCTTGCGGCAGCAGTCGGACTTGGTGGCATGTTCCTCCAGCACACGCCGGTCGCACCCGACATTTCGAGCAGCTTCACCCTCACAGGAGGCTTTCAAGTTTCTCCGCTGGTGCCACCCTCGATGCGGAGCCTGTGCGAGACTGTCCTGCCGGTTGCCGACGCCTTTGTGGCACTTCGCTGCATTGAAAAGGCCGAGTACTCCAGTCGCAGTCTTGTGCTTATGGCACTGGGCGAGGTGGTCTCTGAGATCAACACCAGCTACGCACACCAGGTGTCAAAGCTGCAGCTGTGGAGCGAAGGTCGACCGATGCCGCTCATGGGCGTGGTATCCGAAATCCTGCGAGTCGGGCATCACGTCGTGCGACTGCGACAAGTGTTGCCAATGGATCTGATTTGCAGCGCGCTCGCTGAAGCGGCGACAGCGTCACCGACTCTCGCCTCTCCCTCTACCGGGCTTGTTGGCCCTCGCATCTTGAATCATCTGTGTGACCAAGTGAACAAGTACGCCGGCAGCTGCGATGATCACGAGCTACTGATGCTGCTACTCCGTCGCTCGCTTGTCCCGTACCTGCGCATGTTGCAGCGCTGGATGCACACCGGCGTGCTAGACGACCCGTACGGTGAGTTCTTCATATCGGAAGCCTACCGCCCATCGCGACCAGCGCCGACAGCGGTGAGCCACCACCAGCAGCGACACATTGCCCAATTTTTCCTAAATGAGCTAGCGCCATCGATGACAGGCAGCGGGGGTGGTGGCGAAATCGGAGCCGGCGGCTCCAGCACCGCTTCTCAGGCCCTCTTCGGCTCGCATAGACGTGCAACTGCGCAGCAGGACGTCGTCGCCTTTGACCGCCGTTTCTCTCTCAACAAGAGCCTGGTGCCGGTGTTCCTCAGCACACCGAGCCGCATAGCCAAAATGGTCTTCTTCGCTGGTAAGTACTGCTGCCTTCTGCGGGAGTATGGTGCGGCGCTCCCGGCATTTCGCGCCGCGCCAGTAGTCAGCGGTGCTGCGGCTGCCGCCGCATCTGGTCCCGACGGCTGTGGTGAAGCCTTGCTGACCTGGAGTGGAGCGGACCAGCTTCAACGTCAGGTGCAGGAATCCTTCGAGATTGCCAGCGGCGCTGTGATTCAGTTGCTGTTTAGCCCCTCTATTGACTTACTTGGGCACCTCAAGTCTCTGAAGCTGTACTTCCTCCAAGAGCGTGGCGACTGGGTGGTGGACTTCCTCGACAGCGCTGACAGCCTCCTGGCTGCATATCCTGATCGTGTCAAGCCGCACTCGATGCAGGTGCTGCTGCAAGCCGCCGTGGCCCGCAGCTGTGCGAGCGACCCCTACCATGACCTGATTGGGTGCAGCTTTGCGAACTGCACGTTAGAGGAGCTACTGCAAGAGCAGAACCGACAGCGCGACAGTGGCCGTGAGCCGACCAGTATGGACATCAGCGACAGCGCAGCGGCGACGCTGCCATCTCGACGGAGCGTGGGCGGCGGTGGCGGCGGCGAGGTGGATGCTCGGCGCAGTCTGGAACTGCTCCAGCTTGAGACGGACCTGCAATGGCCGTTGACTCTGGTTCTCAATGCAAAGGTTACGCATCGGCTCAACATTATTTTTCGGCTACTGATTTGGATAAAGACGTGCGAGCGGCGGCTTTGTGAGTTGTGGTATACAAACGATATCCTCGGTGAGTTCAGTGCCGCGTACGGGTTGAAGCATCAGTTTGTGCAGTTTCTTCGCCAATTTCAGTTTTACGCCGCCCACTTTGTGCTGGAGCCGCTGTGGAGTCGCCTCATCACGCGCATCGGCCAGGCGGACAGCGTGTTCGCCATCTCGCAGGCGCTCACGGACTTCTTTGAGGGTGTGGAGACGGGGTTGGTTCTCTCCAGCACGCAGCGTTTCCGCAGCCTCGCGCACATTCTGGAGCTAACGGATCGTTTCTGCGCGGTGGGTATGCACAGCAGTACGGCGACGATGCCGCTCATTGAGGCAACCCTGCACTCTGTCGAGGACCAGTTTTTACGTGCGCTATCGGAGCTCGCCTCGCCTATCGGTCCTGACTACCCGCAGTTAGTGCCTCTACTCACGTGGATCGACTTTAGCCGATTCTATGACCAGAACAACGTTTACCATGTTCAGCACAGCGCTGCAAGCTGTGCGGCAGGCCGCAGTCTGTGAGAGCGAGGGGGAGGGGAAGGTGCAGGTAAGTGGGAGCGGCGCGATGGGCGCCGGTGTGGGAATGTAGGGAGGAGCTGTGTGCCCACTCCTTGGCAGCATTGCAGGTTGTCGCCTTCATGCCGCTCGACCGCTTCAACGGCGCACGCTTCGGCTCCTGCTGCTTTGCTGCTAGGAGGGTGCAAACCAGTATACAGGCCAAGAACCACGCGGTAGAAGCGTGGCGCGACTCACGATTTGTGCGAGAGAGGACGGAGGTGATTTCGCGCCATCGCTGATGCGTACATAAAACAGGCGGAAACCTCGCGCTGTTGGGAACCTGTGCGTGGCATTGTCGGACGCGTTCGGGTGGGCGGATGCGCCCCGGCCGCCAGGCGCGTCTTCGTGGCCGAGTGGTGTAGAGTGGGTGGGTGGGAGTCTCCGTCGCTTTTTTTAACGTTCATCTCCCCGACGACACAGGGGTTTTGGGGAGTGTTAAGGAAGGAAAGAGACTCTTTTCGTCGCGGCTTCGTCCCCCCTCCTCCTTCCCCCGTGCCGTCTTCTCATGGTCGCTTCTGTGCTGGGGGACGTTCTCCCCCCACCTTCCCCCACTGTGGTGTCTCGCCCGCTGGCGCAGCTCGTATTCATATTCTTTTTCTGTGTTGTTGTTTTCCCTCAAGGCGCGTACGTACCGCTGAAGGAATTCCTTCCCGCTCCGCCTCCTCCAAATCCTCTCGCCGTCATTCTTTCGCCCCCCTTTTTCTTGCTGTGTGTGACCATTAGGTGACAGATAGGGTGACGGGCTAGAGAGAGAGCACGAAGATACGAGCGCCTAAACAAAAAATGGCAGCAACTGCTTCCAACGCGCACACCAAAGGCTGCAAGTTTCGTATGACACCTCCGCTCTTTCTTCGCTCACATGCAGGAGGATTCTATACCCTCAGCTCACTTTCTCTTTCGTCTCAACCTCCCCGCACACGCAGATGCACACACACAGGTGTTCCTCCCACGTGCACACGCATCGTTGACCTTAGAAGAAGAGCGGAGTACTGCCCTTAGCGCTGCTTTTTTTTTTTGCTCTCGCCAGCTGAAATGTGACAATCGGAAAAGACGTAACGCAGTGTGTTGTCTCTGTCGAGAGAGAGATTTCTCCGCCAAACGCAAGTGCGGATGGCGCCTTGGCGTCGCGACTGCGGCGCAGCTGAATAGCCGCTTCGTGGGTCGTGATCTCGCGTGTGCGTGCAGTGTTCGAGGGCTCGTGGCTTCCCTCCAAGTAGGACGGGCCCAAAGTTGCGGCGCACAGAGAGGCACGCGCACCTTGACGAGCACTAACGATTTCATCACACACGCACGGGCCGCTCGCCTTCTCGGGCGCCTCCATCTGCGCGAAGCGCAGGACGATACGCGGGGCAACTCAATTCCCTACATGCGTGGCGTTCCGTCCACCCCGCAAGAGCCGCGCTCTGCGCGACCGAGGAAGTGGCTGCTGACTAGTGCTGAATGTGCTCGCAATAGGAAACACTTTAGACGCCGGTTCACCGGTCACTCTGTGAAGGCAAAGGGGGCCGACGGCCCCGAGCATCTTCGGCACGAATGGCCGCGCCGAACTCAATGGCACGACTACATTTTCTACTGCGTGGGTGTGACCGGCCACTGGTGCACCGAAGCCGGTGGGCTGGCGCCGCAGACGCTGCTGGCCGATGCTGAGTTACGAAAGCTGTCACACTTTTTATGCCTTATCAGATTGATCTCGACCTTGTTCTGGGCTCGAGAGATCCTGTCGAGGCGCTGCAGCGAGCGAGCGTTAAGAGAATCCATAGGTGGCCTGGAGCATTCTCGTGTGGAGGCAGACAAGCACGCCTGCGGTTTGGACGGGCTGGCGAGAGGAACTCGCATGATGGAACTTTCTTTGGCGTTTCCGCTCGCATGTCGCAGGGAGCAGACGAAAAACAAAATGAAAGCCAGGCGAGCGTAGAAAAGGCTCACGCGCAAGCTTGTGTAGAGGCGGCAGACGCGCGCCTCTTCTTGCTCACTTTTCGATGTTGCAATCTCATGCGGGTGACTGTTGCCTGACGTGGTGCCGCACGCGCTCCTTCCTCTCGCTTGATGTGGAGCCCGATGGATGCGCCCGTGCAGGCTACTGGGGCACCCCCATAAGTGCGCGGGTTACGCGGCCCACCGTCCTCTTCCCCCCTCCCTCCCTCCCTCCCAATCACACCGATGGGGGTGATGAAGGAGCGAGACGGGAGAAAGCAGCTGCAGGAGAGGGGAGGCGACGTGTGACGCATGCCTCTTGACCTCTTCAACCCCCCTTTTTTGTGGGTGTATGTGTGTGTGTGTCACTCGTCTAGCGTTACCGACATCATCCCCTCTTTCACACGGCCCTGCAGGTCCTCAGCCGAGTACATCGTGACATGCGCATTTCCTTTTCTCTCTCGCTTGTGTCACCGAACTTCTCGAACCGCACGCCTCTCTGCCATTCCTAACAAGAGCATTTTTTTCTCTCTGCTGAACATCACTTCTTCGGTCCTCCTCTGACTCGCGCAGCACAACAAAGAGTCAGAGACAAGTGGGTGTGAACAGGGGATGCTGCTGGCTACGCATGAATCAGCGCCTTGTCCCCACTGACCACTTATCTTCTCCGGCCTGTTCTCACGGAGTGCTGGCACACGCGAGTCGCTCTTGATGCACTCTTCTGTCGTTTTGGTTGAGCTTGGTGGGCTTTGAAGCCCAACGGTAAAGACTAGAGACGAAAGGCGAACACGAGCAGCGGGCGGAAGGCGGCAGAGGGAGGAGGAGGGGGAGATCGCTGCACGGGTGCGACAGCTGTGTTGCACCCCTCCCCCTCTCATCACAGCTGCGTCCTTTTGTGCCTGCGCTTTTTATGCGATACCGAAGAGAGCTGCCGCGAAAAAGCGGCAGATCGCCTCGCGAACGCGCCTATCCCTTCGCTAGCCGAGGTGGGGCCGCCAGTGCTGCTAGCGCCTCCGCTGCAGGTATTCCAGTCTCCCATCCACTCTACCTCTTCATTGCAATTTGTGAAAGAGCTCTGCTTGCTCACTCAAGCAGTAACTGTCTTTGCTAGGCAAACAACGTCGGCATCTTTACAGCAGATTCCCTTCCCCCCACCACCACACAGACACACTGACACAGTTCTTGGTGGGGCTCGCGGCTCATCCACGCCGATATCCTCTTGCTTCGAGCTCTCCTGGCCTGTGCCCAGTCACGCTGCCATTGCGAAGACGAGCACTACGCTACACCAGCAGGCGAAAGCGCAGAGGTTAAAATGACACTAAAGAAGAAGACGTTCAAGCAGCGCATTCGCAAAAATGACATGAAGCAGCGGCACCTGATCGGCGCCGGCTTGCGAAAGCGCATGGGCGCTGCTCGCCGCATCTACAACAGCTACGACGCTGTGGACGACGGAGCGCGGCCGATGGAGATGATCGTATCTGATATTGCGGAAGGTACTGCTGTGCCGAGCCAAGAAGTGTGTCTTGACCCTCGCAGTCTGACAGACCTTCTGCTTCGTCCGGCAGAGACTCTCGTGGGAAGTAACAGCGCGGCAGCGAGCTCCAAGGTCGACACCACCTCCTCTTCTACGGCGTCCAAGTCGAATGGGAGCGGCCTTCCCTCATCGAAGAAAAGGCTATCGAAGCCCACCGCACACTTTGCCTCTGTTCCGCTTGCAGCCGAAAAGGTGTTGCCATCACAGCCGCTAGCCGCCGATGACCCACTTGCGTTACCGGACACCCGCATCTTCGAGGAGGAGGAGCGGCAGCAGCGCCTGGCGCGTGAAGCGGCGCTTCGGCAGAACGAAAACAAAAATCTGTATCACCATAGTGGGCAGTCGTACCTCTTTTGGGAGCGTATTGGGCTTCATCCGACCCTTCTCCAGGCGCTGCGCGAGATGCACTTCACCCATCCCACTCCTGTGCAGGAGGAGGTACTTCCGAATGTGCTGGTCAACGGCCATGAGGAAGTCCAAAAGAAGCTGAGCAGTCAAGCAGACAAGAAGCGAAAAAGACATAAGGGCGGCAGTGGCTCTGCCCGCGGCGCGTTCCAGGATGTGGTGGTATCGGCCGAAACAGGCAGCGGCAAGACGCTTGTGTTTGCGCTGCCGATTCTTCAGAATCTACTTACCGCGCTCGATAAAGAGGGAGCTCGCTCCCCGACCCCAGCCTCATTGTCAGAGGCCGCTGGCAAGAGGGCGACAGCTCAGGCAGCTTCGGACACTGCAGTGGAGCGTTCCAAGCTGAAGGCGGAGCGCCAGCAGCGCATCATGCACTCCCTCATCATTTCGCCCACGCGCGAGCTCGCCCTTCAAATCGACACAGCTATTCGCCAGCTCACCAAGTTCGCGCCGCAGGTGGTGCTGGGATGTGTGGTCGGCGGCATGGCCCAAGAGCGTCAGCAGCGCGTTTTGAACCGGCACCCGCACATTCTGATCTGCACCCCAGGCCGTTTGTGGGACCTCGTACAGAAGAACGAGGGCTGCTACCTCGGCCACAGTATCAGCCGCCGCCTACATTACGTCGTCCTCGATGAAGCGGACAAGATGCTGCAATCGGGACGGTTTGCCGAGCTGCAGACGGTGCTGGAGCGCATCCACTGCGAGGTGCTGCCAGCAGGCTTCGCTCAAGACCGCGAGGAAGGTGCGGAGGCGGGCGAGATTTCTGTCGAGAGCGGCCGCTGGGACCCCGAAACGGAAACGTTCATTCCGTTTGCCCACGAGGACGCGGACGCGCCGCAGCCACAGAAGACCAAGAAAGGGAGGGACAACGATGTTGCCGACATGACGGAGGCCTTAGTGAAGACTACGAAGGGCATGAAGCGCTCTCGCGAAGCGAGGGAGGCGGCGGCGGCGGAATATGCTTCGCCAGGTGCTACGAAGAGCAGGAAGATAGAAACTGCGGAGGCGGCATCGACAAGGAAGCGCAAGATGGGTGCAAAACAGTCGGCCGATGCGAGGGCGGAGGAAGACTCGAAGGCGACCAACGAGGAGGGCATGGGTGGCAAACATGAGCGCGTGAACAGCGGAACAGAGCAGGCTGGGACGCGTGGTAAGAAGGACGAACCACAGCCCATCCCGATGCCGCCGGAGCCGGCTGCAGATCACCGCGTCATTACTTACGTCACATCTGCGACTCTATCGCTGCAGACAAACTATGAGCGGCGCGACTTCTCCGCTCGAAAGAGCATTATCCGCACCTCGAATGCGGATGTGCTGAACAAAGTTATGCAGCAGCTGGAGATCAAGCCCTGTAATGCGCAGGTCTTCTCCCTCACGGAGTCGGCCAACGTGGCGGCGCGCATCAACGAGACGTACCTCCGCTGTCCTGAGGAGAGCAAGGACTTGTACCTGTACTACTTCCTCAAGACGTACCACGACGATCGAGCCATCGTTTTCGTGAACGCGATTTCGATGCTGCGGCGCTTGGTAAATCTGCTCGAGGTGCTGGGCATTGCAGTTGTCGGTCTTCACGCCTCGATGCAGCAGCGCCAGCGTCTCAAGTTCATTGAAAAGTTCAAGAAAGGTGACATCCGCGTGCTGGTGGCCACCGACGTGGCATCGCGCGGCTTGGACATTGACGGGCTCAAGTACGTTGTTCACTACCAGGTGCCGCGCACCACCGACGCGTACATCCACCGCTGCGGGCGTACAGCGCGCTGCGGCGGCACCGGTCTTTCAGTGCTGCTGGTCAACGCTCAAGAGCACATGTCGTTTCGCAAGCTCATGGAGTCGCTCGGTCGCAGGGAGAGCGAGGTGGAGACGTTTGCGATGCAGGCGACGGTGGTGCACCAGCTCCGCAGTCACCTGCGCATAGGGTGGCAGATTGATAAGCTGCAGAAGGAGATGGGGAAGTCCCGTGCAAACAATCGGTGGGTCAGTCGAATGACGAAAGAGGCGGACCTCGAGACGGACGACATGTACGACGACACCGCAGACGCCGAGAATCGAGAGAAAGCGAAAGCCATTCGCATTTTGCAGCGTGAGCTTCAGCTTCTGGGAAGTAAGTTTACGGGCCAATATGGAGGAAAGGGTGCCTTCCGTACGAGCGCCTACGCTCTGGGCGCCAAGCAAGCAGAGCAGCACCTGAAGGAGCGTGCTGACCGTCAAACGATTCGTGTGGCAAGCAAGAAGAACTTTCCCAAGAGTGGTAGGAAGTAGCGGTCACTACGTGCGTAAACGTCGGAGACAAGAGATAGCTGGAGTGAAGGCGAGACGAAGGACGAAGGGGTTCGAACGGCACAAGACCGTAGACATGACAACCAACGCACTTCTCTCTTTTGTTCGCTGTTGTTGTCCACGCTGGGTGTCTTTTTTCCCGCTGACTGTGTGTTTCGGTTGCGTGCCCGTCCCAAGCCCATCGCCCCCCCACGCAGCTCATCCTTTTTGTTTGAGGTGACGTAGACAGAGAGAGAGAACAGACACGTGCCAGCGGAAGCTCTCCGTTTCTCATTTGGCCTTGGTGATGCATAAGGTTCACCGAGAGTAACTGCTCCAACTTACGCACACGCACACACGGATACACACGTAAAGCAACTTCATGAGGTGCGGCTTGTGAGGTGGATTTTTTTTGACTGATAAACGGCTGCGTGAAAGCGCAGGTGATGATCGGATAACAACGCGAGGAGTACGTCTTCTATGTGCTCTCATCTCGGCTTCCATCTTTTCTTTTTTTCTGTTTCGCTGTGAGTCTTCAGAGCGCTCGTATCGACGTGCTGCCATGCGCGTGCGTGTATGTGTATGTGCGGCTAAGTCTAATGTTTTCCCGTTCACATGATTCCCTTTGTGCAGAAATACGGCGACGGCTGCCCTTCTCTGCGGCGCTCTTCATACTTGGAAACATTGGAAGCGAAGGCACTGCCGTTGAGGAATGAGTAAGACGCAAGAAGGGGCGACGCTTCTTTGTGCCGAAGCCCTGACACACCTGTGAGCGTTGCACAGATGCAGCACCAGCTCTGTCACCGGAGCGGTAGCTGGTGTGAGACAGCGTCGTCCTAGCGATGGAACAGGCCATAGCTCTCTTCGTAATTCCTCTGATCTTTTGTTTACCAGCTGCGCGACAGGGAGAGGAGTCACGTTGAGGAGGTAACGTTCATATTCCCGTTATATTACGTGTCAAAGGGAAAAGCAGCCCGAACACAAACGCCAGTATCAATGGATCTATCAGTCGTCTGCAGATGATATTCACGTGCTCTCTTCGATGACTCGTGGCTGCTCAGGCACACAAATACGTACCTTCACCCCCCCACCCACACCCACACACACATCAGGGAAAGGCCTCCTTGCGTTCGCACGCCAACATCAGCCAGTGGAAAGGAACTACGTGTGCATGGAAAACGGTCTCTCTTGCGACGAGCATAAAATCCGAGCAACAGAAGACACACTCGCACACACGAAAACAGAAGACATTTCGCTGTCTTGGAAGCCGATGCGCCGTGCAGGAGTGTGCACCGTGGCACCGACAGCCATCGCTGCCGGCAGCCATCTTGTGTGCCAGGTGGTAATGTCGCCGTCCTCATTGTCGTCGCCGACATTGTGCCGCTACTCCGATATGCTAGCCCAATGCCGTCGTCATCACACTGGCTGCCCACTTTCCTGCACGCGGATCGTCCTCTTTGATTTGCGCAAGCACGAGATGGAAAAGCGGCGCCTTCGCGACCTGGAGAAGGCTGGAATCGACTTAGCCGACGACGACGAGGCACCGTGGATCGCCCCGGAGGAGCAGCAGCGGCTGGACGAGGAGGAGGAGGAGCGCCGTGCAAAACTGGAGGAGCAGCGGCAGGTGCTCATGAAGAAGCGCACAGAAGAGGACGCAGCGAAGCGACAGAAGTTTAAGGAGTTCCGCGCGAGGCAGATCGCCATGAGTCGTCAGCGCAAGGAGGCAGCCACAGAGAAGAAAGAAGAGGCGCGGCGACATCGTAAGCAAACGAGCCGTGTCGAGGGCATCGAGGAGGTGGAAGCTGAGGAGGATCGCAAGGACGCAGATCTCGACGGCGCCGATGTCAAGGACGCATCTGAACGCGGCACTCACTGAGACAAAAGCAGCCCGCAAAAGCCCTGCTGCTACTTTTGCTGACCCATTGAAGTGCGAGTATACGCAGCTAGAGCTGCTCGAGATGGCTTACGCTGACCTGCGTGTGCTGTAAAGATGGTGGGGGAACGACTCGTCCTCTTTTAGGCCTCTTTCTTTTTCATTGGAGGAGAGACGCGACACGCTTGCCTAATGGTGTATTGTTCCCCCTCCCTCCCACCGCCACCACGCACACACACACACACACACGCACACACGCAGACAGACACAGACGACCCTCTGCATGCAGAATGCTGTTAGTTTGGGTGATGCGCCTTTGGGATGGGTACGATCAGAAAAGCGAATATGTGTGTCTTTGTGATGGATTTAGGCGCAGTCATGTCACGGAGACCCATTCGGTCGCTGTGCAAGTGTCTTTTTATCACTGCGCACGCGGAGGGGGGCGTTCTTCCTCTCCACATGTTCCTCTCTCCCTATCTCTCTGGAGACGTCTTATAAGATGTGCGTACTCGCGCTGGTCTCCTCTTTTGCCACTTGCCCTTGCTCTTTCGCCCGCCGTCTTGCGCATCTTTCGACACATCTTGTTAACTCGCTGGCGCTGCTCCACCGGCACCACTTCTCTGCGCACGCGACTCAGTCACCAATCTGCATCGTTGCACTAGCGTCCTACGAGAAAGATGGTCGCCGTTCGCGCCAAGGTTGGCTCCCGCAGCTACGTCCGCCAGAAGCAGCTGGCCAAGGGTAAGAAGGTCTTCAAGATCGACTGCAGCATCCCAGCCGCTGACGGCATCTTCAGCGAGGATGTGCTTGGCAACTTTGAGCAGTTCTTCCAGGACAACACGAAGCTGAACGGTCGCAAGGGCAAGCTGTCTGATAAGGTTCGGATGTCAATGAACGATAACGTGCTGACCATTACCACCACGATGGCGTACCGCAAGAAGTACTTCAAGTACCTCACGAAGAAGTTCCTCAAGAAGAAGGACCTGCGCGACTGGATCCGCATCCTCTCCACCGGCAAGGGGGCGTACCAGCTCAAGTACTTCAACATCCAGGACCAGGAGGAATAGGTTTGCCGCTGCTCCAATCCGATGATGCGGAGGGCAGTGCTCCCGAGGTGCGGATGCTGCCTGAGGTGCTCTTCCCCACTTCTTGCTGGGCGTTGACGTGGCTGCTCGTTTTCCTCCAATCGTTTGGCTCGCCTCCCCTTCGGACATGCGCGCGGCGTTAGACATGTGCTCAACAGATGTGAACGCCGCGTCACAGGCCCCTTTCGCTTCCCGAGAGAAGAGCCGAATGGACGAGGTAATGAAGGCCACGCGAGAAGGGCGGTGACTGGCCCAGAGGAGGGGTAACCGAAGGAGGCGCGCCTGCAATGCACCGCTCTGCGCATCTAAACCGCTGGTGACAACTGAGGCACGCTGAACGGCAAAGTTCGCGTTGCGTTTCTTCTTTTTCGTTTCATATCATTTCATTTTTGACAGAGAACGTACACACACTCAAAGACGCAGACATAAATGCATAAAAAGGAAAGGCGATGCGCACCCTTAGTGGCGAGGGAGCGGCTCGGATGACATCGACAGAGGTTCGCCGCGGCGACAGGAAGGCGTCTCTGCAGAGTGCCGAGGTGCGTGGGTGGGTGCGGAAGCAGAGGCCTGCGGCGTGGCTGTGAGGAAGTCGCCATGCGGACGAGTATGGAAGAGGGACAGACACTCTTTTCGCTTCTTGAAGGGTCTTTTCCGCGCTGTTGGGGGTCCTCGCTGCGCGTTCACACACCTCATTATTGCTGGGGTGTCGAGGGCGCACGGCCATTTGCGGTTGATGACATTCGCATCGCCGCTTAGTTTCCGCCTGCACATCGTCCGTGCAGGATGTGCCTGCGCAGAAGGAACTACGCCATGCATACCGCGCTTCAGATGCGCTGTTCACTTCCTTAACTTTTCCATGTGCATGCACCCAGTCTTCTTTCAAGACCCCATTTCAATCTTCTGCTGCTGTTTCCTGTGCTGCGGCGTTTTTTCGCGCTCGAAATCGCAGAGGTGGTGGGACGTGTGCTGGTGAAACCACTCAAGTGGAGGCGGCTTCTTTCTACTCCCTCTGGCGCTTTGGCGTGCTTTCGCGTAAGTCTGACGTGACTGCATCTCTACCGCGGGGAGAGTGGAGGAGAGAGGGGGGAGGGAAGGGAAGCCTGCCTCCTCCGCGCCCGGCACCGCTGGGCGGCTTCTTTGCTCGTTTTCTTTTTCGCGGAGAGGTGAGTCGCAGTCGAGACCTCTCTCATCCGATTCGCCAAGGACCTGCGCGGCTCCGGACCTCTCACGTCTCCCTGCCTTTTCGCCACCACTTCCTCGGGCGGCAAAGGCGCCCATCGTCTTTCCTATACAGTGTTGTGGCTCTCTGATAGCGTACCCAGTCTATCTGCGCCTCCTTGTGCTGGTCTGTATCTTGCCCACCGCAATGCTGTACATCAACAGCGGCCTTGGCCCCGGCAAGGCCGTGCGGAACGAGCTCTGTCCGGAGGAGGATACGTCGGGCGGCAAGGTGCTCTTAATCAACATGCGCAGCCATCAGTCGGATCTGCTCGATCAAACGCAGAAGGGCTGTGTTGATCCTCGTAATTTTTTTCTGGGTATTCTTAACCGAAACGATGACTTGCACAGGCCAGGTGTCCCCAGCTTTGACGTGATGCAGCTGGAGAAACTGAAACTCTCGGCGGATCACACGCATGAGGACTGGATGGAGCTGGCACAACTCATTAAGAAGGAGTACCACCACTACCGCGGCTTTGTGGTGGAGAGCGGGTCAGACAACATGGTAGCCACCTCCACAGCGGTCAGCTTCTTGCTAGAGAACCTTGGCAAGCCAATCGTCTTCACGGGCTCTCTCATTCCGGGCGATCGCATCTTCACCGACATGAAGCGAAACATCATCCTTGCGTTGGCCTTCGCAAGCTGCAGCCAGCTTTGCGAGGTCTGCATTCTTTTTGACGAGATGCTGTACCGCGCAAACCGCTCTATCAAAGTTAGCCGATGCAGCCTGCGCCCCTTCGACTCGCCGCACTTTCCCCCCTTAGCTTCCATGCATGGCGGTGTCATGACTATCCATAAGGTGCTGCTTCGACCGCGCCCCACGGGCCGCCTGCGCATCGACTCGGAGCTGTCCACGACGGTGCTCACGCTCAAGCTTGGACCGGGCGCGCCGTTCGAGTACTTTCAGGCCGCCATCGAGTGCACGAAAGCACCAGCGCTCATTCTTCGCTGTTACGGCAGCGGCAACGGCCCGACCCGCCGAAGCTTTATGAAGCGTCTTC
The DNA here is from genome assembly GCF_017916325.1 of Leishmania martiniquensis. Taxonomy (NCBI): domain Eukaryota; phylum Euglenozoa; class Kinetoplastea; order Trypanosomatida; family Trypanosomatidae; genus Leishmania; species Leishmania martiniquensis. Next base: position 1,753,976 of record NC_090171.1, read on the forward strand.
TCGCCCAGGCGAAAGCGCGCGACTTGGTCGTTGTCATTTGCACACAGAACCGCTACGGCGTGGTGGATCTTTCTGAATATGAGGCAGGCCGTCAACTGATGGAGGCCGGGGCCATCAGCGCTGGCGACATGACCCAGGAGACGGTCATGGTGAAACTGAAGTACTTGTTCGGCCTTGGCATGTCCCCAGAGCAGGTGCGCAACTCTTTCGCCGTCGACATGCGCGGCGAGGTATCCTCGCCGTCCGCGAAGCTATGACGTGCCTGCAGAGCGTTAGCGCAGGCTCAGATGGACGACAGACGCTTCTTCTCTTTCCTCTTTCCCGTGTGCACCGACGTCTTCATTGGCGCATGCGAAAGAGGCAGGGGCGCTTCTGTCGAGTCCTCAGACAGCACCTTTTCTGGCGCGCGCCTACATGCTTGCTCGGTCGCCCTGTTCTTTTCCCGTGCGTGTGAGGGGCTCGTGGGGCGGCTAGTATGAACAGGGAAACATGGCTCGATCGTGTGACCCCTCTCTCCCTCGCTCTCTTACTCATGAACGAGGAAAAAGTATGGCCGATTGAGCTTGGGCTTCCTTTTCCTGCGCGCGTGTTACTCGGGCCCGACAAGAGAGCGGGCGTGAGGGAGAGGGGCAGTCTGGTGGAGGCACAGCAGACCAAACATGCCCTGCTAGTGCGCGAGAAGCACTTACCCTTCGTGCGGGCGGTGTGCTGCCCCGGTATATGTTGTCTAGGTGAATCACGGCAGCCCACCGACACAGGATCGTGCCCTTGACGCCGGAGCTTCGAGACGCCTCAACGCATCCTTCTGCTCCCTTCGCTTTCCCTCAACAGGGCTTGCGCACGGGACTCCTGCACTTCCTCTGAGCGGGTTGCCTTGTGCGTTAGCCAGAGCTTTGCCCTTCTGTGTATAGTGTCTTCTCACTTTTGGTGTGGCAATTTTTTGGCTCTCTCTCTATTTCTCTGTGTGTGTGTGTTTCGAGTGCACCACACAAAAGGCAGCGCTCTTTCAGTTGTCGGAGAGGCGAACAGCTGTTCGTTTGGCGGCTGCCGCGTCATTTTGTTTTTCTTTCGCGGTCTTCTTTTTGTGGTTCACGCCCGTTTTGCGTCGCAGATGTGCTTTACCAGATGAAGTGGGGCGGCAATTGAGCATGAAAAGAGAGAGGCACAAAGACACCACTGCTCGCGAAAACCCCCTCGTGCGCCGTCGAGGGCGGCGGCCACATGGTGGGTGTAGAGGCAGACTCCTCCGTTGCGGCAGCCCTGCATGCCCGCAAGCACACGTGCGTGCGAGGCCGCATCCCTCTCGCCTACTTCTTTGTTGTCTCTCCTTGATTTCTCATTGTGATTGATGTTTTTTTTCTTTTTTGCCGCATCGTTCCTAGTCCGAAGAGTGTGAGTAGAAGGTAGCATGGGCAACTCAAGCAGCACACAGACGCCAGCAGCGACGGTGGCCGCGAATGCTGCTTCCCCGGAGGAAGTCACGGCAGACACGACCGAGTATCAGAAGTATCTCAGATTTCGCGACGAGCTTCTCGACTTCGCACTGGGGGAAAGCGCCTTCGACTACACGGAGCGTCTCTTCGCCGAGAAGCCCGACAGCCCTGAGGTGATGGCGCTGCTAGCAGAGACGGCCTTTCTGTACGACAAGACAAAGAACAAGGTCTCACGGGAGCACTGGTGCGATCGCCTGGATCTACTGCAGCGGGGCGTGGATGTGAGTCGCAAGTGCATTAATGAGAACAAGGAGTACGGTCCGTGCTACCGCACCTATGTCATGTGCGCCACACGCGAGGCGGAGGCCCTCTACTATATGAAGAGCCTCACAGGGCTGGGGCTTGTAGAAAACTATCAGGCAATCATGCGAAAGGGCATTAAGGGGATGGAACTTTTGCCAACAGATGCGGAGATACCGAACACCCTCGGAGCTTTGTGTGCTCGCTGTTCCTTCCGATGGTACGACCCATCGCGCGTGTACGCGTGGCTCTACGGCCTGCCACCGACACGCAGGTTGCGCGAGCTCAGCGTGGAGTTTCACAAGAAAGCGTGCGACAATGATCCGAAGAACCTCGAGTACGCCTGTCGCTTGGCGCAGGCCTACTTCCAGCTGGGGGATATGGCGAATGCGCGGCGGTGGTATGTGAAAGTGCGTGACGAGATGCCGCCTCAGGAGCTGAAAGACGAAAAGTGGCAGGGTGTCGCTCACACGCAGCTGTCGACTGCCTTTGTGAAGACGAAGTGGAATGTGCCGTTTGCGTGAGCAGAACGGTCGAATCGGTGTTGGTGTGTGTGTGTGTGTGTGTATGTGTGCGGACCTGTAGAGGCGGAAGCCGAGTGGGGAAAAGGAGTAGAGATGCGGGCGGCAGTTTGGTGGGGCTTCGCTTTTGTTGTTTGTTGTTGCTGCTGTTGCTGCGCGCCAGTGATCTGAGCGACCATCAGCACCGCCGGTGCTGTGCTCATCTCGGGTCCTAGTGCCCCTCTGGCACCCGCACCTCTTTCCCTCTCTCTCTTCCCTCGGCTTCCATGACTCTTCTTATCCCTGCGTGTGTCTTGTGTGTCGCTGCAAACAGTGATGGCGAGGGTGCAATGACGGTGGGTGGACGCAGAGGAGTAGGCCGTGCCTGTAGCCCTTGGGCAGGCCATTCAGTCGGTATTTCAGCTCTGTCCTGTTCTCTTTTTTTCCATGCCCGTCCGCCACACTTCCTCCTCTCTTCTGATACGATTGACGCACTGCAGGACCGCTTATGTGCTCTCTACAGGGCTCCTTTCGCCCTTTCCCCTCCCCCCTCTTCCCTTTTGCTCTACAGGAGAGACCCATGAGAGGGAAGGGGGAAGAGTGCCGTTTCGAGGAGATCGCCTGAGGCAGAGAGCAGAGGAGCGAAGAAAGAGGGAGAGACAGCGGCACGGCCACTCCGCCTGCTCCTCCTCCGCCTTTGCCTCGGTAACCCTCTTCCTCTCCTTCTGCTCACATCTCCTAAACACCTTATGAGGACAAGTCTTGTGTGTGTGTGTGTTGGTGTGCGTGCTAATGCATACGCGTCGCTCCTTAATTCTCAACCGTGGTGGCTGCTCGGTGGAAGTCCCTCGCTTAGGGCGGGCTTCATGGTGTCAACGTACGCACCGCTGCGCAGCGTCGTCGCTTACAGCGCCCTTTAGCCCCTGTATTCGTTTATTTCGCTTCCCCCTCTTTCACTACGCGCGCCCTTGCTCCACTCATTCCATGCCACACTGATGCGGCACCATTTCGTCGCGTATGCACTTCATGTTTTTTTTTGTCCTCACTCACTTTCCATCTTCGGTCTCCCCATCTCTCTGCCCGTGCTCCGGTACAAGGGTGCATCCATGTTGTATTGGACTGCCAGCCGGTATCCTCCTGCTCGCTCCTTTACCTCCTTTCCTTCTAGCCATCCTCTCCGCCGTCGTGGAGAGTGCATCTGCGACTGCGCCGCTATCTCCACTTCTTCACCCCTTCCTCAGCCGCATGCTGCGCCAACTCATTTTCTGCGCGGCGCCGCTGCGCGCGCGAGGCTGTGGGGCCGCGAGTCTCTGTGGCTATCCCCGCTTTGTTTCCATGAGAAATGCATCGGCAGCGACCTGTCACAACGCTTCCACCGTGCCCAGCTACGGTACCGTTCCTGATATTCCAAACTTAAATTTTCTCTCCAGCCCTGACAACCTGTCCAACACCGTGGAGGCCACGGTGGAGGTGTGCGAGGCGTTGCTGAAGGAGATTCCAACGGCCCAGACTCCGCAGGCCAAGCATGACCTCATCGATTCCACGAGCAACGTTCTCTGTCTGTTGCTGGACCCGTGCGAGTTCGTGCGTCAAATACATCCAGACGAGAACTACAAACGTGGCGCCTCTCTTGCCTTCCAGAAGGGGTACGAGTACATGTGCGAGGTGAACTCGCGCCGCGACCTCTACGACGTCATCAAGGAGCTAGACAGCCCCGAAGGTCGCAGCGGGCTGACGGCCGAGTCCGTCAAGAATGTCGTGCAGCTTAGACGGGACATGGAAAACAATGGCATCCATCTGCCGGACGCGCAGCGCGCCAAGGTGACGGAGATGAACATTGAGAAGGAGGAATTGGCGACGCGCTTCTTGACGGAGCAGGGCTCGGCAAACCCTTTCAGCACACTTCGATACCTTCTGCAGTGCCGCTACGAGCTGGCGCAGACGCTCGGCTTCGAAAGCTACGCCGAGCAGCAGCTGCGCGGTACGATGCTGGAGAATCAGCAGAACGTATGGCACTTTCTGTGTAGCATCGCGAGCAAGTATCGCCCACAGGCAGAGGCGGAGATGGACCTCATTCGCAGACACGTTGGTGAGGTACGCAATCGGGTCAATATTACAGACGAATTTCGTGCTCGCGTAGCGGCCTCGATGAGGCGGGATGCGGAACCGGAGAACGCGCTGGAGTACTTCTCCGTCGCAAACTGTGTGCGTGGCATTCAGTGTCTCTGCTCAGAAGTGTTTGGCGTGAGGCTGGAGGAGGTTCCAATGAACCCCGAGGAGATCCTCAACAGCAGTGCCAAGAAGTTTCATGTCTACGATGAGTGCAAGAGTTTCCTCGGCGTGATTGTGCTCGACATGTACATGAATGAAATGAAGTACTGCCAAGCAGGCCATTTGACGCTGCAGCTAGGCTGCGTGCCACACCAGGAGGCGCTTGCCAAAGTCGGTCTACGCTTGCCGAAGCGGCAGTACCCTGTGGTGGTGCTCACGGCGAATGTTGGCGCGCTGAAGCCGGCGCAGCGCCGTCTCGACGGGACATACGACGACGAGTCCACGCTAATGCAGCCAAACGAGGTCACCACCGTTTTCCACGAATTCGGCCACGCTATGCACACCATCTTTGGCCAGACGCAGGTGCAGAACTTGGCGGGCACGCGCTCAAGCATTGACTATGTGGAGACGTTCTCACAGCTTTTCGAGCAGTTCCTCTCGTCCCACGAATTTTTGAAGCTGTGGGCGCACCGCATTAACACCCGAGAGCCCATTTCCTTTGACATTGTGCAGAAGCGCAACGACGCCGCAAACATGTTCAAGCACCTCGATATGCTAGACCAGGTGGTGCTGTCTGCAGTGGACCAGGCGCTACACGGGCCACAGCCGTTGACGGTGTACTTCCCGCATGGCGACCAAGGCCACGTGGGCAAGCGCACCCTCGGCGACCTAGGCGACTACGGTCGCGGTGGTTTCAACATGGCACGTGCACTGATCCAGGTGGCGAAGCCGGTCTCCGTTGCGGAGCCCACTGAAACGGGCGTCCTTGGTACCCTGTCGTTCGAGCACCTTTCGGGTTACCCGGCTGGCTACTATGGCTACCTCTATAGCCTGAGTGTGGCGCGCCGCATTTGGACAAAGAAGTTTGAGCGCGACCCGCTCAATCGCGAGGCCGGCCGTGAGCTGGTAGAGAAAGTCATGTGCCACGGCGCTGCCTGCGACCCACGCGAAACCATTGAGAAGTACCTCGGTGACAACCTCACAGATATTGACATTTGGGCCTGAGAAGGCCATGCTCAGGTGTGCCTCGCTCTCTTGTTTTGTGCCGTTGCGTCGGAGACCTGCTGCGAGCCGAATCGCACAACCGCCAGCTACATTGGGCGGGAGAGAGAGTGAGGCTGGTGTGCCACGTAGATACGCATCTCTTTGTTGGTTTTGTGCATTATGTCGGATGAGTGGTGAAGAGAGGGTTCGGGGCGGAGCAGCGCAGCCCTTCTGCGTAAGCGTGCCTGCTTGCGCTCCCTGATGATGCTCTTTGGCTGCACATAATGTGTGATCTTGTTTTCTGCCTGCCGTGCAGTGGCCCTCTCTACAGCGTCTATTTGTCTCCTCCCCTCGACACACACACACACACACACAGACACTCACACATGCGTCCTTGTCTTGGCAGGTGATTCTGTCCGCGCTGCTGTGGATGCACGTGGGCCCCGCTGCTGTGTCGTTTCACCATAGGCCTTTAGTGGTGTACTCCCTTGGAAGAGCCACCAGCACTCCCTCTTCTGTTCCTTTCGTGGCTCACCTTGAGCGCACTTGCGCAGGTTCTGCAGGCGCGCCGGCCACCTGTGCAGGTATGCTCTTCGTATCTCTTTTTTTACAGGGTTGGCGAAGTGGTGGGGGTGGTGGCGGCGCGTGTGAAGATGCACCACGCACACACACACAGAGACATGCGCCTCTTTCGGCGATGACCATTCGACGTAAGGCGTAAATAAAAAAGATTCGAAGGTACTTTTGAACGACAGACGGTGTCACGACGGTCAAAGATGGAGGGTAAGTGGGACAGCGACGTCACTGCACGATTTTTCTGAGTGCACACCAACACGCTCATGGACGCCTGTGCTTCGGGAGGCGGGTGCAACGATTATTGCACCTCAGGTGGCCATCGCCGTGCTCCAAACGCCATCACCACCGGACAAGCCGTGCGAAAGGCGGACGCGTACACACTAATGCCTGCTTCCCATGCGCAGCGGAGTGCTTACGTGGTGATGTGCGTGCCGGCAGAGGTGCACTCCGCTGCCTCGATGCACTTTGTCGCTGCCTCTTTCGTCTACTCTTTTTTTTTTCGGCTAAACGGTGACGTGGACGCTCTCCGGCTCGGCGTCCTGAATACATTTTCTTACACCGATGCATGGGACATCGCGGTGAGAGACTCCAACCATTTTGGTTTTCCTCTTTCTTTGCGCGCACACCCGAGCTTTCACGAACGCGCACGTGTCTCTACCGGATTGTCCGTTGCACGGCGCCCTCCAGTGACTGTTCACAGCTGACGTAGGATACCCTACTTCCGCTCTTTCTGCTCGATCACACACCATTTTCATTATACCACCCACGTGAATGATGATGCGCTCATCGTTCGCTCGTAAGGCGGCCTCCGCGGTGGCTGGCGCGGCTGCGGTCGCCACCTCTAGCGATCCCAAGATGGTGTCACTACACAAGCTCCTTATTGGTGAAGTACAGTTCCGCAACAATGTCCTGCTGAAGGAGTGCAACATTGTACACAACTTTGGTGCCAACTGGAAGTCAGACATCGAGGCCTACGCCAAGTCCCTGCCAGCTGACCAGAAGAGCGCGCTTGAGCGTCAGATTGCGCGCGTCAGGCTGACGCGCTACACAACTCGAGAGCTTGCCGAGCACTGCGGCGAGGGCCCGGAGCACCTGGACGCGGTGGCGCGCGAGGCGAACATCGCGCAGGCGAAGGCGTACGCGCAGCTGAACGGCGCCGACAAATTGGAGGCCTATGTGCAAGCTGAAGCGAAGAATGCCGGCTGGTCCGATGCCGAGACGAAGAACTTTATGGATGCGGTGAAGGCGTCCAAGTGAGCGCAGGCGAGGGAAGCATACAACGAACTTGAGGTCGAAGGAGGGGGGAGGAACTGTACGGCACGTGCCACGCGCCGCGATGCCATCGGGTCCTTTGCTGACCACAGGATTGCTAGCGGTGGATGGCTCATTTTCTTTACTCTGAGCGCTGCTCTCCAGCGGTCTCCCTTGGGCAAAGAACACCCGCTCTCCCTCTCCCTCTTTGACTTCGCCGCACATTTTTGTTCATCAGAGGTATAGGTGCGCGGCTGCAGGCGGCACCCAGGCACGGGTGCGTGTCGTCGATGAGAGAGAGGGTGCATGCCAAAGCGACGGCACAGGTAAGCATCTGCGTTTGTGTACACAGGTAGGAGAAGAGGCGCCGCCTAACAGGACCAAAATGTCTTCGAGCCACCGACACCTGTTTCTGCGCAGTGCTTGATTTCGGTTTTAGTGTAGCGTAGCGGAAAAAAATGAAGCCAAAAATGACGCTGTCTTTGGTGCACTGCCGCGCTTTCGTGAACAGGATTCGAGATTGTATACCGCGTGTGACCGTCTCTATGGGGGACAGGGGGAGCGACGGCGAACGCGGGGCCGATGGTAAAGGCGAGAGGAGGTGACACTCTGGAACGGAAAAGAAAAAGGAAGACGAGCGGGCACTTCCCGCGCCGGTAACAGTCTGAGGGATGTCGTGAAGCACATGACAATTTTGATTGGCACGGAAGCGTGCTGAGCGAGCAGTGAATGTGTGCTGCTGCCTCTTCCGCTGAGCTTCGCCGCGCACACCTCCTCCTCCTCCACTTTTCCGCGCCGCACGCAAGCAGTCTTGACGACCTAGGGAAAGAAACGAAGCCGCCGTCTGTAACGCGAATGACATAAGTATGTGAATCTCATAGTCACCGTCATCTCCGAGGAGCGCACGCCTCCATCTTGCATCAGAAGGTGGATCCTCATCACGGTGTTCCTGTGCCTTGCTGATGGACATGAACGCTATCGTGAATGCATCAGGCTGCAGCATTGACGTGTTGGCGCCGAACGTCGCGACATTGTTGCTGAGCGTTGTCGCCTCCCTTTCTGATGTGTGGCACATCCCTGAAGGCGGCAGGACGTGAAAGGGATAGGGGATCTAGGGACACCTTCAAGGCCCATCACGCTTAAACGCCATCGCCCAGCGCACTATTCCTCTTCTTGTTCCGCTGCTCAAGCTCCTTCCAGTGGTATTCCGCACCCTATCTTTTTTTTTGTGTGTGTGTGCGCGTGCGCATTTCGTTGTTCAAGTCCACAGCTTTGGCGCGGCTACGCGTCTCACGCTCGCGACGCTAAACACCGTTCCAACAACTGAAGGAGGCAAGCCCGACACCCACGTTGGCACTGAGACGTACACATTGGTCCAGGGGAGACCTTTCCTTCCGCTCTCTTTCTCTTACGTTTGCGATCCTTTTTTTTTTCGGTAACACGCTTTGTGTGCGAACGCTCGACAGAGTGGCGGCGCGCATCATCCGGCTGCGTGGACAAACAGTCACGAAGTGCCTTGTGTGGCACAGACTCCCTCCTTACGCCTCACGCGTCACCATGGGCGCTGTAAAGTTTCAGCTGTACACGACACTCGGTGTCTCCAGGAAAAGCTCCATGGAGGAAGTATCGCGTGCCTATCGACGGCTTGCACTGAAGTACCACCCCGATCGAAACCCGGATGGCGTGGAGGCGTTCAAGCGAATAGCGAACGCCTACGCGGTACTCTCCGACCCGGAGCGACGCGCGGTGTACGACAGGACCGGCTTCGTCTCAGATTCTGCCGGAGCATCGCACGACATGTCTGATGAGGCGGCGCGTCAGCAGCGCTCGGCGGAGCTGGCAGATCAGGTGCGCGGCTTTTTTGTCGCCTATGCTGGATCTGCGGAGGAGCGGGAGGACGTGGTGCGTGGCTACGAGGAGTGCCACGGCGACTTTAGGAAGATGCTGCAACGGTGTCTGCTGTTTGACAACGGCGTCCAGGGGGAGGTGCAGCGGTTGCACCGCCTTGTCACCGAGCTGATCATGAAAGGAAAGCTATCGTCCACGCCCGCGTGGGAGTCGACAAGCACCCCGAAGGACATCCTCAAGCTGGAAGCATCCCTGCGACGTGAGCGTCAGGAGGCGGAGGAGGCGTTGAAGGAGATGGCCGGCAGCGGCTCCCCTGGCGCCGCAGTCGCAGCCCATGGCGACCTCGGCGCCTTGCAAGTTATGATTCGACAGCGGCAGCAGTCTTCATACGAGTCCATGGTGAATCAACTCGAGAGCAAGTACGTGACGAAGAAAAACGGCGCACGTCCGTCGAGCAAGCGCACACGCGAAGTGGCACCGGCTGCTTCTGGAGGCGAAAATGCCTCCAAAGGACAGCGGAAGACCTCTCGCCGACCCTAGGTGTGGCGCAGGCGTGTGAATGGTCACGGATGCAAGTGCTGGCTCAGGTGGGGTGCGCCAACTGCCTCTCTCGAGGGCTGCTTTCCCGTGGGGTTTGCGATATCAAAGACAGAAATTTTTCGGCCCCCTCCCCACTTCTCTCTCTCTTGATGGCCACATGTGCGTGTGACTATTCATCGCTGTTGCTGATGCGATCCTTCCAGTTTGTCTTGACTGCTTTCCGGGCGAGCCCGCCGCCAGCACCTCAGCTATGGTGACGGAAATGCCATCGGTGCGACCTTGATGCGTGCCGCACCTCTCCCTGCACATTTCGTTTCGATTGCACGCCCTCTCCATCCTCGAGAGATGGAAGGCAAACAAACACAAAGAGGGAAAGGTGAGAGATCCCACACGATCATCTTGCGGCTCGTTATAGGTTAATCGCCATACGAACATGCACACTGAGCGACAGCTAACGGCAGATACGCGAAACGCCTAGTGGCAGGCACGCAGGCAAGGCCTGCGTTTGTGCTACGGCTGCTGGGCTGATCGAGGGGCGATGAAGTGGTTTGGGCCCCCGAGCATGCACGAGTGGCTCCTCAACTCTCTTCCTCTCTTTCATATGCATTCCCGTTTTCCTGAGACGCAGTCGTCCTGTGATGTCTATCGCACACCACCGGTGCCTCTGACGCGGGATGCTCCGTCACGTTCCCAAACCTTTGAGCCACCGGCGTACATGTGCGCTCTTATTTAAAAAAATGCACGTTTTTCTTTGTCGTTTGAGCTGCCGTTTCTCCTTCTCCACCTCCTTTGTGCGTCTGATCCAGAAACTTCCGCTCCATTGCGCTCTATTCAGGTGGCGCTGTGATCTCAAGCCCATCCGCTTTTTTGTTTGTATGCGTGTGGAGCACTGAGGTGGGCCGTTGCTCTCCAGCTGCCGGTGTAGTAGCCGATTCCGCGCGGAGCGTGCGGCGCGCGTGTCTTTTCACACGCCCCTGGGACTCTGCGGCTCATCACTTTTTGTTTGAGAACGCTCATTTGCCTTTTTTTTTCGGCTGGCAGACCGATTCTCGCGTGCGCGCAGCCTGAAGGGTACGGGGATGTGCCTCTCCTTTCAGTTGTCCGGGTTGCTGTCAGCGACCATTGCGCGTGAGAGGAGTGACTTTCTCATCTGCGAGCATGTGCTGAATGACCTGAGGACGCGCCCATCTACATGCATACCATGTGTCGTGACCTACCTGCAGACCGGTGAATCCGACGATAGATGAAGTGCCCAAAAGAGGAGGAATGCGGGAGGAGGATGGCAGAGAATGTGCGCGGCAACAGCGACGTCGCGCATCATAGCACCCCCTTGTCAGACTCCCACCCCTGTCGTCTCCGAACCTCACACCCATCACCATCGCTTCTGGACACAGACCTTCTCTTGCTCGCATATACATATATGCATATCTATTCCTCGATCGATCGATACGCTCGACGCAAACGGAAGCCTCGCCATCACCTTTATCGTCGCTGTTTTTTATGTTGTTGTATACACATGTGTACGTGTGTATACCTCCCCCCTCACTACCCTCTTCCCTCCGCCCTCCTCCTCCTTCCCCCCAGATTTTTATACAGCGTTCGACTTGAGTGTCTATCGCTCACGTAGTTCTTCTCTCTCTTTCGCAGAAAGAAGTGCAGCTCCCCGTTCTGGGCTGCTGCTTCGCTGCACGCGCGATTGCATCTCTACCGCCCTCGCCTCGCATAGGTGTATGTGTCTCTCTCGCTATCTACTCCGTTATCGGTCTCTATGTATCGATAAGCTCACGCTTCTCCTTCGCACTCGACACATAGTTGAAAGACTGGGACAGGTATGAGGTCGTCTTCGGTCATTCGCGGATCGATGCGCGTGCACGACGTTCGCGCGTCGCAGCGACGCTCTTTCGCCGGTCGTATCAGTCACCACATTGCCTCCCGGCTCTCACTCGCTGGGCCTCCATTGGAGGTGCGGTCTGGCACCGTAACCGGCACCATCATCAATACACTGTGCAGCGTGATTGGCGCCGGTGTTCTATCGATGCCGCTGGCGCTCTACTTCTCTTCCATCATCGTCGGGACAGCGATTCTCCTTGTACTCGCATCCTTCGCGGGCTTCAGCGTCTACTGCCTTGTCGTGGGCTGCGACGCTACGGGCCGCTACTCGCTAACGGAGGTGATGGCGTTTGCACTCTATCCACCACAGCTGTGGGAGGAGTACCTGCACACTCACCGAGACGGCAAAGGGGCGGTGCGCGCACAAGATGCACAGCGCCTGGAAGGGCAGCAGCACATGGCGGCGCAGGCTTCGCCTGGGATGCCCAACAACAGTAGCAGCCGAAGCACTGCGAGCAATATGGTGGCTCTGGAGAACGCCGAAGTCGCGGCGACAGGTGCGCGGATGAAGCAGCACAGAGGTCCAGAGGAGGGCATGGGCGGCAAGGAAGAAAGCACTGAGATCTCATATCATCGTCACCAGCACGGTCGCCATCGGCACGACCGAGAACGGCTTGATGGCCAGCCGCAGACGGAAGACGCCGGAATCGACGGGCACACAGATCACGATTCAGACACCTCGTTCCTTGCGCCGCCCACGAGCATGTACACAGAATTGCGCGACGCATACGCGCGTGAGGAGTGGCGACGCCGTCGTCACCGTCGCATCATAACGACACTGATGGAGCTCATCGTGTTCTGTAGCAACTACGGCACACTTGTCATATACTCCAAGGTGATCGCCGATTCCATGCCCCCCGTCGTCTTCTACGTCACACGTATGGATGGCGTGCTGGTGTCCAAGTATTTCTGGCTTCTCAGTGGCGGTGCCGTCTTCTTTGTGCTGAGCTCTGTGCGAAACATGGAGGAGCTGAAGTGGACCTCGCTGCTAGGCTTTCTGACCATCTTGTACATTGTCCTTCTCATCGCCTTTCGCTATCACACTCAGCAGCAGTACGACTATCCCCACGTCGACCAGCGTCGTTACGGTGAGGTGCGTTGGCTCCGCTTCTCGAGCGGCGTGCTGCAGGCGATCTCGACATTCGCGTTGGCGCTCAGCTACCACTACAATGTGCCATACTTCTACAAAGAGTTGCAGAACCGCCGACCGTACTGCATGATGCAGTCTCTCTCGGTAGCCTTTCCCATCATTATCGCTTGCTATGCCGTAACGGGCATCTTTGGTTACCTGACCTTCGGCGATCAAGTCGCGGCACCGAAGGCGGGCGGCAACATTGTGTCCAACTACCCAAAGGGTGATCTTCTCATGAACATTGGCCGTCTTGGCCTCTTTGCCCACTTTGCGTGCGTGTACCCTGTGCTGTCGATCTGCACGCGCCGCAGCCTGCATCGGCTAACCATGATTTTCTTGACCTGGACAGATCAGTCAGCCTTGATGAGGGAGGCTGCCAGGGTATCTGGAGCACAGCTGACGGAGGCGGAGAGAGGGAAAGAGTTGAGCGCAGCTGCATCTGCCTCCTCGTTCCCCCGACTGACCTCCGCACACGGCTGTGGCACAGAGAACGGAGATGGCGTGGGCGCCCATGCGCCTGGCGAAACGTCTCCCCTGCTGCAAAGTGGCGGCAGCCGCACGCGAGGCTACGAGGTGTTCAAGAAAATCTCCTCACCGCACGTCGTTGGCCTTCAAAGGCACGGCAACGCCGACTCGTCGCTCTCCGCCAACGCCAGCCTTTCAGCGGCTGCAGGGTCGTGGGGAAGCTCCTGCACAAACGCCAGTAGCGCAGGGCCGCTGAATGCCTCGCAGCTTGAACCAGAAGAGCCAGGCACCGTGGACGTGGATCGTGATGTCGGGTCACCCGATCAGACCACGACGCTTGCCATCGTGGTGGAGGCCGCTTTCCTTGTGTGCACAACGGTCCTCATCGCTGCGACCGTGCCGGGCATCGATTTTGTGATCCAGCTGATTGGAACCCTGTTTAGTGTCTTTGTGGTGATGGTTGCCCCGGGGATGGTGGGGTGGTGTGTGTTCTCGCCTACCGGTCCCTTCGGCTCTGCGTCAGCTGCCGCGGCCGCATTCAAAAGCAGCGGCAGAAAGCTGTCGGACAGCACCGTAGGTGGCGTATCCTCACGCTTCCGGCTGATTCGACTGAAGCAGTTCATGTGCCTGGTGAACGCCGTATTAGGACTGTGTGTGACATGCATCGGCATTTCGATGCTGGCGTACAACACGGTGTGAAAGAAAGGCCGGTGCGATTCGCTGCGGTCATCGACAAAGAGGATGCAGCTGCATCAGAGGCTGGCGTGTGTAGGGCGCGTGCGAGAGGAGAAACACAAGCCAGCTACTCACGCTCGGCGCATCTGTACAGGTCTTCTTTGTCTGCCGCTGCGTTGAAAGCCATGTCTCGCGCTGCCCCGCTGCACTCTCAGGCCTGTTCTTCTTTCCTCCGCAGCTGTCCTCGGCAGAATTGCAGGGCGACCTTTTGTGCCGCTGGGCTTGCGCAATCAACTCGCGTTTTCTTTGTATGTGTGTGTCTCTGTCTTTATATGAGCATTCTTTTTTTTTTGTTCCCCTGCGATGCCCTCAAGAGATTTACGCTCTCTTTGTGGTTGTCCTTTTTCATCTTGATGTCCATCTCGTGTAGCGCAGCGGCGAGCGATAGAGCGCGGCCCTTTTGTTCCGACTCGGTGAGCCGTCATGCATGGGGGGAGGAGGAGGTGAATGCAGCAAAGCGGAGGCCGACTGTGATCCTCTTTTCTCTGAGGCACTTCTGGAATGCAGACGCACTCGATGTCGTGCGCATCACTACTTTGGGCTGTGCGCGTGCGACGGCGAAGGCAGAGGTACCTTCTCGACACGATGAGGTTGCCCAGACGACGACACGGGCGACTGTGTCCGACGCAAGAGGCGCACACTGCCGCGCGCGGGATTCGACCCGTTCTCGACTCTGCTTTTGTTTTCAATGGAGCGCACCTCGGCAGTGCCATCGGTGCGCCTTGGAAAGAGCGATGCACGTCTCTTATTCACCTCGGCGTCGGCAGCACCGATGGTGATGGGGGAGCGGCAGCAGCGTTTCATTCTCCCTGGGCATTGGCAGGTCTCCGTACTACACCGTAATGCCCCCGTGACTGCTCCTATGCTTTTCCTTTGCCCCCAAATGTATGAGTCTCTGATCCCCTGAACGCCACTCCACCCCTTTCGAGCTGTGCAGAGATGCAGCGAGAGAGAGAAAAGAAGGAACGAAGACAAAAGCGGCACGGGCGCCCCTCAATCTGGACAACTGCATTACCCGCTCTCTCTCTTTCTCATTCTCGTGCAACTCCTTGCGCGGTGATACACGCTCAATACTATCATGAAGACCACTCTGACCAACTCCTGTGAGCAGCGAGTGGCGGCGCGCTCGATAGCGCGTCTGCGCTACGGAGCGGGTGCGCGCCACTTCGCCCCTGCGCACCTCGATGCGCTCTTCTTGCGCATCTCACGTTTTTCGTCGACGTCTCCTCTGGTGATGAGTGCGCGTTACCGCTCAGGCTGGGGACTTTCCAAGAGCCGTCCTGTGAAGTACGTGTCGACGGATGCTCCAGAATTGCGGGGGGGACGCTCTTGCGTCCGGGCAGCCTATTGCGGCGCAGACGAAGATGCTCCCCTGAAAGATTACGTTGGGGAGCTGAGTAGCGTCGCTTCCGATAAGCTCCGCGGGGTGCAGCTGGTCGGCACCCGGGCGGAAGACGGTGGCGGTGGGGATAGTGAGGCGCGTCAGAAAGACGTCGTGGAGCCGACGGAGGTCGATTTCACCTCTGGCGAGAAACTGGGCAAGCTGAAGAAGCTCTACCGCTGCGCAGGTGAGGGGGGCAGTTTTCTGTCTCCTGCGGAGCGCCGACTCTTTTCTCGACTCATTTACGAAACGTTTTACAGTGACGGGGCTCGGAGTACTGCGGATCCCGCGCTTTGGTACCAGGCGTCGCTTGAGGTTCATTGGGTGGAGGAGTGGGTTGCTCGTCGTGCACGCAAGGAGCGGTGGCCGCAAGACGAGGCGCGACGCCAGTTGAAGCGGTCGCTTCTAGAGCGCGTTGACCTGCAGAAACCACTGTCGTACATCATCGGCTCGCAGCCGTTTTTTGGGTGTGATATCCACTGCGAGGTGCCCCTTCTGTGTCCGCGTCCAGAGACGGAGATGTGGACGCACTGGCTGGTGTACAACCATCTCGCGTGCGCGGAGCGTAGCGTCACGGACGCTAGCGCGTCTCCAGCGGTGCCGTCGATGCAAATCCTGGACGTGTGCTGCGGCACGGGCTGCATTGGTGTGGCTCTGGCGAAGCACTTGCCCAACGCCGCCGTTACCGCACTTGACATTCTCCCAGAGGCAGTGCAGGTATCCCGAGAAAACGCGACACGCAATGGAATTCCACCCGAGCGGTATACGGCGTTGGAGAGCGACATGTTCAGCTGCTTTCTGGAGGAGCAGGTGCCCGCTCAGCAGGGTGGGTGCGCAGGCTTCAGCGGAGACCGACCGATGGGCACTGTGAAGGAGGCGTATGCTGGCACCTATGACGTGATTGTATCGAACCCGCCGTACGTGCTACCGCAGCAATACGTCGATCTCCCTCCGACCATAACTCATTGGGAGTCGAAGACGGCCCTCGTCGGCGACGATTATCGTGAGTCTCGGCAGTATTTGTACTTCAAAGAGCTTTGCGTGCATGGAGCGAAATTGCTGAAACCGCGTTGTAAGCGCAATCCGCTGCTGCGCGACGCACCGAACGTGGCGATCGAGGTTGGCCTGCAGGCCCACATGGTGGCGGAGCTGATGGACAAAAGCAAGCTCTGGAGAGATGTCGAGGTCCACCTTGACTACGCCCAGCAGGAGCGTTGGATTACAGCAAACTCTGCTCATTGAGGAAGAAAAGGCGGCCGTTTTTTTGCTTCTCTCTTTTCGTCTTTTCTATCGGAAGGTCATGTGAGTCCGTATGGGCACATTGCAAGAATGCTTTGCGTGGGCTCTTTTTTTTCTGTTTACTCTCAACTTCACGTCATTCTCTCGTAACGTTTTGGACGCAAAGGTGACGATAAATTGTATGCACATCCGCTGGGCAGCCAACCAAACAAGCAAACGAAGTGAAAAATAGGCACCAACGCATATCCGCTCCCGAGCGAAGAAGATGAAAGCAGCTGCTGTACGAAAAGTGTTGTGCCAAGCGCCAGTCACGGCTGCTTACTGCTTCAGCGACATACTGAGTGCCCTCGCACAACGCGCGTGTATTTCAGCCTTCCTCGAAGAAGCGTTTCGTTAGGGAGCTGCGTCTCCGGTCAGGGGCCTCGTCGACGAGCCCCTCTTTTCTCCTCCGCGCCCCTTGTCGACCTTCGTTCGACTGTCTTCATGCCCCCTTCCTCCCGCTTCCTCGTTCCAGGGCAGATGCACACACTTGAAAGGCCCCTCCTTATTTCCCCAAGCACACACACATACACATACACACACACACACACTAACCGGCTTACTCGAGAAGAGTCTCTGTTGTATTCGGCTCTTTTTTCCTTGTGGGCTCGGCCATCGACCAACGGAGGGCTGCTGCGTACGGCTTGAGCACATAGGGAATAGTCGCCGTTCGCTTTCTCTCTTCGATTGAGATCACGTTAGACTCTTCCGCTTCTGCTTCACGCTCGCCCTACTGTGACCTGGCCCCTTTCTCGGGAGCGCCGCTTTGAAAACGCACACACCTCTACGAGTAGTCGGCCTGGGTAGGCGAGGCGGAGGGAGGCAGCAAGAGAGAAGAAGAGGGGAGACGCCGATACAGCTACACGGGCGTCCCCTACGCACACCGAACCCTCAGGAGATCAAACGCTGTCCTTTTTGGTTGTTCTCCGACGGGCACTCCGGAGTTGCTCCGCGAAGTTTTTTTTCTCTGTCGTTACTGTCTCCCTTTCTCTGCTTCACGTGCGGAGTCGGCCGAGTCTTCGCTGTCGCGGCTTGAGTTGGCGATTTTCACCTGAGCGGTGCGGAGGTGCGCATCTCGGGCCATTTACTTTTTTCTTCCTTTCCGTTTCATCGCCCACCACTACCCCCTCTCTCCCTCCCTCCCTCCCTCTCCCTTGCCCATCACCGCTGCCTGTTCCTTGCCCGCCAGCGTCTACGGTGATCACCAGCCATGGTACTGCTCGAGTGCAAGCGGCTGCCAAGGGAGGAGTACAGCAACGACTACGATGCCTTCATGACCAGTGTGCCAATCACCACTAACATCGGGGAGGCCACCGATGCGGTGCAGCGAATGCAAAATACGCGTGTGCGGCTCACGTGGATGATGGCGGCCGCAAAGGAAATGCTGAAGGACGGCATGGTAGGGGAGGCCCAGCAGCACCTTCTAACGGGACCGATTGGGGACACGGAACGCTACCTCTCACGAGAGCGAACAGAAAGGCGGGCGTTGTGCGTACAGAGTGAGCTGGACGCCCTCGTGGAGGTGTTCAAGGGGGGTGTAATGATTCTCTTTCCAGCCGAGTGCAGCGGCAGCGATGCGTGCCAACGTCTGGCGGCTATCGTCGACAGCGACACGGCGTCGGACGTGGAGAGGTCGAAGGCGCACCGAATTCTCAGTATTATAGACGACGGGGCGACGAACGAAAACACATTGAGCGGACGAGCGGTGATGTGGTGGAGCGCCAAGCCACTCGCGCGGGACGCCGACTTTTCCAGGTACATTGGCAAGAACGACAAGACAAAGATTACGGTGAAGCTAGTGGCGGAGGGTGGCGCGGCACCACCCCGTGAGCCCGCCGTCGACGCGAGGTCACAGGCGGAGCTGATGCAGCACTTTTACAGGAAGCAGGAGGAAATGAAAAAGCTGGTAGAGGACGAGGACATCTCATATGGCAACAGTGCCTGGGCCAACCCGCATGGCCTGAAGAATCAACTGCAAGGTCTCGACTCGATTCATTACAAGGGTGCCTTATGAGTGTGCCACTGACTGCACGCGGATGTGGATGGCGTAAAGCGATGCTGTCCCTTGTGGCTGGAAGCGTGCGTACATGTGCATATCCTCGGTAGTTATTTTGTATCGCTCCAGACTGCATGAAGATGGCGGCCTCCGAAGCTTCCCCCCTCTCCCCTCTCTCCTTCTCTCCCTTGTTCTGTTCGTTTATTCTGCGCGCATGTGCAGTGCGGGTCTGCCGCTGCCATTGCAGCACACACACTGTCGGCCGAAGGGTGGTGCCATTGGGCTCTTCGTCGTCCTCTTGGCCATACTTCTCACATACCCAACCGAGAAGGCCCTCCTCGACTCTTTTTCATTTTACCTCTCGTCCGTGTGATGGTTCAATTGGCGGGCTGTGAGACGGCAGCATTATGCGCTCGAGCAGTTGCTGTTCGGTCTGTGAGGGTCCGAGTACTGCCCTCGTGCTTTTTTTTTACCCCTCTCGTGGCCTCCGAGCAGCTCTTGGGTAGTCTATAGCTACCAAAAGTCGCTCTCCCTGTCGCGCTTATCGAAGCGGCAGCCCCGGTTGGCCTCATCAAGACATGCACGAACACACAAATACACACCAGAAAGAAGAAAAGAAACGGCGCTTGACGATTAGTTATGGACGCGCTCGACTGACACCCGGGTGCCTCATCGCGCACAATTGCAGCCCGTCCAGTAAACCGCTGGCCACATGTAATACTTACGACTTCCAGCTAATCTGCGCAGGGGCGGCTGCGCGTAGCGCTGGAGAGTCCGGCGCTGATATCTCCATCTCTCTCGGCGAGCGCATTTTTCGTTTCGGTACTGGTCGCTCACCCCACTTCACCTCTCTCTGGGCCATCACCTGCTGCGGTTCTTTTTTTTTCGTCTTCGGCGCCGAATGACCTCTTGCTGTTCACACTGAACATCGCTGCTCACACCAACATCTTCTTTGCGTGTCTCCCGGCATGGTTGTTGAACGTGACACCAGCAGCGTAGTTGCACTCTTTGCGTATCTCTCGCAGCCGCCATGGGCGTCGATCTGACCGGCATCTCCAAGAAGAGTCGTGTGATTCGCCATCACACGTACTCGACGAACCCCTACATCAAGCTGCTGATCAAGCTGTACAAGTTCCTCGCGAAGCGCACGAGCTCCGGCTTCAACAAGGTCGTGTACCAGCGCCTTCTCAAGAGCCGCAGCAACCGCGCCCCGATCTCGCTGAGCCGCATCGCCGTCGTCATGAAGCGCAAGGCTGTCTTCACGGAGAAGAGCAAGAAGGCCCCGATCGCCGTCGTGGTCGGCGACGTGTTGGACGATGTGCGCATGGCCCGCATCCCCGCGATTCGCGTCTGCGCGCTGCGCTTCTCCAAGAGTGCGCGCCAGAGTATCCTCGCCGCCGGCGGTGAGTGCCTGACCTTCGACCAGCTCGCCATGATTGCTCCGACGGGCAAGAACACGTACCTGATGCGTGGCCGCAAGTCTGGTCGCGAGTCTGTGCGCCACTTTGGCGCCTCTGGCGTGCCCGGCAGTCACTCGAAGCCCCACGCGACGAACCGCGGCAAGGAGACGAAGCGCGGCCGCCGCCCGGGTCAGTCGTACAAGCGCAAGGCCTTCCGTCACGTTTAAGCAGGAGGGGTAGCTTCTTGAGGCTGGCAGAGCTGGTCATGGTGGGGGCGTGTGCTTGTGCTGAATCGCGCACGAGTGCCGGGCAGAGGGCGAGGACGAAGACTAAAAACAGCCGTAGGAGGGGGGCATGTGATGGGCACAGGAGCGACGAAATCTCTGTGGCGCTTCTCCTTCGACGCTGCTCTGACATTACGTCTTCACTCCTCTTCTGCCTTTTCCTCCGCGCAGGTCTCTCTTCCTTCTTCCTTCCCCGCCGCTTCACAAACGACAGTCTACCAAGCACCGACCAGCTCACGCGGTGTGCACACACCGACGCACAAGGTACGTGCAGCTGAGGGTATCGTGGGTGAAAGAGTCACAATGCCTTCACGAAGCCCTCGCCCTCTTGTGGCTTTTTCGTGTGTTTATATGCTCGTCCAGTGCAGCTGCCCGTCTCTCCCTCCCCCACCCACACTTTTCCTCCGCCATCCCCTTTTGTGTGTCTGTGTGCGTCTCGCTTCGTTTTCTTTTTGGGGGGGCGCTTCCCTTTTTTCTTTGTCCTTTTCGATTCCCAAAGATCATTAAAAGAAACGAAAGCAAAAAGATCGAGCAACGCACTCAGCGCGGTGCGAGGCAGAGGAGAGGCAGAGGGTGGCTGGAGTACGCCCCCCCGTTAGCACCTCCGGCACACGGCACGCACCCCCTTCTGAGCCAGAGCGACCCAAGCGGTGCGCGGCGGCTGAGGAGCCTCACCGTCGACGGACCTCACCTGAGCTTCTGCAGAGAAGCCGTCAGATGCCGTCGCATACCCACACAGCTGACGGCGTGAGAGGGCACGTGCCGGCTGCCGATCTTGGCACGCCTGGGAGGCGGCGTACACGCGTGGGCGGCACATCTTCCTCTACCTTCCCCTTTCCTCGGTCTCCCGCTCTCAACTCCTGCTTTCTCCAATCGGAACTCGCTCTCTGTTTCTATAGCGCACCCCTCTTCTCTTCTACTCTGCACATATGTGCCCCCCTGCCGACGTGCCACCGGTCGCCCCTTTTTCCTTCCACCGACCCCCCCTCCCCCCCCACACATACACACATATTTTCCGTCTCTCTGCGGTCCCTTTTCTTTACCACATTGCTTCACCGAGCAGGACTCCCTCCTCTCCCGCGCCACATACCCACACGTCATAATAGGGGAGCATGCCGGTTCGCCGTACAGAGAGAGGCGAAAGAGCGAAATATATCTGTTCATCACCCGTTGCTTGACACCTTTAGCTTGCTCTCCGTGACGAGGCAACGACGCAGCGCGACTCAACGACTACCGCGAAAGCTGCGGGATACTGGCCACATCGCATTCATTGATGCAGCGGTCGTTGCTTCGCTGTTGCTGATTGGCGATTTACGTTCCGTTTTGTCGCTAGGCTCTGACCATTCATCAGGGAAAAAATTAAGCACCCTTCCCTCCCTTTTTCTACATCATATTCCTTGCAGGTGCGCGGCGGTGTACGCAAGGGACGAATTTACATTGCTGCAATCACCGAAACCCCTCCCCCCTTTCCCTATATATTTTCATTGGCAGGGTTCTGTCACCCTGCGCTCATCATCGCGGGGGGAGAGAGAGAGCGAGTGAGACGGGCAGACACACGCACATTCACACACAGGGCAAAGGCGCCTCACTCCTTTTGTTTGTTTGTTTGCATTTGCGAGCATGTCTTCTCTGCAGCGTCGCGCTCTAGAACGCGGCGAGACTGTCGGTTTAGGGGGACTGAGCGCGATGGACCTGCAGCGGATCAACTCCGTTCTGCAGGCTTGCGGGGTAGCGGATATGCACGGCTCACCACAAATTTACGCTCATCCAGAGTCGATCCACCTCATCGCGCCTAGCGATCTAAGATTCCTGGTGCTGCACGCCGACGTACTGGCAACGCACAAAGACTTACTGTATGATGTGCGCGCCTTCACTGGCATTCTGTGGGGCATGACACAGCATGCAGAGCGAGGAATCGAGAAGGTGTTGCGCGCGATCGACCGCAGTGGCGCTGGGGCTGGAGAGAACGTGCAAAGCGGCGGCAGCGGTGGCGCGCCGTCGTCGTCGCCGCTGCGCGCATCGCCGCAGGCGCTCATGCACACGAATGCGGCGAGCATGTACTCCGCTATTTTCCCGCACCTTGTGCAAGTGTTTCGCGTGACAACGCTTCTGCGGGCGTATGAGAGTGCCGGCGCCCGGGCAGAGGTGCGAGAGGCACGGCGCGTCTCACAGGCGGATGTTGATGTAGCTTCCCGACTAGCAGACCGGCTGACCCAGCTTTTCTTGTGCGAGGCAGGGGAAAGCACGACCCCGACTTCAGGTGGCACCAGCGCGCTAAACTTGACGGCTACCTACACGAACGTAGGCCACCACCTCTTCCGCACCACCGAGAGCGCGCTCAGCTCTGTCATGCTGCTCCTCTCTTCACTGACTGGTCGTCCACGCAGCGACGCGGGGCCCATTCTTCGCTACTTCCATTCGGTCAGCGCCTGGAAAGCGAGCGCACTGGGCGTGCTGGTGACAGAGAGCTACGGCACTGCGATTCAGACGGTGCTGTTTGCCCTGTTTCATCGCCGGGGCGAATTCGAGAACTTTGAGGAGGTCGCCGCTAAGCTTCTTCTTCAACGGCTCGCCCTGCGCCCACCTTATCAGTGGCGCACATTCCGACTGCTGTACTTTCGCGTGCAGGATGTCGGTGCGCGCGGAACGTACGCCGAAGATCAGCGAGGCAGCAGCGCGTTTGGCCAGCTGCTTATCTTCCGCCGTATTCAGCGCGCTCTTCAATCGTGCCTCACCACGGAGCGTCGTGATAGCGCGGTTGAAGTTGCGACCGTGAAAGCACTGCGTAAGGCTGTTTTTACGCAGGTTCACCGTGGTTGTTGGGCTGCGAACAGTGCTGGCGAGACGGAGTCGCCGTCGCCCAAGAGCAGCGCGGACGCGATGCCGCCACTCTTGTCATACTATCAGCTTCTCGTGCTCGCCGCATTGCAGGGGATGCCCGAGGCGGATTTGACAGGGGAAGCGGAGTTGCTGCGGCGCGCTGTGCAGACGGGCTTGTCGGCCGAGCCAGAGGTGCTTACCCCGTCCTTTTTGCGCGTACTGCTCGCCTGCTGCTATACCGTTCCAGCGCCGATTGATGCGGCAAGCTCGCACACGTGTCTGTCGACGCCCTCCACATTGGCGCTTTACGACTCGTTGGCGAAACATGTTTTTCAAATTCCTCTGTGCTCCAGCACTGCAGGGTCTGCTGAGGTGAATGGATTATTTGCCACCGCTTCTCTCAGAATCGAGACGTTGGTGAACCTTTGTGTCTGGAGCGCCATCCACATCACGCGCGAAGATGAGCAGGAACTCGCAGACGGAGCCGCTGTAAAAGAGAACCGCGCAGCGGCGGCAGCACACCATAAGTCGGCGTCAGCCCCACTGCACCCAGGCGCCGAGGTCGGGGCGCCAAAAGCGGTGGGTCTTCCTCTTCCACCGGCTCCACCCACGAGGACGGCAGGGGCGGGCGATGTAGCATTCATGCCAGCCCTGCCACTGCCTCCCACGCCTACGTCTGCTCTTTTCCACCTCATTCGCCGCGACGTGTCGCTTCTGTACGGCGGCAACAAGGATGTACTGCGGCAAACGCCTGAGGCGGAGCGGGTGCGCGCGAAGAGTTTCCCATACGGCTTCCGCGCGATGACACTCACGATCGTGCACGTTCTTTTTGGTGCACTTCGAACAGAGGACCTATATCGCCACATTCCGCCGACGGACATGTTGCCTGTCCTCGCGCAGCTCTTCGCCTTGCGCGCCTATTATCCCCTGTCGCTCTCAGCAACAGAGGCGGAGCGCAAGGCGGCCCGTCGCTTGCTGACCTTTATGCAGCATGCCTTGGCCCTTCTACCGCAAGAGATGAATGCAGCAACGGTGAATCAGCTTCTCTGCCGTACTCTCGTCCCAATGAGTGCCTCGGCGGCGCAGGTGAGCCAGCTCGAACTCGCCTTGTTCGAGGGCTATCTGCGCTCCATGGCGACCGCAAGCGCCGCGAACGCGATCACGGACGAGCTCATGCTCCAGCACTGGGTCGATATCGCGGTGCCGGCTATCACGAACCGTCACAGTGTCACATTGGCCAATGCCGGTCACGACTTCCTGATCGCCGCTTTCCGAGCCGAGAAGTATGTAAGCCCGCTGTTTGTGCCCACGTACGTCGCCCTTTTTATTCCTACTGCCGACGTCGTTGACGGCAGTAGCGTCGGCCAGCGATCGAACTACCCGCCCTTGCCGGTCAGCGTTATTCAGCATTTTGCGCGCATGGTGCGGGCCGCCTGCCACGGCATCGAGCGTTGCGACTCGACAGCGCTGGCGCGGCTGTTTGAGGAGGACTCTGACCGTGGCAGGGACGCCACGAGAGCTGGCTCGGAGAGTGCCGCTGCGGCGTACATGGCGAAGCTGTCGCCGTCGCAGCGCGAAGCACTCCGAAAGCTGACACCGACGAATGCGGTTCTTCTTGTCGTATCTTCGTTGTTTGATTGTCTTTGTCTGCTGTGGAACAGCACGCCGGGCTACGTGAAGGTGGCGCAGGACCTCTTTGTGGCGTACTTCTCTGGCCTGTGCAACCTGCTGCAATGCTCAAGCACACCAGTCTTGCAGCGCGTGTGCGCCTCGATCGAGGCGCTCGAGGTAGAGCATCTGTGCGGCTCTGGCAGTGTGCAGCTCCAATTTCTCAAGTACGTCAATTCTGTCGTCGACGCGGTGCAGGGGCCGTCGAAGGTGGGCATTGCCGAATGGTTCCTGAAGATGAACAAGCGCATCCAGGAGCAGAACTACGGGAAGCACTCGAAGCTGTAGCGCAGCGCCTGCCTGGTGGGCATTGCTCAGGCTGCCCCTGGTGGGTGTAGCGGGTCCCTGTGCCTCATAGGAACGGGTGTTTCATGAGCTGCTTCCGATGTCGGGGAGTCTAATGGGGTGGAGGGAATGAGCGGCGGAGGGTTGGACTGCTGGCGGGCACCCTTTCGGATGGAGCGGTGCTCCTGTGGGTCTCTCGGTGGAAGGTGTCTCGACTTGCTGCCCTCATGTTTTTTTTGTTGTTGATGCACCGTCCCTCCAGGTGAGCCATGGCGGCTGGCGCCTCGTCTTTCGGGTCAGTGTGTGTGTCTGTGTGTGTGTCTGTGTGTGCCTTTTCTAAGCTTCCCTCGCCCCTCATCGAAAAGGACGATACGCGCAAAAATGACGGAGCGGAATCATTTAGCCAAAAAGCGGTGAATGGTGCTTCGAGCCCTAAGGCGTACGCCTCAGAAGTCTGGCGCGGGCGGCCTCGAGTCCTCTCTTCACGCGACGTGATTAAGTGGGAGATGCTTGACGATCCAGGCGAAACGCGGTCCCACTCTGCCCACATCTGTCAATACCTCCTTCTCGAAGAAGGCAACAGCGACTGCCAAGGCGAAGGAGATGCCCAAGAACTGTGCCAGTGTGCTGCAGGTGCTAGCGCAGTACGTGGAGGCAACTAAGGACAGACGGCGGAGCCCTATCGCTCGCATGTCTTGTTGTTTAGCGGAGCAGTGCTGGGTATCTGGTACGGGACACAGTTGCTCATGGATTGGCGCTGGCAGAGTGCCCTCTGTGTGTCGCTGCTCCCTCTCTCTTCTGTATGGCGTTCTGTCCTAACAGGCGGTCTCAGCGCTTTTTTCGTGCTCTCTTTTCCCTCTTGGTTGATGTGGTTGCACACCTCCTTTATCGAGGGTGGCGGCGGTGTCACGTCGTTGGTGCTCTTGGATACTCGTGCAGCCCTCGTTCATTGGCTGTAGGGGGTTCGATGACTGCCTCGCGAGGCTGCACAGCGTCTGACACGTATTCCTAGCAACGGAAGGAGATACCACGAGGGTCCAAAGAGGACTTGCACACTTCGTTGCCACGTCGTCGCTGGAATCTTTTCTTTTTTTTGCTCCCGTTTGCTTTACATGCTCTCCTTCGTTTGGAGTGTGCTACCGAATTTCGAGCGATGCGTGCATCTCTTGCATGCCGCGATGCCCCTCTGTGTAACATCGCTCGCGGACTGCAGCGCGTAGCTGTGGCGATGCTCGCGAACGCTGGTGTGCTAGAGGCTAGGGCTGCCTCTGGTGGCGTGTTCACCACGGCCTCGGCAACCAACGTGAAGGGTGGATCTTTCAACTGTGCAGTTGCGAAGCGCCAGGACGCCTCTTCTTTGGCGCTGCCGGCGGATGTGGCTGAGGATCTTTCGAAGCCGAAGACCCCCATGAACATGCGTTACAAACATGTCCCCTCCTCGCGTATCGGCCGCGCCGCGGGGTTCGCCTCACTCTTCGTCCAACTGGGGTGGGAGAAGATGACGGGCAGCACGCCGGCTGGTGGACTGCTCTCCGAGCGTGGCCACCAGCACATTGTCGACACGCTGTGTCGCATGCGAGGCTCAGTGCTGAAGCTGGGCCAGATGCTCAGTATCCAGGACGAAAGCACCGTTCCCCCTCAGGTCACCGCCCTCTTCGAGCGGGTGCGTGATCAGGCGTTTGCGATGCCGCGTAGTCAGCTCGACCAGACTCTCGCCAGGGAGTTCGGCAACGCTAACTGGCGTAGGGACCTCTTCGACACCTTCGACGATACCCCTGTAGCGGCGGCGAGCATCGGCGAAGTGCATCGCGCCAGTTTGAGGCCTGGCGCCGCGGGCACGGACCCGACAAAGCCTCCAGTAGAAGTCGCGGTCAAAGTGCAATACCCGGGCGTGGCGCGGAGCATCGATTCCGATGTGGCGAACCTGAAGGTGCTCATGTCGTTTGGCGTACTGCCGCCGGGGCTATTCGTGGACAAGATTCTTCAAGAGCTACGCACTGAGCTTGGGACCGAGTGTCGGTATAGCCTTGAGGCATCCAAGCAGATGAGGTATCGCGACCTAGTCGCAGCGGACCCTGCCCTCTCCAACCTCTTCTACGTCCCCAAGGTCTACGAAGCCGTCACCACGGATCAGGTACTTGTCACCGAGTATGTGCGCGGCGTCCCGATCGACCAGCTTGGCAAGCGGCCTGATGTTCCGCAACGACTGCGCGATTACATTGCCGAGCGCTTCATGGAGCTGACGCTGAAGGAGTTGTTTGTGTGGCGCTTCATGCAAACAGATCCGAACTTTTCCAACTTTCTGTACAACGCCAAGGAGGAAAAAGTACACTTGCTCGACTTTGGCGCGTCTCGCGAGTACTCGAGAGCGTTTTTGGACGATTACCTCGACGTCGTGACCGCGGCCGCCACCGAAGACCGCGAGGCTGTTGTCGAAAAGAGCATAGCGCTGGGCTTCCTGACAGGACAGGAGGTGAAGGAGATGCTCGAGGCGCACTGCGCCAGTGTGCTGCTGCTGGGGAGACCGTTTCAGGATCGAGCGCACCTGTTCGATTTCGGCGTCCAGAACTTGCCCTCTCTCATTCAGGCGCATGTGCCGACGATGGTAAAACTTCGCCTGCGCCCTCCACCAACTTCGGTGTACTCCCTGCACCGTCGCCTCAGCGGTACCATCCTCCTCGCGACGAAGTTCAAGGCGCGCATTCACAGCGGCAGACTCTTCTGGGACATTCGCGACCAGCTGCAGAGGTGAGCTGTATTTGGTGTGAGGCGGAACTGTAGCCGTCTCGAGCGCGGCGGGGGGGTGTCGGGTGGAGGGAGTGGCCGTTGCCGCGGTGGGACTCGCTCAAGCTGAGGCGAGAGCAATGCGCATGAAGGGTGGTAGGGGCGCGGCGGATTCTGTTTGAGCTGTCGTCGCTAGCCTCTGAATGAAGCATCTGCATGCCGAAAAGCATGCTGACCGCACCACTGCCGCCTCTGGTACGGTGTCGAGTGAACTGCGGACCGCCTTGTGTGCGACTATTCGAGAAATCTATTAAGCGCTTCGCTGCGGCTCGTGTGCGGATGCCTGCAGCGCATTAACGCGTGCTCATCTGGTTTTCCTCGAGTATTTCGGCTAACAAAGCAAAAAATCATGACAGGAAGGGAAGAATTACTACCGCGATTCCGAGATGAAGTATGGGAGAAGGTGAGCGGAAAGGGCGACTGCCATGCACAGTGCTCTCATCGAGCTTGCTGTTTTCGTTCTCAAGTGTCGTGCGACTCGTTCATGGCATCGGTGCAGTGACGAAGGCGCGATGGCGATTTTTCTGAATCTTCGAAGTTTCTCAAGTGCTCGCGATCCCCTCCCCCTTCATCCACGAGCACGCACGCCCCGCGACGAGACGACGGAGCGGGTGTCATGAGGTGTGGTTCGGGCATGTCCTGGCACGAGCACCGTACCAGTGCAGCGGCGCCCATACCGCCCTTTCATGCTGCGTTCCATTGCCTTCCTCTTTTACCCTCTCTCTTCCACCTTCTCCGGACATCACCATCTGGCACGCATATGAAAGCGCTTCATCAATTGGTATTACCCTACCGTGTGATCACAGTTCTGCAAACAGGTTCACCTTCCCCCTCTCCACACAAAAACAAAGGCAAGAAGAGACCCAATAGAGCACACGCCACGCAACAGAAGAAGCGGTAAAGGGTCAGCTCAGCTTCGGCGAGACACACACACACACACAGATACACGCAAGCTGATTCTGCGAAGCCGAAGTTGACCAATAAAATAGGGAGTGAGCGGAAAAACTGTCGCCCTTTCACTGAAACTTTTCCTATCCTCTCCTCTTCCAAGAAAGAGAAAAAACACAGAGAGAGAGAGCGACATCAGCACTGACGCCTCCTCCCCCCTCCCCTCCCCCCTCGAGGCTGCACCGATTCGCATTCATTTTTTTTCCCTGGTCGCCCCTTTCGATTCCTCGGGCCTTCCTCCCCGTCCCTTTCTTCTGCTTCTTCTTGTGTCCACCTGCCTATGTTGGCGTCTCTTGTGTGACGGCTAGTGCGCTGATTCGTGTCGACCCTTGTTGCGGAGTGCAGATTCATCCACCTGCGTTCCGCTGGCCTCGATCGTCTACATGTTTATACATCCTTTGCCCTCAGCCTTTCCGCGATCGACCCCGCCTCATTGGCCCGTTGCGTCAGTATTCTTTTCCGTTTGTTGTCTCGTTTCGCACAGTAGCGCAGCTCCTCTCGCGGAGGTGAGGGCATTCACGACGGCGCATCATTCGGGAGACCGATCGACTGAGCCGCGCTTGCGATACGTGTTTTCTTCGACCCGCTTTTGTTGTTGCTCTTGCCCTTCACGGCCGCCCACTGATTGCATTTTTCCCCTCTCCGCCACGCTTTCGGCAGTGCCACTCTCATCACCCATGCAATTTGTGTGAGCTTCTCACAAAAGCGCACAAACCAAAGCATTGAGGGGAGGCCGCGTCACGCCACGCGGAGCTCTTATCGGGCGTATATGCACTCGCGCTGATACGCGACCACGCAAGGTGACAGTGACACGAATGACTGAGCCAAACGGCTCGCGAAGTCCGCTGCTCTTTCCCTTTTCCTAGTCTTTGCATCTCATCGCTCTCCGCCACCAACTTTTTTTTTAGAGGCGTCTCGTTGGTCTTACGCTGCTTGACTCTTCTTGTGTGTGTGTGTGTCGCTGTTGCCTTCGTTGTGCGTCTCTGCTCTGGTTCTCTACAGTCTGCCTCACCATTCCACTTCCCCCTTTCCCCCTCGTGTCTGGTCGCGCAGATCGTATTTGTTTTTTTTTGCCTTTGCTCTCTGCTGCTCTTCCTTCTTGTGTAGAGATGCGCCGCGACGCTACGGCGTTTTTGCGGGAGCGCACATGTTCCCACCAGCCGCTAGCCGTTCGAGGCGTGCCGAATACTGCTTTGGGCGGCGCCTGCGATACCGATGGTACCCAGAAGGTACGCCGCAGCAACGCTAGTGCGCCTGGCAATGCGCAAGTAAAGGAGGCCCCCACTCGCAGCGTATCTTCGGCTGCCGCAAAAGACATCAGTAACAACACATCTGTCTCGTCTGCAGCGCCGTCCTTCGCACGAGTCCTGCATGACTCGGAGCAGGCACGTCCGTCTACCGCCCCGCTGGGGGTCCCATCATTGCTGGGAAGCCTGCGGTGTCACGGAGGCCGCAACGGCCACAGCGCACACGTGGCGTCCCCCACCTCGTCCTCAGCAGCTTTTTTGGCGCAATCGGTGGCCGCACTGCACACGTACAAGGAGCCGATCGGCATCGCGGGGGTCGCCACAGTACTGACACGCAAGCAGCAGCCTTGTTCCCAGCCGCCGCCCGCACCGCGAGCGCAAGGCATCGAGGCAGAGAGTACAAGGTCCCGCACGTGCATTAGGAAGAAAATGCCAACCAGGAAAACGGACAGCTCGCAGAGCCCTTCTCCCGTCATCTCACCGCTGCTGGAGGGCGGTTTGACGGAAGTGCCGTCTGCGCAGCTGTTGAATCCGAGATACCAAGGCGTTTCTCATTGTCTCCTACAAGAAGCGAACTCTACGCGTTCTCCCTTCAGTAAAACTTTGCCATTCACAGCGCCGCTGGCGGCTTCGCCCTCGCTACACGCTAAGGATACGCGCAGCCCCTCTCGCGGTGGAGCGGTGCGGCCCAAGGCTGCTGCCCGTGGTGTCGCCGCGCCACCAGTGTCTGCAGCAGCACTTGTGAAGCCGACGCCTTCGCGGGTGGCATGGACACTGCCCCTGCACACGCACGAAAGCCCCGAGCACTTGCCAACGGACGAACCGGATGTGCTGGTACCCGCTCGCAAATACGTTTACGATGTGAAGATGTGTACATGGAGGGGGTTGGACACGATGGTGCGTATCATTCATCCCAATCGCGGCCTTAGCCAAGGAGCCATGCGGGTGTGCTTTGCGCTGGAAGAGTTGGACGAGCGCGGATTCAGCTCGAACATGGTGGCGAAGATGTTTCGCCATAAGATTTCAAAGGTGGTGAAGAGCGACTACTTTAGCGAGGCTGAGGCGCAGTGTATTTGCGGTGTTTTCGCGGAGAAGTTCAACAGGCTGCCGGTGCCAAAAAACTTCCGGCGACATATCGTCTCGTTTCTGCAGTGCGAAACGGTGCGCATCAGCCGAAGAGAGATCCCAGAGGCGTACAGGCACAAGCGCTCGGGGTTCTTCTCATATCACCCAAGCGACACGGCTGACATCCTCTTCTCCATGGAACCTCGTCTCAATGGGATCTTCACGAAGTATACAAGCAACTTCGGTGACGTCTACGAGGGCTTTGAGAAGCAGCTGAGCTCAGAGGAAGAAAAAAAGCGGCACCACGTACTCATGGCGGTGGAGGCGTTCTCGCACTTTACTCTCGTAGAGAGTGGCGGATCGATGCTCGTGTGTGATTTGCAAGGCGTTAATGACTTTCTGACGGATCCGCAGATTCACACCGAGGATGGCAAGGGATTCGGCATGGGCAACATGGGCCAGGAGGGCATCGACAAGTGGGTCGAGGCACACACATGCAACGAGGTGTGCAGGGGATTGAGGCTCAAGCCGCTTTCCAAGGGCCAAAGGCGCTCTCAGCGAACGGTGGGGGAGCGCCGCCTCAGTTATCATCACATTCTGAGGGCGAAGCTGCGCAGTCAGGTTCCGGTGCTGCCTGAGGACATCATTCCACTCTCCAAGCCGTTGTCTGAGATGTCCGACGATGAGCGGCTGGAGTATGCGATACAGCTCTCAGCGCTGCTGTCCCTCTGACAAGTTTCACGTGCTCCTCCTCTGCCATGCCCTATGGAATCTCTCTGGTGAGGTGCTTTATCGACTAGAGAGTAGAGCTGTCCAGTGCCTGAGGCTTCTGAATGATCATTTTCAGCTTCAAACCGCTTTGCCTTCTCCGCCCGTAGTCTGTACGGCCGACTGAACTGACGGGCATACGCGCCTCAAGGTGCAGGCAGGCCTGCTAATAGCTCTGATGCCTGACTGGCTTCTCATTCCTCTCCTTCCACGCTCCTGCTCGTCGTTGACGATCGAGGAGGAGGCGAGGGGTGCGCGCACCCCCCAAAAAACGCACACCGGGCAAGACGCGTTCAGAGCGATTTCCGTGGCAAGCCCACACGTTCACCGAAGGAGGCGTCCTCCGGTATTCACACGGACAGATGTGGTCTTGTGCGCACATGCGCGTACGATAGCGTTCGCCGCTTTCCTCTCTGTTCTCAGTCA